>NC_133652.1:255369068-255709039 GCF_009905375.1 Apium graveolens
TAATTAAATCTCATTTAATCAATTATTAAATCTACTAATTAATTTTATTTCACAAATAGATAATACCAACCATTATTAATTAATTCCTCCACATTAAATCATTCTCTTTTATGGTGTGACCCTGTAGGTTCAAAATTAAGCCGGTAGTAGAAATAAATATAATAAAACTATTTTATCATTATTATATAAATTCTCTAATTCATTAAATATGATTAATTAATAAATTAATCATATTTATTCTACATCGTGAGGGATACTTCTCAGCATATCGCGACTATCCGGATAATATGAATTCACTGCTTAGAATACCAAGAACCTATTCAGTGAGTAGTTACCGTACAATCAATTCCTTCTACCCTGCAATGTCATGATTAAATACAAGGCATGGACTTGTGTCAAGCCTATCTTATTTAATCATTTGCTTTCCCATTCACTATGCTTAGTTCTATTTAATGTAAATTAGAAACTCCTTTCTAATTTCATTCACTCTGGCCAGAGATTCCTGAACTAACATAAGTGGATCAGCATTGAACATTCTCTTCCTTCACTGGAAGGGGTAGATCCTTATTGATCATACACTATCTTCGTGTACAAATTTCTATACCCAGTAGAGCCCTTATAATTGTCCCTGGAGACTAAGAACTAAAGTAAAGCATAGTTCAGTGTACACAAGATGACTATGATGACCTCAAGTCTAAGGATACTTGTACAACTATCACTATGTGAACAACTGCTGACACGTGAGTGAACTCCATCAGTTGTTCAGTTGTGTGAGTCATGTTCAGTGAACTTCTCCTATAATAAGCACCTACATACTAGCTATAGTGTCACCACATAAATGTCTATGAGAACAAACATCCTTCATAATGAAGTAAGCATAGTATGTACCGATCTTTGCGGATTACTAATTACCACTTAGTAATCCTACGACCAGGAAATATTTAAGTTTAGAGTTATCATCTTTTAGGTCTCATTATTATGATCTCATCATAATCCATAAAAAGTTTTACTCTAAACTATGGTATATCTTATTTAAACACTTGAATAGATAAAGCCCGCAATAAAACCAAAACAAGTCTTTTATTAATATCAATGAAATCAAAACAGATTACATAAAAGTTATTCCTAAATCATCATACATGATTGGACTTAGGACACATCTCTTTCAATCTCCCACTTGTACTAAAGCCAATCACTCTGGTATCTAATACCCATCTTGTTATGTGTGTCAACTCTCTTGACGTCTCCCTTTCAATACAATACAAAAAATATTACCGCGCTCCCACTAACCTTTTTGTAGACACATGGTTCATCTATGTTATTGATAAAACCAAACTCTTTGATTGTCTCATCAAAATGGATGTTCCATCTACGAGAAGCTTGCTTTAAACCATATATGGTTCGCAGCAGCTTACACACTAGGTGTTCATTTCCCTTGGAAAGAAAACCCTCTGGCTGTGTCTATACACTTCCTCTCAAGTTTCCTATTGAGGAAGGCCGTTTCACGTCCATTTGCCAGATCTCATAGTCGTAGTAAGTAGCAATCACAAGCAAAATCCGAATTGATTTTAACAGGGCTACAGGCAAAAAAGTTTCATCAAGTCAATCCCTTGCCTTTGTCTAAATACTTTTGCCACGAGCCTGGCCTTATAGGTCTCCACCTGCCCATCTGCTCCAATCTTTTTTATATACCACTTGCACCCAATAGGCTTAACACCTTCAGGCGCCTCAACCAGAGTCCATACTTGGTTGGTATACATAGATTCTATTTCGGATTTCATGGCACTATGCCATTTCTCTGAGTCAACACTACTTATAGCCTCATTATAGGTCACAGGGTCATCATCATCAATGATTGACAACTCATTGTCATTCTCAATGACAAGGCCATAATACCTCTCAGGTTGGCGAGACACTCTCCCTGACCTACGAATGGGCTGTTCCACAGAAGGTTGTTCAGTCTGAACAGGTGTTCCACTTGATCCGTAGTAGTTTGTGCTTCTTGAACTTCATCAAGTTCAATTTTGCTCCCACTGTTTTCCTTCACGGAATAAACGCTTTCCAAGAAGGTAGCATGTCTGGAGACAAACACCCGATGATTGGTGTAAAAGTATACCTTAAAGTCTCTTTTAGGATATCCACAAATACATTTTACAGATCGAGATTCCAGCTTATCTGGGCAACTTTCTTGACATAAGCTGGACACCCCGAAATCTTAACATGGTTAAGATTTGGAAGGCACCTATATTCAGTAAATATGCTGAGGTTTTCCAATGCATAACCCCACAGGAATACTGGAAGATTTGCATAGCTCATCATGGACGAACCATGTCTACAAAGTTTGATTTATCCTTTCAGATACCCCATTCAACTGTGGAGTATATGGAGGAGTCCACTGGGAGACTACCATTTTCTTTGAGATAAGCTAGAAACTCTCCATTCAAGTATTCACCACCTCGATCTGATCGAAGAGTTATAATACTATGTTTGGTTTGTTTCTCCACTTTATACTTATATTCTTTGAACTTTTCAAGGCTTCAGACTTGTGTTTCTATCAAATACACATATCTGAATCTAGAGTGATCACTATATGAAAGCAGTGAAGTATGAAATCCACCCATGGCTTGCGTCGACCATTGCGTCCACATACATCTGTGTGTACCAATCCTAGCAAATCTGCAGCCCTCTCTCCATGTCCACTAAATGGAGATTTGGTCATTGTACCCAGTAGACAAGACTCGCTTGTAGGGATATGATTCAAAATCAAAGAGGTCAAGTAACCCTTCCTTATGCAATGTCCGCAGTCTATTTTCACTAATATTACCAAGTGCGCAGTGCCACAAGAAAGTGAGATTTCATCATGCCTTTTTCTTTTATTAGTATGTTCACTTTGTAGTAAATTATGCTCTACGTCACATACATACAGACCATTGTTTAAAATACTACTTCCATAAAGAACGTTATCTCTAAGAATTGAACATTTATTATTCTGAATAACAAACGAAAATACAGCCAAGTCTAACATGGAATAGAAATAATATTCCTCACAATCGAGGGAACAAAATAACAATTATTTAGAACAATAGTCTTGCCCGTAGGCATATGTAAATGAAATAATCCTACAGCTTCAGCAGCAACTCTTGCTCCATTTCCCATCCGTAAAATCACCTCCTCTTCTTCAAGAGTCCTACTTCTCCTTAGTCCCTGCAACAAATTGCAAATATGAGAAGCACAGGCGGTATCTAATACCCAAGTAGAAATTTGACTTAGTGACATATTAACTTCGATCATGAACATACCTGAATCAGAAGTGGTAGTCTCACTACCCTTCTTCTTCTTCTTCAATTCTGCAAGGTAAACCTTGCAGTTCCTCTTCCAGTGTCCCACCTTGTTACAGTGAAAGCAAACAGCTTTGCTCTTAGGGTCTTCTGCTTTTGGTGGAATCGGCTTTTTTCTCACCTACTTTCTTCTTCTTGGAAGGGTTCTTCTTCCTTTTCTTAGGATTGGAACCTTCACCAATTAGAAGAACAAAACTCTTCTTAGGGGAAATTCGATTCCGCAGTCTTCAACATTTTGTGGAGTTCAGGCAGGCTGACATCCAGCTTATTCATGTGAAAGTTCACAATAAACTGCGAGAATGAACTCGGAAGTGATTGCAAGACCAAGTCTTGGCTCAGCTCCCCATCCATGGCAAAACCAAGTTGTCCAAGATGTTCAATATAACACCCCCAAATCCGGGGTCGGGGATCCGGCTTGTCACGAGTTCCATTTCCCTTAATAACACCCAATCTTAATAAACAATCAAGTACTCCGTACTGTGACCCCACAATAAACACACACACCACAAGTTATAGTCTCAGAGATGAATATCCAAAAATAACACGAGTCATTTTATTCCACAATTATATGCCATTACACCTTAAAAGGGTTTCTGAATAAATTTACATTTCTTTGCCATTATTACAATTCATAAAGATACATAAGTCTGGTACATCAAAAGTTGAAAGCCTAGCCTATTGGTAGTTTCTACCTCAGCTACAGCGACATCAACTCCTATATGAAACTGCGGAACATTTCCTATCCACTCGTGAATTGGGAGCTTGCTCCTGTTCATCTTGTCTATCTGATGCTGTGTGATGAAAGAAGAAAGCAAGGGTGAGTAACAAGCCCACCGAAATAGTATGTATAATAATTTACAATATATGAGCATTCTCATAGTACTCACGAAAGTCTTGGTTAAGAAGAAATGAACCAAGTTGATATCTTAACGCGACCAAGTCGCAAAATATTCAGTATATACATACATATATACTTTTCACAATCTTTGAAATCCTCTGACATGTATAATATACACAGAGTTCCAGTTTATAACTGTATAAAAATATCGTTGCAAGGTGATCTCATATATCTAACCTTGTCTCAACATTTTTCTGAAAATCTTTGACATGCATAAGATAATCATTTACTAGATATAATTTTAAAAGATGAGGTTGCAAGATACTCCAATATACTTATATCTCTTCCGAATACTACTTGAACTACCACCGTTCAAGTTATAATTAGTTTCAAAAGTTCATCACACAGATGAGACTACAAGATAAGACTTGAATAGATTCAATCTTTGAAATATTATTGAATGAAATGAAGTTACGAGATACTTTATTAAGTCCCGATATATATATATTCATATATATATCTCCCATACATTTCCTGAAAACCTCTGTCATGTAAAGTATGAACAGAGTTGCAGTATCCAATGAATTTGGAAAGAAAGAATTTTGGCATAAACCCGATATCTTACTGATCACGCAAAGATACCAATAAGCAACCTTTTCTACTGTAGATGGATAAATTCCTCGCCGGTCATCACCCTGGCCGCATTCGGACCTCGCGCTAGACCGTTACCCGGCCACTCACGCGTGGATGGACTGTCACCCAGCCTCTTACACCTTCATAGACCGTATCCCGGCCTGTCGCTTATGCCGAATCAATTAGATGGACTTACTTCCCGAACATTGGGCAAGTAATCAAATTGTTTTCTCAAAACAGCAACCACGTTGCGAATATAAAATACACCACAGAGCCGGATCGCTCAGGTGTTGAGCGAGTATTTAAATCCCCATTGAAAGGAAGATCTTAAATATATAAAAAAATGAGTTTTGAGATCCGCTCTAACTTTTAAAATCATTTTGAAGACTCGAAAACATTTTTAAGAATGTTGGGAGAAATGCTGATTTAATGAAATAAATCAGTCCCGATATATTAGAAAATATCTGAATATTATTATTTAAATAATATTCCCATAAGGATAATCCTTATAAAAATAATTGAAGTAAAAGTTTTAAACTCATACTTGAAATGGATATTAAATTGCCAAGATATACTTATACGAAAGTATGATCTTTATTTGAATAATCGAAAATAAGTTTGATTATCGAAATATTATTCTTTAATAAAATAAAGAATATTAATTAGTAAATAATCGGAGTCATAAGTCCTCAAATGAATATTCCAATAATATTCATTAAATAATATAAACTGAGTCATAAGTCCTCGAATGAATATTCAAGTAATATTCATTAAATAATATAAACTGATTCATAAGTCCTCGAATGAATATTCAAAGTAATATTCATTAAATAAAATAAAGTTATCGAATAAACCTTATTCGATTAATAGTTTTGAAAGCTATATCAATATATATATAAATATATATATATATATATAATATACTCGGGAACATCGCTCCCGGTTTTAGAAAATGTTCACCTTTGGGTCCCCTATACTAAGGGTATACGCAACTACTGCTTATCTCTAGCATAGGTATTATGCAACTTATAAGCAATTGAATCAACAATATATATCAAGATTACGAAACAGGCATGCATATATACCATATCAGCATGCTCCAATATATCGCAAAATTTGCTAATAACAATCATGCACTTATCACAAGATAATGCATATACATATATTTACATCACAACAACAATATAACGGGTAGAAAACTTGCCTGAGTAACTGGGGGTGACAAATGGCTTGGGACAAGTCTGGTAACCTATAAACAACATATAAGTTGGAATTAAACCAAAGTCGCTTATGAATCTATACTTTAACCAATTAGACTCTAACACTCGCTTTGCGCTCAACGATTCCCTTAAGTCGCTCGAGTACCCTCGGCTCCACCATTTTTAATAAATTAACCATTAAGGGTTTTAAGGCGATTCTTTAGCGAGTGCCTTACCAACTACCTAATACACTTTACATAAATGATACATACTCCAATTAGTCATTTAAGGTCTTTAACCTATGTTTCAAAGTAAGGCGAGGGGTAATGGTTCGTTCGCGAAACACCGTTACTTAAAACGGTCGTTTCTCCTAAACCGTACATCGGATTCAAACGAACCACATATAAAAATGAAGCTCGTAACATGAACTATCTAATCATGGCAATGGTCAAAATCTAAAAGGGAGTTCTCGGGTCCTGATGTTAAGAGCAAAAATAGTCTAAAGTAAATCAGACATTACGACGACTATGTTTACGCGATTACCAATTTTTATTCTACTCTAAAACCAACCACCAATCAACCACAATTCATTTATACAACCAAAATCCATCCATACCATATTATAACAGCCCCAACACCTCAAGTTATCCAATTTATATTATTCTCAAACATGAATTAAAACTATACTTAAGTTCATTAATCAATAATCCAAGATTTACAACTCCAACTCATTACAAAACCAACTAAACTCTAAGTCTACAAGAATCATGCTTCTCATGAATCATAAAAACAAAACTAAACCTAATATTCAAAGTAAAGTTAGGGTTTGGAGGAGTTATACATTCCTTGGAGAGTGGAGAATCAATTAACTAGCTTGGAATCACCCTCGAAAGTCCTTATCCAAGCTTAATCTAAACAAAAACTCAAGAACAAAAATTTAAGTTCTTGAAAAACACTATTCACCCTCTTCTTCCATGATTTTTAGGAAGAGATTGTGAATGAATTTGAAGCTTAGATTCATGGGATAGCTATATCTATGTATAAGGAACCTTGGATAATTACCTCATGATTTAACAATGCTTGGATCTTGGATTTTGATTTTTTTTTCTCCTTGAAAATGAAGAAAAGCCGAGAGCTTCTTGTTGGAAAATGATGGTCAATTTTGTGTTTTGTATTTTTGATTGGTTTTTCTTGGTTGACATCCTTTTGTTTGTTTAATTAACTGTTATTCCCAGTGGACTAACAATGAGATTTACAGAAGGGAGGTTGAATGTAAATCTCAAAACTTTTTCAAGTTTTGAGCAGTTTCTAAGGCTGTGTTTTAGTGAGCAAATGTGTGTGAATTGCCTGAAGCTAATACAGACAGATATATATTCAAACACAAATGTAAAGAACACAAAGAACTTAAAAACTTTTCTGGTGGATTTGTTATTCCACCAGAGATGTGTTATTTCAGAAAATCTGTGATTCAAAGAATTAAATCACAGCTGCTTCCTAGTACAAACTAGATGATTTTCTCTCTGGATTTTTCTAAACAGCTCTTGAAAATTCACACCTAATTACTAGCTGCTACTTGGTTCATATATCACCAAGTTTACAAGTGAAGACAAAACTGTAAAATACAATTAAAAAGGCTCTTCACATGTTTCTTCTTCATTTCTCTATCCAATGCAATTTGGGTTTAGCTATTAATCTTTGAATACTCCCTTGTTTGCACCAGAATGGAAATGCTGCATTTTCTTGATTCCTCCTAGAGGCTGCCACATTCCAGTTTGTCCCTGTCAACCCATGTGCCTCTGTCAGCTTATGAATTGTCACTATCAACTGCTATTGAACTAAGCATCCGTTGAAGCTTTCATCCGTTGATGCCTTATCCGTTGAGGCTTTATCCGTTGAAGCTTTAGCAGTTGAAGTCTTATCCGTTGAAGCACTTATTCGTTGATGGATATTATCCATTGAAGCTTTAGAGACATCCGTTGAAGCTTTGTTTCTTATCCGTTGAAGGTCTTCAATATCAGTTGATACTTCTTCACTTATACAAAATTACAAGGCACGAAATATTTACAATTAGCCCTCCTATTTGCATATCCACTAGTAGTCAACATGACTGATAATTTCCTACAACATCTAAGAATTACAACTTGAATCCAGAGAATGAAATGTGCTACAATACTAAACTTATTGCTAAGTAAAGCTACTCCTTCAACGAATAGCCAAGATGGTCTTATCCGTTGAGGCTACAAATACTAGATTTCTACTTAAGTGTTTTGTTTAACTTATCATCAAACTAATACACATATTCCTAACAATCTCCCCCTATTTATGTCTACTAGAATTGTAGGCATAAATTTGGGTTTAGCTTGATGATAACAAAACACTTGACAAACATATTAACTGTAATAAAGCAAAAATTCAAAAGTGCTGCAAAAATGTGTATGCTGAGATGGAATTGAAGAATTACATTGTTTCCAACGGTGCTCCTTTAGCCTGAGCAGATTAATTTCTTTTCCTTTGATCCCTTGTTTTCTTTCCTAGCCTCCTGTCATTCTCCTCTATTTGAAGTTGAAGTTGTCTGTAGAACTCAACTTCATCTTCTTCATTGATGTCCAACTTAGATTGCATATCCTTGAGAGTTTCATTACTGGCAATCTTGAGCTGATCTTCAAGACTGAAAAATCTTCTGACTCCTTTGTTGTCTCTAAACTCCATCAACCAATGAGGTGATTTGTGAACTGTAATTCCTCTTTCTTGAATGAGTAATGTTCTAGGTAAGGCATTAGGCTCCCACCAAGTCTTCCTTATGTTGGCAATCTTGTTGAGAATCTCAGTCTTGGAAGTCCTGGTAAAGCCAGAATCCCTTTTTATGGATGAGTAGACTCTAACCAAGGTAGAGTAGCCTTCATTCAGAATCCTGTAGAGAGGCCCAGTTCTTTCCTGTCACGCCCCCAACTTAAACAACAAATTAAATATAGCTATTACAAAATTTTAAAAGAGATAACACAACCAAATCCAAGATCTTACAGTTTAGGGTTTGGAATATCCCAACACTACCATCTATTACAACTGATTATAAATACCGAGTCCTCACACAAACTACTATCACTTATTCTACCTGAGCTCGAACATAAGCATCAGCATCACAGGTCTTACGGGCAGTCTGCTTGAATCTAACCATAGCTGCTAGCTGTAATATCAGGGTAAAGCAAGGAGTAAGCCAAATGCTCAACAAGTGCTAACAGTACGATACAAAACATAAATCGAGATATTCATTAAAGAATGATAATGGAAAGACAAAACTAATGATAACGAGGGATAAAACTATGAGTGATGACATCATTTGCTTGTATCAAAACAATTTTCAAAATCATATCTTAATCAAAATCATTTTATGACGCTATGGATTACAGCCGGTGATCAGTCGCGAAGTAATCCCGAACCTCGCTGGGTTCTAAAACATTAATGGGAATCCCTAGGCAACTTTTAAGCCTAATATAAGTGTGGAAGGACTCGCATCTCAGTCCAGATCCACCATTCAAAGAAAACATTTATCCCCCTTTGGGACTGAAAAAAACCCATATTTTATTTATTTCAAAAACTGATGCCGAATTATGACAAAATCTCTTTTTACAGTAAACATCTTTATCAAAGAATTATAGATCAACTCGAAACACGGGGAAATGGTGCTAACTCTCAGAGCCATGAATCACAAAACTAAACTCTATTAGGGTAACTGAATGGTTTTTATGTATCAAAGTTTGGACAAGGGAATTTAGTGAGGCTATTGGATATCATGAAAGGAAGTGCCAAATTGGGCTTAAAGCAATGGTTTCTCATCAAGGTTCAAGTGCTGGATCATCAAGAATGTAAGCTTCATGAATACTAAGGGTGTTAAGGTATGAAGAAATGATTTTTAGCTCATGATATAACAGAATTGACAAGCTTTAGGATAAGAAAGAGGGGTATCAATCAATTAGGGACAACTTTGATAAATATCTGGCTTTCAGGTATCAAGGTAAGGTTCTATATGGGTTCAAGTATCAGGATGAGATATCATTACTTAGGAATCATCAACATGTTAATCAAGAGAATCAACTAAGAGTGGTAACTACCCTTTCCTTTATCATGGCATTCAAATTAGTTTAGTATACTATCATGAATAAGACTTTTGAACTACTTGCAATACGTACTCGAGGGTTCATGGCATTTCTATATGATTCAAAGATAAACGTAAGATACGCTTGATTTAATATATCAAATGACAAGGATAGTTGTAGCAATGTATGAATTATTAGCAGTAAATACGAAGGTCAAGTTGAATCACTTGCCTTGAGAAAGGCTGGTCTGGTCTGACTGGTAGGAGCAACTGGAGCTTCACTCGACCTTTATGGCAAGTTTTCCCTCGTCTAGAGATCCTACATAAATAATAACCCTCATTATAATATATTCTCACTAACTTAACCTATTTACAACCCGAAATTAAACACGGATGACACTTAGGCCTATATGCACCTAATTTTATATTCACCTTTAAATTACAAAAGTACACACATAGCCACATAATCACATATCATATATTAATACCAATAACACCATATATACCATAATGCAACACTAGGCTTGGATGATCTCGACTCACAACTTAAGTCATTAGGTCGCTAAACTAGACAAGGTCTTCTAATTTTGGCTTTCTAACTCGATGTGCCTTTCCTAAACTATCCAAAACCTATTGACCCTCACTTGTGTCTTTTGCTCTACTGACCTTATACTATCTTACAACTATGGTGGTCGACCAAATACTCACTTCTAAGTGTTCTAAAACTATGTGATAAGTGAAAGTGCTCACTAGTGCAAAATTTCAGAATGACAACAATGGTTTCTTGAGTGCATTCGACACTCTTAAACTACAGGTTTTCCTTCAAAACTTTTACACAAGACTCTCCTGACCTAAGGGCATCTTACTAACTTGATGTGGCTCAAGGGCCTGGCTTGGGCCTTCTTGGGCCTAAGCTAAAAGTCCAAGGTTCCCCTGTTTTTCTGGGCAGAAAACGCCCTGACTTGAATTAACTTGTGACATATGGTTCTAACTCATATCCTATGAACTATGGGTGGAAAAACTTCTCTAACACTCCCTATAACTAAGGCCCAACAGGGCCTAATGAGGGCCTACCCATGACATGGTCAAATCTCTCTATTTCTAAGTTGCAACAAAACTGTCCCCTACTGGACAAATTTTGTTATTCTACTTGTGCACCTAACCAAATGACATGCAAACCTCCAACCAACACCTAAAATCTTTTATATACTCCCAATACTAACTTCTCGTGGCTTGGGCCCCAAAGTGCACATCAATGACATGGTCAAAACTCACTCTAAACCTCAGGGTACTAAACTGATTTTCTGCAGAAACTATAACTCTCATTTCTCCAAGGTTTTGACTTGACAAACTCAACTACCAACAACCCAATACTCAAACCAAGACTTAAACATGGTAATATACTGAACTAACTCCCTTATTCTCAAAATAACCTTGGGTGAGATCATCCTTACCTAAGGTACAATTATGGCAAAACAAACGAAACTACACTTCACAAATCACAAATCTTCATGCTTTTGAAACAACAAGATATGCATTTTTATAAAAGATAACCACGAATTATTACCATGCAACAAGAAGCATAAATCAATATTAACACATTATTCCTACTGAAATTAAGGCTCACTAACAAAATCTTTCCAAATGATCAAAATCTTATAACATTCTAAGAGAAATCCACATGCATGCATGTCTTCGGGTTTTGCAAACCAAAACAACACATTTTCTACCTATATTCTATCATAAAATTGACATGCAAGCCTAGCATAAGCTATACCTAGATGATCTCTTAGCATGCAAAGAGTTTTATCAAATTTTTACCACAAAATTCAAGTCATTATCACATAAACATGCAAAAAAAATTGAGTTAAGCAACAAGATTAGTCTTAAGGACCATTCATTCGGCTCCCATATGGTCATGGCCGAATGAAATGGATGGGAATGGCCATTTAATTATCAAGAGTTTCCCTCTCAAGACTTGGCACTTCTCCATTCCTTGTAGTCCTCTCAAAAACAACCCTAAACTCACATGAATCAAGGTTGTATTTTGAGTTTCACTAGAACCTTTACATGCAACCTTTAAACTTAAACTTTCTACTCAAAACTCTTTGAAATATGAGTGATCATGGTATGGGAAGTAACATTTACTTGTGTAAAGAGTGTAAGCTTGGTTGAGGAATGAAGAAAAATGGGGAGGGGGGTGGTTCTCGGCTAAACCCGAGAGTGAGAGAGGGAGGGCCGAGAGTGAGGGAGGAGGAGGGAGAGAAGAATGAGTGTGGTGTGGGTGATGAGTGAAAATGATCATATCTTTGCTTATTTTATGGTTTTTGTATTGGCAAAAGTGAGTGGAATTAGGAATTGACATGATTAGCCTTCCACCTGAATTTGGTTCAATTTGCATGCAAGGGTAAAGAAGGTATTTGGCTAGGAAATAAGAGTTAGTGGGGTGGTTATTGACTCTTTAGCCCTTTTTGAATGTATGGAAGGAATTTGCATGCAAGGATAACTATGTAATTTGCTAATTATATTTATAAAGATTTATTTTTATAAAATAAAACACAAGTTCAAAAATTATAAAATTTATACCATAAAATAACTTGGATTTTTAGAGACTTTATAAAATCATTTTCAAAATTTGTGAACAAAATACCTTTTAAAAGAAAATTTTTCCAAGGCTTAGAATATTCCTTATAAATCAAAATAAAGAAATTAAATAAATTCTTGCTTTGAAAAATTATATACTACATAAAGCAAATTTATAATGCAGAAATTTTCACTCACACAAACGTACAATCATTGAATATATTTTCATTCGGCTTTAAAATTATACCAAATCCACAAATAATATTACACAAAAATACCGGTTGTAACATCCTCTCCCCCTTAAGGGATTCTGTCCCCAGAATCTAAGAGAACAGATGAGGATACCGGGAACGCATAACAGACTTTAACTCCCAAGTCGATTCTTCGACCTTAGGGTTCCTCCAAAGCACTTTTACTAACTTTACTGACTTATTTCTAAGGCTTTTCTCTTGCCAGTCGAGTATTTTAACCGGTTGCTCCACAAATGACAGGTCTGCCTGAATTTCTACAGGTTCATATTCTATCACATGGCTAGCGTCAGGATTGTACTTCTTAAGCAACGACACATGGAACACATTATGCACATGCTGATACTGAGGTGGTAAGGCCAACTCATAGGCCACTTTTCCCACTTGACTCAATATTTCAAAAGGACCTATGTATCTAGGTGCTAACTTCCCTTTCTTTCCAAATCTCATCAACCCTTTTCTAGGTGACACCTTCAGCAACACAGCTTCACCAATTTGGAATTGAACATCCTTACGCGCTGGATCCGCATACTTCCTCTGTCTATCTTGAGCAGTAAGCAACCTTTTCTGAATTAACTTGACCGAGTCATGTAACTGTTCTACCAATTCCGAGCCGAGAATTCTTCCTTCTCCTACTTCATCCCAACTTGTTGGTGATCTACATTTTCGCCCGTACAAAGCTTCGTATGGTGGCATGCCGATACTGGAATGATAGCTGTTGTTGTAAGAGAATTCAATCAACGGCAAATGGTCATCCCAACTACCTGCAAAATCGATTGCACAACTGCGCAACATGTCTTTGATTGTTTGAATTATCCTTTCGCTCTGACCATTAGTCTGCGGGTGGTACACCGTGCTCATATTCAACTTCGTGCCAAGACATTCCTGAAATTGCTTCCAGAATCTTGAGTTAAATCGGGGATCTCTGTCTGAAACTATTGATACGGGTACTCCATGCCTTAGTACGATTTCGTGCACATACAGATGAACCAACTTGTCCAGTGACGACTTCTCATTTATTGGAAGGAAATGCGCCGACTTCGTAAGACGATCAATTATAACCCATATTGCGTCATGCCCGGATTTCGTTCGCGGTAGTCCTACTATAAAGTCCATAGTGATATTTTCCCATTTCCATTCTGGAATCTTCAGGGGCTGAATTAATCCGCTTGGTCGTTGATGTTCTGCCTTCACTTTCTGACAAGTATAGCACTTCGCAACCCATTCTGCCACGTCTCGCTTCATATTTTGCCACCAAAAGTTCTTCTTTAAGTCTCGATACATCTTGGTGCTTCCCGGGTGGATTGAAAATTTCGAATTATGGGCTTCATGGAGGATCTCATTCTTTAATTCAGGTACATGAGGAATCCATATTCTGGATGAAAACCTTAGTATCCCTTGCTCATCCCTTTGAGTATTAATCTCCTCTCCAGATAACTGATTCTTCTCTTTCTCCATTACTTCTTCTTGATACTTCTTTATCTTTTCCACTAGTGTTGGCTGAAAGGTCATTGCACGACAAACTTCCTCGACTTTTACGCAAGCACAAAGTTCCAATTCCAATCTCTCGATTTCTTCAGATAACTCTTTTGATGTTATCATCATATTCAGTCTCTCCTTCCTACTCAGAGCATCGGCCACTACATTCGCCTTTCCCAGATGGTAATTTATCGAACAGTCATAGTCCTTGATCAATTCCAGCCATCTCCTCTGCCTCATATTGAGCTCTTTCTTAGTAAAAATGTTCTTTAAACTCTTGTGATCCGTGTAGATTTCACACTTCTCTCCGTAGAAGTAATGTCTCCAAATCTTAAGTGCGAACACTATGGTGGCTAGTTCCAAGTCATGCGTCGGGTACTTTAACTCGTGCGGTTTCAATTGTCTTGACGCATATGCGATCACTTTATTGTGTTACATCAACACACAACCCAAACCCTTATGTGAAGCGTTGCTGAATATTACAAAGTTCCCTTGATCATCTGGAAGTACCAACACCGAAGCTGTTACCAACTTCTGCTTCAACTCTTGAAAGCTATCCTCACATTCTGCACTCCATTCAAACTTTTGATTCTTTTTGCTTAACTTGGTCAATGGCGTGACGATTTTCGAAAAATCCTTGACAAACCTTTTGTAGTATCCTGCCAAACCTAGAAAACTTCGCACTTCCGTAAGAGTCTTTGGCCTCTCCCAACTCATAACTGCCTCAATCTTTGCCGGATCCACTTTAACACCTTCATTTCCAATAACATGCCCCAAAAATTGAACTTCCTTTAACCAAAACTCACATTTGGTAAACTTGGCATACAACTTCTCTTGACGAAGTATTTCCAATGCTATCCAGAGGTGCTGCTTATGTTCTTCTTCCAACTTAGAATAAATAAGGATGTCATCAATGAATACCACGACAAATTTGTCCAAATACTTCTTAAATACTCGATTCATCAGATCCATAAATGCGGCCGGAGCATTGGTCAGTCCAAACGGCATTACTAGGAATTCATAATGCCCATATCTGGTCCTGAATGCGGTCTTGGGAATATCTTCTTCTTTGATCTTTAATTGATGGTATCCCGATCTCAAGTCAATCTTTGAAAAGCATTTTGCTCCCTTCAACTGGTCAAAAAGGTCATCTATTCTTGGTAGCGGGTAGCGGTTCTTGATCGTTACCTTATTCAACTCCTGATAGTCTATGCATAGTCGCATACTCCCATCTTTCTTCTTTACAAACAGAACAGGTGCTCCCCATGGCGACGTACTTGGCCGTATCACTCCTTTATCCAACAATTCTTATAGCTGGCTTGCCAACTCTTTCATTTCTGCTGGTACCATCCTATATGGGGCCTTTGAAACTGGTTCCGTACCTGGAGTAAGGTTGATCTCGAACTCGATTTGTCGATCTGGTGGTAAGCCTGGTAGTTCGTCGGGAAACACATCCGAGAACTCATTAACTACAGGGATATCTTCCATGCTGGGGCTGCCTTTTTCCGAATCCACTACATAAGCTAGGAACGACTCACAACCTTTTCTAAGTAGCTTCTTAGCCTGAACAATTGTAAGAAATAGTTGCTCTTGCCTCTACCCCTTAAATACTACCTTCTCTCCACTCTTTGTCTTTAAATACACTTTCTTGGTCTTACAATTAATCTGAGCGCTATTCTCTCCTAACCAATCCATTCCTAAAATTATATCAAACTTTCCCAACTTGAAGAGTATCAAGTCGGCTGAAAACTTATACCCCGAAATATCGATCTCACACTTTGGACAAAATTGATTCACAGGAATCTTCTCTTGGTTCGCAATTACCACATTTACTACCTCACTCATAATCATTTTATCACATTGAAGCTTATCAACAAAAGATTCTGATATGAAAGATCTTGTTGCTCCCGAATCAATCAATACTTTAGCTTTGACATTATTGAGTAAAAGTGTACCTGCTATCACCTCAGAATTCTGAACAGCATCCTCCATCTTCAGATCAAATGTCCTTGCTGTTGCTTGCGGGGTTGGTACGGGTGGTGGAGGTAATGCCAATACCTCAGCTAGCATGCTTGCACTGGTACTTGCCACGTTCATCAGAGCTTTGACTGGTCCGGTTGCCTTGCACTCCCTAACCATGTGTCCAGTCTTCCCACACTTGTAGCACGTAACTCCTGGCTTTGGCATCTTGCACTCATTTGCCAAATGTCCCTTTTGATTGCACCTATAACAGGTCATGCTCAGCTTATTGCACACTCCGGGGTGCCTTCTTCCACAGTGCTTGCATTCCGGTCTCTGGAACCTGTTTTCTCCAACTTGCCCTTGGCTTGCCCGGTTGTTCCCTTTTGATTCTTGCCTTTTACCCAAATTTCCCTTCTTTTGAAAATTTCCGCCCTTATGGAATCCGATCCTCTTTACATTCCGATCTTGTGAACTTCCGGCTTCAGACTTTTCTCCATAAAATGGAACCTTCCTTTTCTTGTTATCCCTCTCTTTCCTTGACTGCATCCCATTATTCTCAATCAGAGCAGCTTTCTGTACTACTCCCGCATAAGTTTCAAGCTCAAACATAGCCACTCTATCTCTGATCCAAGGCTCCAATCCTTGCTGAAATTTCTTTGCTTTTTCCTCCTCAGTGCTGGTATACTTTGTCACAAACCTTGACAACTCAGTGAACTTCTTCTCATACTCCAATACAGTCATGTTCCCTTCCTTCAACTCAAGAAATTTTAGCTCCATCTGATTCTTCATGTACTTAGGGTAATACTTGTCCAGTAATAACTTCTTAAATCTCTCCCAAGAAACCTGCTGAGTGACTTCCATAGCTTTTACTGATTCCCACCAATAGATGACTTCTCCCTTCAAGAAGTAAGTAGCATACGGCGTCTTCTGATCGTCTCCAAACTGTACCAACTCAAAAGCCCTTTCCATCTCCTTGATCCATGTGTTAGCTATCACTGGATCAGTGGTATCATGAAATGCAGGTGGATTCATATTCTGAAAAGCCTTGAAAGTGACAATTTGTCTAGGTGGTATTGGTGGTTCAGGTGGTTGGTATGGCTCACGGTTATCTTGGTTTTCAATTCGTTGTTGAAGAGTTAGTTGTTGTTGAGCTATAGCATTGGTCTGCTGTTGCAAGGTTTCCAGTAGTCGAAGAATGTTTGGGTCTGTGGTGGATGTGGTTGTTGGGTTCTTCTTTTTGGGAGGCATGATCCTGAAATAAGAGTTGTGTCAAAACAAATATGAATGATAAAATGATTCGAGGGTATCGCATGGCATTCTCATTTACATATGGGGTCAAGTTTCCAAATTAAGCAGATATGATGATAAAAACATAAAATAACAGTTGAGAGCAAATGGAACAATAGCACACAATTATTGAAATTTTAAAGGTCACAATACATAGGATTAGGATAAAGTCTGATTCTAGGAATAACAGGCTTATTTAAAGGAAACAACGGAAACAACTGGGGATTCCACAGAGTCTGATAGTACAACAACATGAAAGGTAAATGGAAAGAACTAAGGCTCCACTCCATCTGAACGGGGCTTGGTAGTCTTTTCCTCTCGAAGCGTCTTCACAATGCTCTGGAGCTCATCCGCCACCATCTGAATGACATACTGGCTGGTGCGGTCCCGGTGCGCTGGCATCTCCTTAAGCTTAGTGTTGACGTACTGAACCAAGGTCTCAAGTCTCGCAGTCATCTGCTTCTTGGGCTTCCCTTCATAGTTTCGGCTGTCTGGGTACACGTTCTTCAGTCGGTCTATCAATCGGTCGTACTTTCCTTAAAGCATGTCGAACTCGCGCCTCAACTCAGCATACACCGTGAAAGCAATAGTGTCGTCCGACCCAGAGGATGACGAGGAATGCGCCCTTTGCTGACAACCAATAAGAGGAGTATTAATAATAAATTTACTTATCTTACTCTCTCGCATATTATCTATAACCTACACACATATCCTATAACCTATTTGGGTTGTCCAGGGACTCTAAACCGTAGCTCTGATACCAAAACCTGTCACGCCCCCAACTTAAACAGCAAATTAAATATAGCTATTACAAAATTTTAAACGAGATAACACAACCAAATCCAAGATCTTACAGTTTAGGGTTTGGAACAGCCCAACACTACCATCTATTACAACTGATTATAAATACCGAGTCCTCACACAAACTACTATCACTTATTCTACCTGAGCTCGAACATAAGCATCAGCATCACATGTCTTACGGACAGTCTGCTTAAATCTAACCATAGCTGCTAGCTGTAATATCAGGGTAAAGTAAGGAGTGAGCCAAATGCTCAACAAGTGCTAGCAGTACGATACAAAACATAAATCGAGATATTCATTAAAGAATGACAATGGAAAGACATAACTAATGATAACGAGGGATAAAACTATGAGTGATGGCATCATTTGCTTGTATCAAAACAATTTTCAAAATCATATCTTAATCAAAATCATTTTATGACGCTACGGATTACAGCCGGTGATCAGCCGCGAAGTAATCCCGAACCTCGCTGGGTTCTAAAACATTAATGGGAATCCCTATGCAACTTTTAAGCCTAATATAAGTGTGGAAAGGACTCGCGTCCTAGTCCAGATCCTCCATTCAAAGAAAACATTTATCCCCCTTTGGGACTGAAAAAAACCCACATTTTATTTATTTTAAAAACTGATGCCGAATTATGACAAAATCTCTTTTTACAGTAAACATCTTTATCAAAGGATTATAGATCAACTCGAAACACGGGGAAATGGTGCTAACTCTCAGAGCCATGAATCACAAAACTAAACTCTATTAGGGTAACTGAATGGTTTTCATGTATCAAAGTTTGGACAAGGGAATTTAGTGAGGCTATTGGATATCATGAAAGGAAGTGCCAAATTGGGCTTAAAACAATGGTTTCTCATCAAGGTTCAAGTGCTGGATCATCAAGAATGTAAGCTTCATGAATACTAAGGGTGTTCAGGTATGAAGAAATGATTTTTAGCTCAGGATATAACAGAATTGACAAGCTTTAGGATAAGAAAGAGGGGTATCAATCAATTAGGGACAACTTTGATAAATATCTGGCTTTCAGGTATCAAGGTAAGGTTCTATATGGGTTCAAGTATCAGGATGAGATATCATTACTTAGGAATCATCAGTATGTTAATCAAGAGAATCAACTAAGAGTGGTAAATACCCTTTCCTTTATCATGGCATTCAAATTAGTTTAGTATACTATCTCTTTTGAACTACTTGCAATACGTACTCGAGGGTTCATGGCATTTCTATATGATTCAAAGATAAATGTAAGATACGCTT
The DNA here is from genome assembly GCF_009905375.1 of Apium graveolens. Classification (NCBI taxonomy): domain Eukaryota; kingdom Viridiplantae; phylum Streptophyta; class Magnoliopsida; order Apiales; family Apiaceae; genus Apium; species Apium graveolens. The sequence goes on from NC_133652.1 coordinate 255,388,794, forward strand.
GATTTAATATATCAAATGACAATTATAGTTGTAGCAATGTATGAATTATTAGCAGTAAATACGAAGGTCAAGTTGAATAACTTTCCTTGAGAAAGGCTGGTCTGGTCTGACTGGTAGGAGCAACAGGAGCTTCACTCGACCTTTATGGCAAGTTTTCCTTCGTCTCGAGATCCTACATAAATAATAATCCTCATTATAATATATTCTCACTAACTTAACCTATTTACAACCCAAAATTAAACACGGATGGCACTTAGGCCTATATGCACCTAATTTTATATTCACCTTTAAATTACAAAAGTACACACATAGCCACATAATCACATATCATATATTAATACCAATAACACCATATATACCATAATGCAACACCAGGCTTGGATGATCTCGACTCACAACTTAAGTCACTTGGTCGCTAAACTAGACAAGGTCTTCTAATTTTGGCTTCCTAACTCGATGTGCCTTTCCTAAACTATCCAAAACCTATTGACCCTCACTTGTGCCTTTTGCTCTACTGACCTTAAACTATCTTACAACTATGGTGGTTGACCTAATACTCACTTCTAAGTGTTCTAAAACTATGTGATAAGTGAAAGTGCTCACTGGTGCAAAATTTCAGAATGACAACTATGGTTTCTTGAGTGCATTAGACACTCTTAAACTACAAGTTTTCCTTCAAAACTTTTACAAAAGACTCTCCTGACCTAAGGGCATCTCACTAACTTGATGTGGCTCAAGGGCCTGGCTTGGGCCTTCTTGGGCCTAAGCTAAAAGTCCAAGGTTCCCCTGTTTTTCTGGGCAGAAAACGCCCTGACTTGAATTAACTTGTGACACATGGTTCTAACTCATATCCTATGAACTATGGGTGGAAAAACTTCTCTGACACTCCCTCTAACTAAGGCCCAATAGGGCCTAATAAGGGCCTACTCATGACATGGTCAAATCTCCCTATTTCTAAGTTGCAACAAAACTGTCCCCTACTGGACAAATTTTGTTATTCTACTTGTGCACCTAACCAAATGACATGCAAACCTCCAACCAACACTTAAAATCTTTTATATACTCCCAATACTAACTTCTGGTGTCTTGGGCCTCAAAGTGCACATCAATGACATGGTCAAAACACACTCTAAACCTCAGGGTACTAAACTGATTTTCTGCAGAAACTATAACTCTCATTTCTCCAAGGTTTTGACTTGACAAACTCAACTACCAACAACCCAATACTCAAACCAAGACTTAAACATGGTAATCTACTGAACTAACTCCCTTATTCTCAAAATAACCTTGGGTGAGATCATCCTTACCTAAGGTACAATTATGGCAAAATAAACGAAACTACACTTTACAAATCACAAATCTTCATGCTTTTGAAACAACAAGATATGCATTTTTATAAAAGATAACCATGATTTATTACCATGCAACAAGAAGCATAAATCAATATTAACACATTATTCCTACTGAAATTATGGCTCACTAACAAAATCTTTCCAAATGATCAAAATCTTATAACATTCTAAGAGAAATCCACATGCATGCATGTCTTCGGGTTTTGCAAACCAAAACAACACATTTTCTACCTATATTCTATCATAAAATTGACATGCAAGCCTAGCATAAGCTATACCTAGATGATCTCTTAGTAGGCAAAGAGTTTTATCAAATTTTCACCACAAAATTCAAGTCATTATCACATAAACATGCAAAAAAATTGAGTTAAGCAACAAGATTAGTCTTAAGGACCATTCATTCGGCTCCCATATGGTCATGGCCGAATGAAATGAATGGGAATGGCCATTTAATCATCAAGAGTTTCCCTCTCAAGACTTGGCACTTCTCCATTCCTTGTAGTCCTCTCAAAAATAACCCTAAACTCACAAGAATCAAGGTTGTATTTTGAGTTTCACTAGAACCTTTACATGCAACCTTTAAACTTAAACTTTCTACTCAAAACTCTTTGAAATATGAGTGATCATGGTATGGGAAGTAAAATTTACTTGTGTAAAGAGTGGAAGCTTGGTTGAGGAATGAAGAAAAATGGGGAGGGGGGTGGTTCTCGGCTAAACCCGAGAGTGAGAGAGGGAGGGCCGAGAGTGAGAGAGGAGGAGGGAGAGAAGAATGAGTGTGGTGTGGGTGATGAGTGAAAATGATCATGTCTTTGCTTGTTTTATGGTTTTTGTATTGGCAAAAGTGAGTGGAATTAGGAATTGACATGATTAGCCTTCCACTTGAACTTGGTTCAATTTGCATGCAAGGGTAAAGAAGGTATTTGGCTAGGAAATAAGAGTTAGTGGGGTGGTTATTGACTCTTTAGCCCTTTTGGAATGTATGGAATGAATTTGCATGCATGGATAACTATGTAATTTTCTAATTATATTTATAAAGATTTATTTTTATAAAATAAAACACAAGTTCAAAAATTATAAAATTTATACCATAAAATAACTTGGATTTTTAGAGACTTTATAAAATCATTTTCAAAATTTGTGAACAAAATACCTTTTAAAAGAAATTTTTTCCAAGGCCTAGAATATTCCTTATAAATCAAAATAAAGAAATTAAATAAATTCTTGCTTTGAAAAATCATATACTACATAAAGCAAATTTATAATGCAGAAATTTTCACTCACACAAATGTACAATCATTAAATATATTTTCATTCGGCTTTAAAATTATACCAAATCCACAAATAATATTACACGAAAATACCGGTTGTAACATTTCCCCACTTCCTTTGTATTTGAACACTAGTCTTTCTGGTAGCTGTCTGTAGGCATCTATTCCCCTTACTTCCTCCAGCTCATCCAGATAGAGTTCAATGTCTGAAAATTCCTTTATGTCACAAATGTGAACATAATCATCCTTAGAGGCTTGTGGCTTAGGCTTAGGCTTCTGAGTGAATTTGATTGAGGTTGGAGGAGGTGTTGATTTGATTTTTCTTTTCTGCTTCTTTGATGGTGGAGAAGAGGTTAAGAAGGTGGGCAATTTGATGGTGTCCCAATCAATTGGTTCCTCCTTAGGAGTGATTGTTTCACCATGGATGTTTATGAAGGGGTCAGGCACAATGGGTTCAGGAATAGAAGGTAGTGGTTTGGATTTTGATTGGGTTTCATCCATACCTAAACATGTCCCCCATACCTACATCTTCACTCTTGTCTTCAATTTCTTTCTTTTCTTCAGCTTGACTTGACTTTAGCTATTTTTCAAGCTTTGCTTGTGCTCTTTTGTCAGCCTTTAGCTTTTTGGCTTCTTCCTTCAACCTTCTGGCTTCTTCCCTCTTGGCTATTGAGAATTTGGGATGTCCTGGCATCACACAAATGCTCTTTCCTTCTCTAAAGATAATAGCCATGTTCATCCTTTCAACCACATCCATGGTCTCTTTGTGCTTTATGATACTTCCACCCAAAACCTTGTCTTCATCAGGCTTTGGAAGAGGAAAATCCACTTCTTTCATCTGAGCAAGGCTTAGAGGATTCTTTGTAGAGTTCTTATTGGATCTGTTGCTGGGCTTGAGAACCATAGGTTTCATATTCTTGGCAGAAGTCTCTCCAACCTTATTCCTCCTTACTGGCTTGAGCTCCATAATAATTGATTCCACCTTTGTGCTATGCTTCACAGATTGTGATTTAGAAGCTGTAGAACCAAAAATTTGTTGCACCTTTTCATCAATTTTCCTCCTTTGCTCTTTGACTTGCAATTCAGCTGCTGCTATCTGGATTAGATCAATTCCATCAAGCTTTCCTTTGATTTGAATAGGTGGAGAAGTGGTGATGGCAGGAATTAGCACTTTAGATATTTGAACTGTTGTTGATGGCTCTCCTTCCCCTTCCCTTTTATTCTCCCCCTTTTTGTTATCATCAAGGGTAGGGGTCAAGCCTTGTGCTTTTGCCAGCTGCATTAGTAGATTTGTCTGAGTTTGTTGATTCTAAAGAATGGTTACCATAGAGTCTTCAATGATCTGAACTCTGTTTTCCAACCTGGCCAGCCTCTTGTCAGCATCAGATTATCTCCTCAATCTCACTAACAAATCTTGCATAGTACTATAAGGCATGACTGAATCCAACTTCTCAGCATTGTAGGATTTCAGATCAGCAATATCCTGCTTGAGTTCATCCACACTTAGATTCTGTCTGATATGCTGCAACTGCAAGAGATTCAGAGAGTCTAGATGAGCTTGAAAAAGTGCCTTTGTACCAGCATCTGTAGTCTCCTGAAGGGCCTTCTGTATAGTCATTACTTGCTTGACCAAAGCTACACCAAACTGTCCTGGTGTAGATTCCTTTGCCCATGCCCAGTCAGGTAGATTTGGAATAGAACTTGGGCCTGTTGCTCCCCCTAAGTTCATGCTCTCATCCAAAGAATTAGAGTCATCATCATTAGAATTTACTCCAAATTCTTCAGATGGCTCACCAGCTTGAGAAGGCAGCCTATTAACAGCAGCTTTGTCTCTTAGAAGGGATTCTGAAGTGTGTACAATGTTCAAAGTCTGCTCTGCCTCCACATTGCCCTGAGTAGCCAACAATTGATAGGCTGGAACAGGGTGAGTAAAAGTGTCAGCATCCAAGGAAATGTTATCAATTACAGCTTTGTTATGTTGCTGAAATTGTCTTTCCTTTTCTGCATCATCCACAATCATTGACTCACTAGCAATGGCTGGATCCACCCTTATAGCTTTTGTACGTACCTTTATCTCATTTTCTCTATTTTCTTGCATCAGGGGCTCCCCCTGGCTCACACACACCCTCACACCCTCACCCTCACCTTCTAAGGTGGCACTCCCCTCACTTACTTTTGCCATGCTGGAAGAAATAGCATGCATATGTTGACTCTCAACCTCTCCTTTTGCCTGGGAGCAACCTAGCCTCTCACTCAAATTATCACTCCCTTCCCTCAAACCTAAAAGTGATTGAACAATATCCATGTCTTCTACAATTAGAATTGTTTCTGTTATATGTGTAGAGACCATCAACGGATAGGGAGTATCCGTTGAAGTGGAAACTGTTGGTATCAACGGATAACTGCTGTTAAGCTTATCCGTCGAAGAACAACCACTTGTCAACGGATGAGAGATATCCGTTGAAGAAGGAAAAGATGTAGATATTGAAAGTGACATAATTGTTGAATCTGTGTGAATTAATTTTAAGTGAGGTGACACAGATTCTTCAACTATATCTGAAAGAATTGGCTGATGATCCAACAAATCATCTAAAAGATGATGATCATCAGGATTTGAGTGAGGCTCCTCCCTGAGTTTTAAGGAGGGAGAATCAGGAATTGATGTGAATATCATATCCACATCCAGAGAGGGTGATGGAGAGTTTGATGATTGATGTGTTTCTATTATGAGAGAATGGGGCTGTGACTCCACATTTGCTGGAGTCACATCAAGCTGAATTTGAGAAGGCAAAGATACAGGTGGATGTATCTGTGCTGTGTGTGCCCCCTGTGTGGAAACTAGGGTTTTAGCCTTCTTCTTCCATGAAAAGGCTTTGATTGGTGAATGTGTGGATTCAGTGTCCCTCCCTCTTTTGTTCTGTGTCCCTGGTTGGGGACTATTTTCAATAGCTGCATCCTTTTGGGAGGATGCAACTAGGGATGTGTTTGACTCCTTTTGAACCACCACAGTCTTTTGAGAGACTGTGGCTTGGCTGGCTGGGGATCTTTTCAAGAGCTTCAGCGAAAGGTATGTTGATATGAAGTTTCTTGAACACCTCCAAAAACTTCACAAATTACTTATCCAACTTTTGCTTCTGCAGCCTTTTAGGAAAAGGAGGCAGAGGATATATCTACTTCTCCCCTGTATTACCCTCAGGAGGAGTGTGTTCCACAGTTTTCTTCCTTGGTTCCACTTCTGCTTCCTTCTTCACTTCTTCTTCAGCCACTTCTTCAGATTCTCGAACTTGAGCTTTTTCTTGGTTCGCAACCTTCCCAAACCTCAATATAATTGCCTTTACCTGATATTTGTCTACCTTCTTTCCTGGCACTTCAGTGTCACTAGGGAGTGTACTAGGTTGTTGATTCAGCAATGCATTGGAAATCTGCCCAATTTGATTTTCCAAGGTCTTGATAGAAACCGCTTGGCTCTTGTACATGAGCCTCAACTCCTCCAATTCATATTTTTCATTAGATTGTTGGAGTTGGAGTTTTTGTCTTGGTGTATATTGCGGTTGCTGAAAACCAGGAGGGTTGTATTGCTTTGCTGCATACTGCTAATAAGACTGCTGCACCGCATTCTAAGTGTTGCTCCAGCTGAAGTTAGGATGATTACGGTTGCTGGGATGATAGGTAGCTGGAACTGCTTGTTGCGACCTCTGAAATTTACTCACGAGCTGAGCTAATTCACTAGAAATAGCACACTGCTCTGTCTCATGCGCACCGGCACAAAGCTCAAAAACACTAGTGATCTGATTAACTCCATAATTAGCCAAAGAATCCACCTTTATTGTCAAAGCCTTAAGCTGAACATCTATAGTAGTAGCTACATCTACCTCCAGAATCCCTGCTACCTTGCCTTGAGTTGGTCTCTGCGAAGGGTTATGGTATTCATTAGCAGCCATCAGTTCAATCAAATCATAAGTTTCATCGTAGCTCTTAGCCCATAAGGCTCCACCTGATGCTGCATCAAGCATGGGTCTAGAAGTCGCACCCAAACCATTATAAAAGGAGTTAATGATTATCCAGTCAGGCATCCCATGATGAGGACACTTTCTAAGCATCTCCTTATACAATCTGAAGCTTCACACAAAGATTCCCCCGATTGCTGTGCAAATTGAGTAAGAGCAACCCTAATTGCAGCTGTCTTCGCCATAGGGAAAAATTGAGTGAGAAACTTCTGAGCAAGATCTTCCCACTTGGTGATAGAGCCTGGTGATAGAGCCTGGTGATAGAGAATGCAACCGACACTTAGCTTTATCCCTCAGAGAGAATGGGAAAAGCCTCAACTTAATAGCATCTTCAGAGACATTGTTGAATTTGAAAGTGTTGCAGATCTCGATGAAATCTCTAATATGCATATTGGGATCTTCAATCGGGGAACCCCCAAACTAAACCGAGTTCTCCATCATCCGAATCTTGCTAGCCTTGATTTCAAAAGTGTTAGCCGCGATGGCTGGTCTGACAATGCTAGACTGAATATTATTGATCTTCGGCTGAGAGTAGTCCATCAAAGCCTTCGTATTTGCTTCTGGTTCACCCATTGCAACAAAAGCTTCTTCTTCAACTTTCTCCTCTTCTAACAGAACTTTTTCCTCCGCTAAAATTTCTTCCTCCGCTTTATCCATTGTTCTCTAGCGAGATCGAGAACGCGTTTGCATGCACGCTCTCTAGAGTACCTGAAGAAGCAAGAAGCAAAAAATTTAGAAAAATATCCGAGTCAGTGAACTTTAACGACCACTGATGTCAAGCACATAAACTAAAAATTAACACCGAGTCCCCGGCAGCGACGCCAAAAACTTGTTAGGACGAAAACACGCGCTAATATTCATGCAAGTATACGTGATCACAAGTAATATAGAATTAATTCTAGTTCGTTCCCACGGAGAATGGTTTAGGTTAATTTTAATTTATGTACTTATGCAACAATGGTATGGTTATTATTCAATGCTAAGATGATAACAAGTTGAGAGTGTTTATAACTAAGATATTAACTAACATGCAATAACTAAGAGATTAAAAGGTTTGATTTACTATATGAGATAAACATGAGATTCCAACTTCATTACTACTTCATTCAACAGTCTTTTGTTCCTAACCTTAGCATGCAATGGTGATAACAACTAATCAGATAACACGAAACTAGTAAACGCCAACCTTTGTTGTGCGGATACCCTACTACCAGACATCCACAAAAGAGATAGAAGCTGAATAGACACCAATTATATTGAGACCCTATATGTCTATAGAATTTGACAACATAACGGTTTAATGTGCAAGTTATCTATCGTGATTACATAGGTCAAGTAAGATGGTTAAAATTACCTACGAATCATGCATATCAAATAAATGAACCTGTGCTAGTATGACAAGTTCTAAACCTCTATATTCATTTTCGCTTCAATAAAGATTAAAACGCTATCTTACAACTTCACGACCCTCATAAGATGACTAAGCACAACCAATACTAGGATATCATACAATCACCACACACTAAGGTATTGAAACACATTAACTATTGAAATCCATAAGTAAATCCTCTAGAACCCCACGATAACGATTGGCCCCGCTAGAATCCCACGATAACGACTGGCCCATAACCGAACTCATCATCACCGTGGGTTCCGATAAAAGCATGGTATAATAAATTGAGTCTTTATAAACTGAATAATAATCAAAGTACGTTAAACAAGAGTAATAGGTTCAACAAACAAGAAAACTAGCATCCAAGATTACAACTTAAAATAAAGAATCATAAGAATAAACTAGATCCTCTTCGCATTGGTTATATTTGTGCTCCTAGGTCTTCTCGATGTCTTCTCCTTAAGCTCCATTCTGAAAAACGTCTTTAAGTTGTCTTTATATAGCAGCCCCAATCAGCATAGAAGTCTAGAAATCAATCTTCTATTCAAAACATGATTCTTCAGTTTTTGACCCAGCACGGCCGCGCGCTGTCCTAGCGTGGGTGCGCTGACTTTCTGCTTCTTTGGCGCGGGCGGGCGCTATCAAACCGCGGACGCGCTGACCTTCCGGAGAAAATGTATTTTCTTGTTTTCTTGGCTGGTTTTTAATGGCGATCCACGAGCAAACATCCCTAGCACCTTCCTAACACCAATTTAGCACCAAAGCAATGTTAAATCTCCTTGATCCCTTATTTATGCCTGAAATGCAAAATACTACAAAAAAGAGTCAAATACACAAAATATTTGAGTAGAAAACATCAATTCAAGCCTTTATAGAGCATTCTAAGTGGACATAAATGCCACTTAACAACATACTCGCATATAGATAACGTACCTTGCCCTTAATACTTAACTCTTAATCACAAAACAACCAATACACAATCATCGAAGCATATCCAATTAATCTCTATAATCCTAACAAAAATTTGACATGACCCATTCGTAATTCTGCTAACCACTTAATCCAATTCAACCAATCAATTCCTAACAATCATTGCAACTCACAAACAATGAGCAAGTAGACATCACACATAAATTTTTTACTATTCTTTTGACCATGCATACACCCCTTTTATTATATCAATTTTAAACCAATTTCCTCGAATTAAACCATGTTCTAAGGAAAATAACTTTATAAATCCTAAATTTATTTAGTTTCCATTATACATCGAATCTCAAGCAAGTAACAAATCAATCGAACCATTATATACCAACTACAACAATTCAAACCGAATTGATTAAAGAAACCGAATCCAAAAACCAAATTAAAAGGCAATAATTCGATTATGAAGATATGAAAAACCATGAATTACACACAAACATATAACCGACGAATTACGTATCAATCATACACTTATTTGAATCAAAATTCATAAATCAAAATCTAGAAAATCTTAAATCAAACTAATAAATGACATGCATGTAAATAAACTAATTTTTATTATTCATTAGGGCTCGGTGTCGACATCATAGCCCACCAGTGGCTCACCGAAGATCACCTCCCATGGAAGCAAGGTCTCGGGGTTGCCTAAACTCGGCCTCCACCCAAAAACCCTCCCGATTTCAAGAATCACTCACCAAATAAACATGTTTGCATCAAAATCGAATTTAACACTTAAAATTGAGTTTAAAACCCAAATTCAACCCACAAACTAAAGTGAGTTTTCACCCCACACCATAATTACATACATTAATACACACATGCAACTACATATCCTTGAACATGAAGCAAATAGAAGCATGAATATGGTTTTGGATCAAAATTTGGCCAAGTATCGAGTATAACCAGAGAGAGAGAGGTAACGGAGAAATGAGGAGGGAAGAAGGAGTTATAAGGGTGATTTAGGCAGGAGAAATTCCGTCATTTGCAAATCCAAATTCTGATTTTAAAAGTAATGATTTTCTTTAAGCATAATTGCATAAAACGAATTAAATAATATAAAACCATTTCATAAAGGTCAAAGGTAACCAGATTTTTGTAGTTTTAAAATATAGAATGTGAAATTATCCCTCATACCATATTTTTAAAATAATTTTTGAACATATAATTTATTTTCTATGAATTTTGCAAATAAATCACTGATAATGGAAATAATCTTTGAAAAATCATTCTAAAAATGCCAAGATATTAAAATAAATCCAACTCTCATTTTTAAAAAGTCTCTAGGACCATTCCATAAATAATAAAAAATTTCCATAATTTGAACATACTCTAATAATTATATAAAAATATATAAGGATCAAATAACCCTCATTTTCTCCAAATAAATCATTTTAAAAATATTTAAAAACTCCAGAATCATAAATTCACACACGTAGATATAAAATAACATATATTCACATATTAGCATCAACCACATCTCGTATTTTTGCATTTTTCCACTTAAACTTTATTTTATAATTGTTTACATCTATACTAAATAGTCCATACCTTAAATAACGATATAACTTTACAAACTAGAATCCAAATAAACACAATTACACACATGATTCTTCATCTTTCATACTTTTACATACTTCACTCATTTCCCAATACAAAAGTTTCATTAAATCCACTTTTCACATAACGGGTCGCGTCCTAACTAATGGCCCGACAATAAACTGACTTGACCACACTTACATACCATAACTTAAATCCTTTACGGAGTCATCAAACTGGAACATCATAAAGAATATATATATATATATATATTGCAATTATTCTTTCCAAATATCCACATAATTTACATATAAATCACAAAATTTATATTTTATTCGCACAAGCTATATAGCGAAAATCCTAGTCGTTACATTCTACCCCCTTAAAAAAGATCTTGTCCTCAGAATCTTACCTAAGTAAATAAATGAGGATACTTTTCACGCATTTCATTTTCGAGCTCGCAAGTCGATTCCTCGACTTTAGGGTTTCTCCACAAAACTCTAACTAATGGTACTATCTTATTTCTGAGCGCCTTTTCTTTTTGATCTAGTATTTGAATCGGTTGTTCCATATAAGATAGATCTTGATGAATTTCCACGGGTTCCAATTCTATTACGTGTCTGGAATCTGAATTATACTTCTTCAAAGTGATACATGGAACATATTATGGAGATGCTGCATCTGCGGAGGTAAAGCTATTTCATACGCAACCCTTCCAACTTGCTTTAGTATTTCAAACGGTCCAATATATCTGGGACTCAACTTTCCTTTCTTTCCAAATATTGACATACCTTTCCATGAAGATATCTTTATTAACACTTTTTCTCCGGGTCTGAACTCTATATCTTTCTGATTTTGATCTGAATATTTCTTTTGTCGGTCTTGGGCAGCTGTCAGCCTTCTACGAATCAATTCTAATTTTTTCTACGTTTGTTGAACCAACTCTATACCCAATAACTTGTGTTCACCAACCTCGTCCCAATACACAGGAGACCTACATTTTCTTCCATACAATACTTTATAAGGCGGCATGCTAATGCTTACATGATAGCTGTTATTATATGAGAACTCTATCAATGGCAAATGATCATCCCGATTTCCTTTGAAATCCAATGTACAGATTCTTAACATGTCCTCTATTGTTTGAATAGTCCTCTCGCTTTATCCATCTGTTTGCGGATGATAAGCTGTAATCATTTTTAACTTTGTACCCAAATGATCATGAAATTGTTGCCAGAATCTCGAATTAAATCTAGGATCTCTATCAGATACGATAGAAAATGGTACTCCATGTCGTATCACTATTTTATATAAATATATCTTGACCGAATTTTCCAATGAGAATCTTTCATTAATTGGAAATAAATCCACGGAATTAGTCAGTCAATCAATAATCACCCATATTGCATCATGATTAGCTTTCGTCTTTGGAAATCCTATCATAAAATCCATTGTGATGTGTTCCCACTTTCATTCGAGAATATCCAGTGGTTGAAGTAATCCACTTGGTTATTGATGCTCCACTTTCACTCTATGACATGTATAACACTTACTTATCCAGTCCGAAATCTCCTTCTTCATGTTCAGCCACCAGAAGTTTTCTTTCAAATATTTTTACATTTTCGTACTTCCAGAATGAATTAAAAATCTTGAATTATGCGCTTCATGTAGAATTTCATGTTTCAACTCTGCCACGTTAGGAATCCAAATACGTGAGCAAAATCTATATACACCTCTATCATCCTTTTGACCCTTGATTTCTTCACTAGACATTTTATTCTTTTCGTGATCTATTACCTGTTCCTGATAATGTCGAATATTTTCCAGAATCTCAGGCATAAATGTCATTGTATAAATCACTTCCTTTGTTATCTCAGGGATTCGTATTTCAATCTCCAATCTCTCGAATTCTTTTACCAACTCTGCTAAGGTTACTATCATGTTTAATCTTTCTTTGCAACTCAATGCATCTACCACAACATTCGCTTTTCCAGGATGGTAGTTTATAGTACAATCGTAGTCCTTTATTAGTTACAACCATCACCTTTGTCTCATATTCAATTCTTTTTGAGTAAAGATATACTTTAAACTCTTATGATCCGTATAAATCTCACACTTCTCTCCGTACAAATAATGTCTCCAAGTCTTAAGTGCGAACACAATCGCCGCCAATTCCAAATCATGCGTAGGGTACTTTTGCTCATGAGGTTTTAACTGACGAGAAGCATATGCTATCACTTTTCGATATTGCATTAGTACACGACCTAGTCCTTTTAGAGAAGCATCGCTATAGATGACAAGCTCACCCTTTATGTTGGGTAGAACTAACACTAGCGCAGAAACCAATCTTCTTTTTAATTCATGAAAACTTTTTTCGCACTTATCTGTAAAAATAAATTTCACATTTTTCCTTATCAACTTAGTCAATGGAACATCTATCTTAGAAAAATCTTGCACAAACCTTCGATAATAACCAGCCAATCCTAGAAAGCTTCTTACTTCTGTTAAAGTATTTGGCCTTACCCAATTTATCACAGCCTCAATCTTGGAGGGATCCACTTTAATTCCTTCACTACTAACTACATGCCCAAGAAACTAAACTTCTATTAACCAAAATTCACATTTTGAAAATTTCGCGTATAACTTTCTTTTTCTTAAGGTTTCCAAAGCGATCCTTAAATATTTCTTATGTTCCGAATCTGACTTGGAGTAAATCAAGTATCTGTAAAAATAAATTTCACATTTGTTAGGAATATGTGTATTAGTTTGATGATAAGTTAAGCAAAACACTTAAGTAGAAATCTAGTGTTTGTAGCCTCAACGGATAAGACCATCTTGGCTATCCGTTGAATGAGTAGCTTTACTTAGCAATAAGTTTAGTATTGTAGCACATTTCACTCTCTGGTTTCAAGATGTAATTCTTAGATGTTGTTAGGAAATAATCAGTCATGTTGACTACTAATGGATGTACAAATAGGAGGGCTAATTGTAAATATTTTATGCCTTGTAATTTTGTATAAGTGAAAAAGTGTCAACGGATATTGAAGACCTTCAACGGATAAGAAACAAAACTTCAACGGATAAATGCTTCAACGGATAATATCCATCAACGGATAAGTGCTTCAACGGATAAAGACTTTAACTGATAATGCATCAACGGATAAAGCTTCAATGGATAAAGCCTCAACGGATAAGGCATCAATGGATGAAAGCTTCAACAGATGCTTAGTTCATTAGCAGTTGATAGTGACAATTCACAAGCTGACAGAGGCGCATGGGTTGACAGAGACATACTGGAATGTGGAAGCCTCTAGGAGGAATCAAGAAAATGCAGCATTTCCATTCTGATGCAAACAAGGAAGTATTCAAAGATTTACAGATTATCCTAGATTGCATTGGATAGAGAAATGAAGAAGAAACATGTGAAGAATCTTTTCAATTGTATTTTACAGTTTGTCTTCACTTGTAAACTTGGTGATATATAAAACAAGTAGCAGCTAGTAATTAGATATGAATTTTCCTAAGCTGTTTAGAAATATTAAAAGAGAAAATCATCTAGTTTGTACTAGGATGCAGCTGTGATTTAATTCTTTGAATCACATATTTTCTGAAATAACACATCTCTGGTGGAACAACAAATCCACCAGAAAAGTTTTTTTAAGTTCTTTGTGTTCATTACATTTGTGTTTGAATATATATCTGTCTGCATCAGCTTCAAGCAATTCATACACATTTGATCACTCAAACACTTAGCCTTAGAAACTGCTCAAAACTTGAAAAAGTTTTGAGATTTACATTCAACCCCCCTTCTGTAAATATCATTGTTAGTCCACTGGGAATAACAATTGGTATCAGAGCAAGCTCTTAACATACAAAGAGTTTAAAGATCTATTCTGCTAACATCATGAGTGCACAGAAGAATCCTCCTGCTAACATCATGAATAGGAAGGATATTGGTGTGAAGATCCCAGTCCTGGAAAAAGATAATTATCATCACTGGAAAGTGAAGATGCATTTACATCTTCTTTCTCAAGATGAAAGCTACATCAACTGTATTGAAAATGGTCCTCACATCCCTCACAAAGTAGCCACAGCTGCTACTGCAACAGTTGCTGTTGGATAGTCCATTCCCAAGCCAAAAGCAGAATGGACTATTGAAGACATGGAAGAAATCCGCAAGGATAAGAGAGCCATGAACATTTTGTTTAATGGCTTAGATCAAGATATGTTTGACAATGTCATCAATAGCCAAACTGCAAAGGAAGTTTAGGATACTGTACAAATCATCTGTGAAGGTACTGAGCAGGTCAGAGAGAACAAGATGCAGCTTCTTATTCAACAGTATGAATATTTTCACTTTGAAGAAGGTGAATCATTAAATGATACCTTCAACAGGTTTCAGAAACTATTGAATGGATTGAAGCTGTATGGTAGAGTGTACCAAGTCAAGGATTCCAACTTAAAATTTCTTAGGTCTCTGCCAAAGGAGTGGAAGCCCATGACTATCTCTTTGAGAAATTCTCAAGATTATAAGAACTTCACACTTGAAAGATTATATGGAATTCTGAAGACTTATGAACTTGAAATGGAGCAGGATGAGCTGTTGGAAAAGGGAAAGAGAAAAGGAGGAACAGTTGCTCTTGTAGCTGACAGTGAGAAGATGGAAGCCAGGAATGAGGAGAAGACAATGCCAAGTCTCAAAATTGGCACAAGCAAATCAGAATCAAGCAAGGGTAAAGAGCAAGTTGCTGAGGATGAAGACAATTCCAGTCAGGATGAATCTGATGATATTGAAGAACATTTGGCCTTTCTGTCCAGGAGGTTTGCAAAAATGAAGTTCAGGAAAAACACAAAGTTCACTAAGCCAAACAAAAACATGGTGGACAAATCAAAGTTCAAATGTTACAACTGTGGCATTAGTGGACACTTTGCAAGTGAGTGTAGGAAGCCAAATTCTGAGAAAAAGAAATTTGAGCAAGTTGATTACAAAAAGAAGTATTTTGATTTGCTCAAACAAAAGGAAAGAACTTTTCTCACTCAAGATGATTGGGCAACAGATGGGGTAAATGAAGATGATGATGTGGAATATGTCAACCTAGCCCTGATGGCTAATTCTGATGAAAATGAAACTAGTTCATCAAGCAACCAGGTAATTACTACTGATCTCTCTCAGCTTTCTAAACATGAATGCAATGAAGCCATAAATGATATGACCAATGAATTATATCATTTGCGTGTTTCCCTTAAATCACTAGCAAAAGAAAACACTAGGATCAAGGAGAATAATGTGTTTTTAAGTGATAGGAATGCTGTGTTAGAGGATCAGGTAATTGAGCTTGAAAAGATGAAACTTAAATGCTTGACTGTTGAGAGTGAACTAGCAGAAGCTGTTAAGAAAGTAGAAATTCTTTCTACACAGTTAGAAAGTGAGCAAGAGGTAATCAAGGCCTGGAAAACATCTAGGGATGTTAGTGTTCAGATTGCAAAGGTTCAGGGAATTGAATCATTCTGTGAGGATGCCTGGAAGAAAAACAAAAAGGAGTTAGAATTAATTGATGGATTGTCAACGGATGTGGAATCAACGGATGATGAAAGTTATCCGTTGAAGGAAGAAAAGGAGCATCCATTGAAGGCTCATCAATTAAAACAGGCAAGTTCTTTTAAAAATAAAAGTCTCAATAAAAAGAATGATTCAACTCTCAAGAACTTTGTCAAAGAAGGAGCTAGCACATCCAGAGATGTCAGTAAGGTGAATATAGGACACATGACTTTAGATCAGCTAAAAGATAGGCTTAAGTTGGTTGAGGATAAGAAGGAAACTAAAAGAAAATCTAAAAGAAATGGGAAGGTAGGGATTAATAAACATAACAATTACACACCTGATAGGTATTCTCCTAGAAAAAGCTGTGTGCATTGTAAAAGTGTTAATCACCTATCTGATAATTGAAAATCTGTTAAAAATGCTCCCATGCCTTCAAATCCCTCCATGCCTAAAATGTCTATGTCAGCTCTATATGCTATGCCTGTTATGTCTCACCAGAATCCCCATGCACATTTTGCAAACATGCCATATATTAACAATCCTTATCTTACTACATTTAGTATGCCTCAAATGCCATACAATATGCCTATGTGGAATAACATGTTTGCACAACCTATGCCTTATCAAATTCAAACAAATGTGTTAAATGATTCTGTGACTAACCCTACACTTCAACCAACCACATCTGAGACCAAGGGTGACCCAAAGTTACCTAAGTCAAAAGATGCAGGAGGATTGAAGTCTAGGAAAAAGACGAACAAGGCTGGACCCAAGGAAACTTGGGTACCAAAATCAACTTGATTGATTTTGTTGTGTGCAGGGACAAAGAAGGAATCTATGGTACTTGGACAGTGGTTGTTCAAGACACATGACAGGAGATTTCACCCTGCTCACAGAGTTTAAGGATAGAGTTGGCCCTAACATAACCTTTGGAGATGACAGCAAAGGATTCACTATGGGATATGGCTTGATTTCAAAAGAAAATGTCATCATTGATGAAGTTGCATTGGTTGATGGTCTCAAACACAATTTATTGAGCATCAGTCAACTATGTGACAGAGGGAATACTGTTTCCTTCAATTCTGAAGCCTGTATTGTCACAAGTAAAAAGGACAATAAAGTGGTTCTAACTGGAGTTAGAAAAGGGAATGTGTACTTAGCTGATTTCAACTCTACAGATGCAGAATCCATAACTTGTCTTCTCAGCAAAGCAAGTCCAGTTGAAAGTTGGCTATGACACAAGAAGCTGTCCCATTTGAATTTCAAGACAATGAATGATCTAGTCAAAAAGGACTTAGTTAGAGGAATGCCTCTAGTGGAATTCACAAGGGATGGGCTATGTGATGCTTGTCAGAAAGGAAAGCAAAAGAAAGTATCATTCAGTAAGAAGCTTGAATTTGCAATTGATGAACCACTACAACTTCTACACATGTATCTTTTTGGACCAGTCAATGTATTGTCAATTTCAAGGAAAAGATACTGCCTAGTGATTGTAGATGATTTCTCAAAGTTTTCATGGGTTTATTTTCTTGGATCAAAGGATGAAGCTAGTGAAATCATCATCAATCATATCAAGCAAGTCAACAATCATCCTGATTTCAAAGTAAGGAATATTAGGAGTGACAATGGAACTGAGTTCAAGAATTCAACCATGAAGTTGTTCTGTGAAGAAAGTGGGATCATGCATGAGTTCTCAGCTCCAAGAACTCCACAACAAAATGGTATGATGGAAAGGAAGAACAGATCACTAATTGAAGCTGCAAGGACAATGCTTGAAGAGTCAAAACTCCCAACTTATTTTTGGGCTGAGGCTGTTAACTGTGCATGTTACACTCAGAATATTTCTCTAATCAATCAGGCAAAATGCATGACTCCCTATCAATTATTCAAGAGAAGAAAACCAACTTTAAACTTTCTACATGTCTTTGGTTGCAAATGCTACATCTTAAGGAATCAATCTGATCACAAAGGGAAGTTTGATGCAAAGGCTGATGAAGGAATATTTGTTGGTTATTCTGCTGGAAAATCATATAGGGTTTACAATCTAAGAACCAACATTGTCATGGAATCTGTACATGTTGTGTTTGATGATAAAAAGATTGATGGACTAACAGATGAGGGACATCATGAAGGACTCAAATTTGACAACATTGAGATATACTGTGATGATAGTGAAAATGAGAATGATGAAGAAGGCATCTCAAGAAGAATTCAGAATCTGCCTTTGGATAATGCACAGAATGCTGCATCCGTTGAAAGTCATAATTCAGCTTCCGTTGAAAGAAGCAATGCAGCATCCGTTGAAAGACAAAGTGCATCATCCGTTGAAGTTCATAATGAAGCATCCGTTGATCACAGTCTGTCAACGGATAATCAATTCACTTCATCAGTTGATAGAGCTCCCAATTCCTTTCAAAGGATCAGCAACTCAGGGGGAGTTTAAATCAACATTCTATCTCACATCATGACAATACTGAGGCAACCTCATCTAGGGCTAATCTACCACCTCAAAGGAAATGGACCAAGAATCACCCTTTTGAACTGATCATTGGTAATGCTACATCAAAAGTACAAATTAGAAGGGCTACTCAAGATGAATGTCTGTATAGTAGCTTTCTATCACAGGAGGAACCTAAGAGAGTGGAAGAAGCTCTATTGGATCCAGATTGGATTTTAGCAATGCAAGAGGAGCTAAACCAATTTGAGAGGAACAAAGTGTGGAAGCTGGTACCCAAGCCAAAGAACAAGAGTTCTATTGACACAAAATGGGTATTCAGAAACAAGATGGATGAAAATGGCATTATAATAAGGAATAAAGCCAGATTGGTTGCTAAAAGCTACTCTCAACAAGAGGGAATAGATTTTGATGAAACATTTGCTCCAGTTGCCAGACTTGAAGCCATCAGAATCTTTCTAGCCTATGCAGCTAATGCCAATTTCAAAGTCTATCAGATGGATGTCAAGAGTGCATTTCTAAATGGGGAATTGGAGGAAGAAGTTTATGTAAGCCAACCTCCAGGTTTTGAAGATCAAAATTTTCCAGACCATGTGTATTATCTGTTGAAAGCACTCTATGGACTAAAGTAAGCACCTAGAGCCTGGTATGAGACTTTGTCAAAGTTCCTTCTAGATAATCATTTCACAAGAGGTATTGTTGACAAAACTCTCTTCTTTAGAAATGTTAATGGCTCTAAGATACTTGTACAAATTTATGTAGATGATATTATATTTGGATCTACAGATGATAAGCTTTGTAAAAAGTTTGCTAAATTAATGCAAAGTAAATATGAAATGAGCATGATGGGAGAGCTAACTTACTTTCTTGGTTTACAAGTTAAATAAGTTAGTGGTGGAATTTTCATTAGTTAAACTAAATATATTTATGATCTTTTAAAGAAGTTTGACTTAATGGATTGTTCACCTGCAAAAACTCTCATGGCCACTGCCACTAAGCTTGAATTAAACAAGGCTAAAAAGTCTGTGGAAATTACAAGTTATAGAGGCATGGTTGGCTCACTTTTATATTTAACTGCTAGTAGACCTGATATAATGTTTTCTACATGTCTCTGTGCTAGATTTCAAGCTGACCCTAAAGAATCTTACTTAGTGGCTATTAAAAGAATTTTCAGATATCTCAAGGGGACTCCAAATTTAGGAATTTGGTACCCTAGAGAGTCTGGTTTTGATCTAATTGGCTACTCAGATGCAGATTATGCAGGTTGCAAAATAGACAGGAAAAGCACAACAGGCACCTGTCAATTTCTAGGGAACAAGCTTGTATCATGGTTCAGCAAGAAGCAGAATTCTGTTTCCACATCAACAGCTGAAGCTGAGTACATTGCTGCTGGTAGTTGCTGTGCACAGATACTATGGATGAGGAATCAACTATTTGACTATGGTCTAACTGTTGACAAAATTCCAATATTCTGTGACAACACAAGTGCCATTGCCATTACTGAAAATCCAGTGCAGCACTCAAGAACCAAGCACATTGATATCAAGTACCACTTCATTAGGGAACATGTCATGAAAGGTACAGTGGAACTTCATTTTGTTCCAAGTGAAAAGCAGATTGCAGACATATTTACCAAGCCACTTGATGAATCAACATTCACAAAATTAGTAAGTGAGTTAGGTATGCTTAATTATTCATAATTTATGTCATCTATATAATCTACCTTGGAGCCTGAAATGAATTTGCTGCAAGAACAAAGTTGGCTTTAATTAAGACTTATCCTATCAACGGATATTCTCTATCCGTTGAAAGCCAAAATTGTTCCATCAACGGATGTTCATTATCCATTGAAAGACAAATACATTTCTGGAAATTTTATCCTTCAACGGATAAAATGGTATTGTTCATCAACGGATAACTATTTCCCTTATCCGTTGAAGTGTCACGTCAGTTACTATAAGTGAGTCACAGCCGTTGATTCTTTTACTCAACCGTTGATACAGATATACAGTGTTGTATGTATTTGTATTTAAGGTAGTTTTTAGAATTTTTACAGTTTTATTTATTCTTGAACGGCTGTAACTTACTTAAAAGTATCATTAATCATTTTATTTACGTTTTAATTCAAGAAAGTATAGAAGCCCAATTGAACTCTTATTCTCACTTTACGCTTTCTTGCAATTCTTATTCTCTTTCTCTCTAAATTCTCAAGTTTTTCTCTGCAACCTCTACTCACAAAAATGGCACCAGTAGTCAAAATTATGTCTCAAACATGATTTATTTATGAAAAGAATAATTTCATAGCCTTGGTTGAAAAGAATGAAGCCCATTCTGATTATCACAAGATGATGGACTTCATCAAAAACTGCAAACTAAGCTATGCAATGCTGGAAGCCCCAACCATCTACTGTGAGGTGATTGAGGAGATTTGGACAACTGCAGAGTTCAACTCCACAGATATGACTATTGCCTTCTCTCTCAAAGATAAGGACTATTGCATTAATTGTGATGATATACAATCTTGCTTTAAGTTGCCTGAGAATAATGCCATGATACCACACACTGATAAAGATGTCTCTGCTATGCTAGATTCTATAGGCTATGCTTTTGATTCTGCTAGTTTAGGTAGTATTAGAAGGAAAGGCCTTAGGAAAGAATGGAGTTTTCTTGGAGATGCCTTTATTAAGGTTTTCTCTGGGAAGATTAGCAATTTTGATGCTATCACTTCATCTCTTGTTAATATGCTCTATATGCTAGTTTCTGATAGGTACTTTAATTTTAGCAACTGCGTTATGCTAGAATTAGGTTCCAGATTAGGTAACAAAGCTAATAGACCACACAACATCTACTATGCTAGATTCTTTATGTTATTGGCTAACCATGTTGATGAAGGTTTGGTTATATCCAATGAGAATAATAAACTCAAATGCTGGGCACAAGAGAAAAGGGTCCTTGCAGACCTTTTGAGAATGAACCTCAACAGCCAGGTGCCATTGGTATACTTGCCAATCATGAATGCACCACAGGTAAGTGAGGTAAATACTTCTATAACTCCTACTATTTCCAACCCCAATGTTTCTTTGCCTTCTAGTGTGGCTATGGAACCTGTGTCTTTGTCCAAACAGGCTCCTACCAAAGCCACCAAATCTAAAGTTTCCAAAGTCAAGTCAAAGAAACCTACCTCTGTTGTTTCTCAAAAGACAACAGTTGTAATAACTACCATAAACCCTGAAGGGAGTGAACAGGGTGTGAGTGGTGAGGGGAGGGGTGAACATCAAAAAGCCCCCCAGGATAAGGTGGGAGAGGTGAGTGGTACCCAAGCCAGCCAAGCCACAGTCTCTCAAAAGACTGTGGTGGTTCAAAAGGAGTCCAGCACATCCCTAGTTACATCCTCCCAAAAGGATGTAACTATTGAAAATAGTCCCCAACCAGGGACACAGAACAAAAGAGGGAGAGACACTGAAGCCACACATTCACCATTTAAAGCCTTTTCAAGGAAGAAGAAGGCCAAAACCCTAGTTTCCACACAAGGGACACACACAGCACAGATACATCCACCAGTATCTGTGCCTTCTCAAATTCAGCTTGATGTGATTCCAGCAAATGTGGAATCACAACCCCATTCTCTCAATATAGAAACACACCATTCATCAAACTCTCCAACACCCTCTCTGGATGTGGATATGATATTCACATCAATTCCTGATTCTCCCTCATTAAAACTCAGGGAGGAGCCCCACTCAAAACCTGATGATCATCATCTTTTAGATGATTTGTTGGATCATCAGCCAATTCTTTCAGATGTAGTTAAAAAATCTGTGTTACCTCACTTAAAATCAATCCACACAGATTCAACAATTATGTCACTTTCTATATCTACATCTTTTCCTTCCTCAACGGATATCTCTCATCCGTTGATAAGTGGTTGTTCTTCAACGGATAAGCTTAACAGCAGTTATCCGTTGATACCATCAGTTTCTACTTCAACAGATACTCCCTATCCGTTGATGGTCTCTACACACTTAACAGACACAATTCCAACTGTAGAGGACATGGCAACTGTACAATCTCTTTTAGGTTTGAGGGAAGGGAGTGATCTTTTGAGTGAGAGGCTGGGTTGCTCCCAGGCAAAAGGAGAGGTTGAGAGTCACCAAATGCATGCTATTTCTTCCAGCATGGCAAAAGTGAGTGAGAGGAGTGCCACCTTAGACGGTGAAGGTGAGGGTGTGAGGGTGTGTGTGAGCCAGGGGGAGCCCCTGATGCAAGAACAGAGAGAAATTGAGAGAAAGGCAGGTACAGAAGCTATAAGGGTGGATCCAGCCATTGCTAGTGAGTTAATGAAAGTGGATGATGCAGACAAGGGAAGACAATTTCAGCAACATTACAAAGCTGTCATTGATAACATTTCCTTGGATGCTGACACTTTTACTCACCCTATTTCAGCCTATCAATTATTGGCTGCACAGGGCAATGTGGAGGCAGAACATACACTACACATTGTACACACTTCAGAATCTCTTCTCAGAGACAAAGCTGCTGTCAACAGGCTGCCTTCTCAAGCTGGTGAGCCATCTGAAGAATTTGGAGTAAATTCTAATGATGATGACTCTAATTCTTTGAATGAGAGCATGAACTTAGGGGGAGTAGCAGGCCCAAGTTCTGTTCCTGATCTTCCTGCATGGGCATGGGCAAAATCATCAACACCAGGAGAGTTTGGTGTCCCTTTGGTCAGACAAGTCATGACAATTCAGCAGGCCCTTCAGGAGACTCAGGATGCTGGTACCAAGGCAATTCTTCAAGCTCATCTGGAATCTCTGCATCTCTTGCAGTTGCAGCATTACCAGCAAAATCTAAGTGTGGATGAGCTCAAGCTGGACATTGCTGATCTGAAATCCTACAATGCTGAGAAATTGGATTCACTTTTACCCTATGGTACTATGCAAGATTTGTTGGGGAGACTGAGAAAAGCATCTGATGCTGACAAGAGGCTGACCGGATTGGAAGATAGGGTTCAAATCATTGAAGACTCTATGGTTACCATTCTTCAGAATCAACAAACTCAAACAAATCTACTCATGCAGCTGGCACAAGCACAAGGCTTGACCCCTACCCTTGATGATAATAAAAAGGGGGAGAATAAAAGGGAAGGGGAAGGAGAGCCATCTACAACAGTTCAGATTTCTCAAGTGCTAGTTCCTGTCATCACAACTTCTCCAACTATTCAAGTCAAAGGAAAGCTAGATGGAATTGATCTAATCCAGATAGCAGCAGCTGAATTGCAAGTCAAAGAGCAAAAGAAGAAGATTGATGAAAAGATGCAACTAATATTTGGTTCTACAACTTCTCAATCACAATCTGTGAAGCATAGCACAAAAGTGGAATCAATTATTGTGGAACTCAAGCCAGTAGGGAGGCATAAGGATGGAGAAACTTCTTCCAAAGATCTGCAACCTATGGTTCTCAAGCCCAACAACAGATCCAATAAGGACTCTACAAAGAATCCTCTAAAAGAGGTGGATTTTCCTCTTCCAAAAGCTGATGAGGACAAGCTTTTAGGTAGAAGTATTGCATATCTCAAAGAGACCATGGATGAGGCTGTAAGGAGAAACATGGCTATTATCTTCAGAGAGGGAAAGAGCATATGTGTGATGCAAGGACATCCCAAATTCTCAATAGCCAAGAGGGAAGAAACCAGAAGGTTGAAGGAAGAAGCCAAATAGCTAAAGGCTGACAAAAGAGCATAAGCAAAGCTTGAAAAACAGCTAAAGTCAAGTCAGGCTGAAGAACAGAAAGAAATTGAAGACAAAGGTGAAGATGAAGCTATGGGGGACATGGTTGGTACTGAGATGGAGGAAAGAAGTAAGGAAGAATGGCAGAAAGGGAAAAGAAAGAAGGTCAATGCAAAGAGAAAGAAGGTAGATAAGACTGAAGAAACCCAATCAATATCCAAACCACTACCCTCTATTCCTGAACCAATTATACCTGACCCCTTCATGAACATTCATGGTGAAACAATCATTCCCAAGGAGGAACCAATTGATTGGGACACCATCAAATTGCCCACCTTCCTAACCTCTTCTCCACCATCAAAAAAGCAGAAAAGAAGAATCAAATCAACACCCTCTAAAGCCTCAATCAAATTCACACAGAAGCCTAAGCCTAAACCTCAAACCTCTAAAGATGATTATGTTCACATCTGTGACATAAAAGAATTTTCAGACATTGAACTCTATCTGGATGAGCTGGAGGATGTAAGGGGAATAGCTGCCTACAGACAGCTACCAGAAAGACTAGTGTTCAAATACAAAGGAGCTGGGGAAAGAACATGGCCTCTTCACAGAATTCTGAATGAAGGCTACTCTACCTTGATTAGAGTCTACTCAGCCATACAAAAGGATTCTGGCTTTACCAAGACTGCCAAGACTGAGATTCTCAACAAGATTGCCAATATAAGGAAAACTTGGAGGGAGCCCAATGCCTTGCCTAGAACTTTACTCATTCAAGAAAGAGGAATTACAATTCACAAATCACCTCATTGGTTGATGGAGTTCAGAGACAACAAAGGAGTCAGAAGATTTTTCAGAATTGAAGATCAGCTAAAGATTGCCAGTAATGAAACTCTCAAGGATATGCAATCTAAGTTAGATATCAATGAAGAAGATGAAGCTGAATTCTACAGACAACTTCAACTTCAAATAGAGGAGAATGACAGGAGGCTAGGAAAGAAAACCAGGGATCAAAGGAAAAGAAAGTAATTTGCTCAGGCTAAAGGAGCACCCTTGGAAACAATGTAATTCTTCAATTCCATCTCAGCATATACATTTTTGTAGCACTTTTGAATTTCTGCTTTGTTACAGTTTATATATTTGTTAAGTGTTTTGTTATCATCAAGCTAAACCCAAATTTATGCCTACAGTTCTAGTAGACATAAATAGGGGGAGATTGTTAGGAATATCTGTATTAGTTTGATGATAAGTTAAGCAAAACACTTAAGTAGAAATCTAGTGTTTATAGCCTCAACGGATAAGACCATCTTGGCTATCCGTTGAAGGAGTAGCTTTACTTAGTAATAAGTTTAGTATTGTAGCACATTTCACTCTCTGGTTTCAAGATGTAATTCTTAGATGTTGTTAGGAAATAATCAGTCATGTTGACTACTAATGGATGTACAAATAGGAGGGCTAATTGTAAATATTTTATGCCTTGTAATTTTGTATAAGTGAAGAAGTGTCAACGGATATTGAAGACCTTCAACGGATAAGAAACAAAGCTTCAATGGATAAATGCTTCAACGGATAATATCCATCAACGGATAAGTGCTTCAACGGATAAAGACTTCAACTGATAATGCATCAACGGATAAAGCTTCAACGTATAAAGCCTCAACGGATAAGGCATCAACGGATGAAAGTTTCAACGGATGCTTAGTTCATTAGCAGTTGATAGTGACAATTCACAAGCTGACAGAGGCACATGGGTTGACAGAGACATACTGGAATGTGGAAGCCTCTAGGAGGAATCAAGAAAATACAGTATTTCCATTCTGATGCAAACAAGGAAGTATTCAAAGATTTATAGATTATCCTAGATTGCATTGGATAGAGAAATGAAGAAGAAACATGTGAAGAATCTTTTCAATTGTATTTTACAGATTGTCTTCACTTGTAAACTTGGTGATATATAAACCAAGTAGCAGCTAGTAATTAGATATGAATTTTCCTAAGTTGTTTAGAAATATCAAAAGAGAAAATCATCTAGTTTGTACTAGGATGTAGCTGTGATTTAATTCTTTGAATCACAGATTTTCTGAAATAACACATCTCTGGTGGAACAACAAATCCACCAGAAAAGTTTTTTTAAGTTTTTTGTGTTCATTACATTTGTGTTTGAATATATATCTGTCTACATCAGCTTCAAGCAATTCACACACATTTGATCACTCAAACACTTAGCCTTAGAAACTGCTCAAAACTTGAAAAAGTTTTGAGATTTACATTCAACCCTCCTTCTGTAAATATCATTGTTAGTCCACTGGGAATAATAACATTTTTCCTTATCAACTTAGTAAATCAAGATGTCATCGATGAACACAATCACGAACTTATCCATATATTTCTTAAAGACTCAATTCATAAGATCCATGAATGTAGCAGGCATATTTGTTAGTCCAAACATGATTACTAGGAACTCATAATGTCCATATCTCATTTTAAATGCCATTTTGGGTATATCTTTCACCTTGATATTTAATTGATGGTAATCGGATCTCAGGTCAATATTTGAAAAATACGCAGCTCCTTTCAATTGATCAAACAAATCATTAATTTGTGGTAGAGGATACTTATTCTTGATAGTCAACTTGTTGAGTTCGCGATAATCAATACATAGTCTCATACTTCCATCCTTTTACCTTACAAACACCACTGGTGCAACCCATGGGGATACACTCGGTCGAATTACTCCATTGTCTAACAGTTCTTGAAATTGAGTCACTAGTTCCTTCATCTCAACGGATGCCATATGATAGGGAGCTTTCGAAATTGGTTCCGTCTCTAGAGCTAAATCAATGGTGAACTCAATCTCTCGATCTGGAGGTAGTCCAGGTAATTCATTGGGACATGAAATTCATTAGCTACAGGAATATCCTTGATCTTAAGGGGTTCCTTCTCGATATCTCTTACATGAGCCAAATAATCTTCACATCCTTGTCTTAACAATCCTTTTGTCTGAATTGCCGTTAAACATTCTATCTTGCTTCTTTCCTCTAAATATCACTTGAGTGTCGTCTTTAGACTTTAACTTCACCTTCTTATTCTTACATTCAATCTGCGCATCATGGTCCGCCAACCAATCCATCCCTAGTATAACGTCAAATTCTCCTAACTTAAAAAATATTAAAATGGCAGAAAAGTGATAACCCTCTATTACAATGTCACAATCGGGACAAATCTTATTGACAATAAATCTGACTTGATTCGCTCCTTCAATAATCAAACTAGATTCTAAGGGATATGTAGCACATTTTAATCTATCAACAAAATTTTCAAATATAAAGATCTAGTAGCTCCAGAACCCATTAATAGTATGGACTCTACAGAATTTATAGCAAGCGTACCTGCTACCACATCCGCGTCCTGAACAACATCTTTCATTGTCATATTAAAAGTCTATACTTTTGGTTGAACTGATTGTGCTAGTGGAGGCGGTGGTCCATCAATCCTAAGAACATTGGCCTTCTGAATAGATTCCTTACAATTCCTCACAATATGGCCAACCTTTCCATATTTAAAACGTGTCATCTCTGATTTTCCTGCAACATTTAAACATTCAGATGAATAATGACCTTTTTGGTTGCACTTAAAACATGTAATATTGAGCTTGTTATATTTCTTCGGGTGTCTCTTTCCACAAACTTTGCATTCTTGAATTGGAGGCCTATTGTCCTTCACCAGTTGTCCTGATCTTTGGAAGCAGTTCTTTTGGTCCCATTTCCAGGCTTAAACTTCAGGAACTTCTGACTTGGATTTCCCACACTCTTTCCAAACCTTCCTAAACTTTGAACTTCCTTAATCTTGATCTGAATCCTTAAATTTCATTTTTCTCCCCTTATTTTATCTTTTAGTAGCTTCTCTTTCTCCTTCAACATCATTGCTTTATTTACAACTGCAGCAAATGTTCGTAGCTCAAGAAGAGCCACTTGGCTCTGAATCCATGATTTAAGTCCTTGTTGGAATCTCTATGCCTTCTTGGCTTTCGTGTTTACATACTCTGGCACAAACCTCGCCAACTCAAAAAACTTCACTTCGTACTCAGACACTGACATATTCTCCTGTCTCAACTCTAGAAATCTCAACTCTAACTGGTCTTGCATATATCTTAGTAGGTAATTCTCTAAAAATAATTCTGTAAACTTCTGGAAGGATATGCATTTCTCTTCCTGCAATGCTTTGGTAGACTCTCACCAAAAGCTTGCTTTATTCTTAAGGTAATAACTCGCACACTTCATCTTCTTTTCATCTTCAACCTCAGCTAATTCAAAGGCTTTCTCCATTTCTCTCAGCCAGGAATGTTCTTTAATTGGATCTGATAACCCTACAAACTCTGGGGGAGGAACATATTGGAAGCTCTTGAAATTTCCAATTCTTGGGGTTGTTGTAAAAGTTGGAAAAGTTGATTCATCACATGGTGTCTTGGTTTTGATTCTGGTTCTGGTTTTCAGTTTCTTCTTCGGGACGATTTAGTGGAGTTTCCATTTTACAAACCTGATGAGCAATTATTTAGTAATACGATAGCATGCCATTTGTATTAGTAATAAACTCTGTAACTAATGGGTTATAAAACTTTTCAAATTTTAACCATTTGCACATGCAATCTTATTACAACATATTTTGCTCATCGGTTAAGGTTCTCACATGACAAAAGATTCGGGTATGGATATCACAAAGGTATTAAGCGAAATTACCAGGTAAGCATGCTATGTATAAACAACTATGAAATTTTAAAGAACCATAATGAATATGCAATGGTACGTAAATAGATAATTCAAAGATTTAGGGGTACAACAAGTTTTGAAATCAAAGTACAACAACAAAAGTAGGGTTAAACCAGGGAAAAGCTGGAAAATATACCCCTATCTACCCCTAACTTCTACCTAACTACTCATTCTACAACTAATACCAAGTCACAGCATAACACAAGGGGAAAACCCAACATCTAGCCAAGTATCCCAAGCCTACTAGCACTGAAAAATAACAATAACATACTACGGGCTCTACCAGATGTCCCATTTGAAACTCACATCCACATCTAGAAATCGCAGTCAAGAACCTCCCTCAACACTGAAAGCATCCATCTCAACAACTTATGAATTCTGCGGGCCTCAGCATCACTAAAAGAAGGGCCTTGATCCAAACATCTACGGGTAACTTGCTCAACCATCTCAATGGGACATGCCACTCTGGCTCTGGATCCATCATCTGCAATCGAGACTTACGAGCCATCTTATCCACCAGGGCTACGAGCAAACACAAAATCATGATCCCGGGCTAATTTATCACTAATATGGGCAGGCATAAGCACAACAGAAACCCTAACAGGAACTGGGGACTCAAGAATAAGAGCCGAAAAATCTACTCTAACAGGTGGGGACTCAGGTACTGGAATCATAGGAGATACAAACATAGGGGTAATAGTGTCCTAAAATGGATCCTCCTGAAAATCTGAACTAATGTACTGGGGCTCCTCAGATGGGGGTGGAATAGTATCCACAGGAGAGTCAGGAGGGCTAACAGGAGGGGTCGAATCAACATCACTACCATCAATACTACTATCAGGGTCCCGAGATAGAATATAAAATATACAACCAAAAAATAGCATTAGGGTTAATTCAAATCTACGACCACTCGACTTCCTTATCTACTCAATTTATCAGACTATACCAATAGTCCCAACTCAACTATATGTGAGTCGAACACTCTCGTAACTATCATTTTATCGTAACACCTTTTTATCCTAACTTGTCTCAGGGACTAAATTTGTAGCTCTGATACCAACTTGTGACGCCCTGAAACTCGGGGTTAGGACATAATACTAATATAATAACTATAATATGACAGCATAAATAAAATAAATCTTGAAAGCTACAAGGATTTATACAGGATAAAGTATGAGACACGATTACAACTACCAACCAGAATAATAATTATTATACAACCCTTTCATAAATTATTCAAAATACGATCCCGAATTGGAATCGTGAGATAACCCAAATGTAATCTGATTACCAGCTATTACAATTCACCAACTACCAACGCTTCCTCACACTGCATCTACCTGATCTGGCACCTGGAATCTAACTGTGTGGAAAGAACCGCTAGGAACACTCTTACGAGCGGTACGCCTAAGTCTAGCCATCTTCTTGCTTAATTGTCAAGGCTAGATCAATGCAAACAAATGAGCTAGAAGGCTCAACAAGTAACTAATAAACAGTTCTAAATATCAAAAGCATAAACGACATTCTTAATATCAAAATAATAAGTGGAAATAATTTAGCAAAAGTTAGAAAGGATCTTCGAGATAAGGATTCAAGGATTCAAAATTAAGATTCCAAATATTCAGCTTTACGAACAAGTAACAGGGTTCTCAAGTAGGTTCTAACAACTTGGAGAAATTTCAATTAACACAATTTCAGTTTTAAAAGGAAATGCAGTAAATAGTGCTTAGAGCACGATTAAATCTTTTACTTTTTCTTTTATCAGCATAGAACCCTTGATTGGATTATCCATCTTTTAAATATGATACAGGTGATTAGCCCGCACTGACCTCCATCCGGTCATAGGGTACCCATGGCATTATTTCAGCCTATAATGTTGGACTAGCCCCGCTAGCCTCTTATTTGTCTGGACTAGCCCCACTAGTCTCTTACGTCCTTATCCAATCTTTAGGAATTCATAAAATATTTACATTGGAAAACATAGAAATTTTAAATTAAATTATTTTTAAACATTACCAGCCGTTAAATCATTTGAACTCTATCAAGTCAAAAATCATTCTTAGTTTCATTTCAGGAATTCTAGTGGGATAAACAAAGGTATAAGAAAATAAAGTAAGCTAGAATATAATCCAGGATAAGCATGGGTATGAACGTTGTATATAAAACAAAGCTATTTCGAAGCAGGGTATCACTAAAGCATAGGTACTAATAAACGGGAATCTCCATAAGCATAAGTATCAATAATAGGGGATTTCAATAAATCAAGGTATCAACAATAAGGGATTTCAATAACAAAGGTATTAGCAATGAGAATGAAACGTCAAAGTGTAGAGTGTATATATATGAAAAGGAAACAGGCTATTCAAAGGGTATAATACACACTTGGTTTACAGTATTAGTATAATCAAATTCCTTTATCATTTTATATCATCCAATGTTTAGACGAAAGGGCAGAGTTACTTGCCTCAAGAAATTTCCTTTTTCACACAGATTGAGTTACTGTCACCTACAATTTCCTTTCCTTTCCTAGTTTGAACGCCTTCCCTTTAAAAATCTACAATATCACACAGATCCTAATTAGGAACCTCGAAAACAATCAACGTTTCTCTAAATGTCTATTTCCTACCACATTCGCCTTACTTAAACCAACTTATATATAACTCTAACCATATAGAACATATATTACCAAGTCATATACTTTCGCCTATATCTTACATTCCTATTATTCTCATTCTGACTCATTAGGTCAACTCGAACCATTACTTACATACTAGCATATAGATAACATACCTTGCCCTTAATACTTAACTCTTAATCACAAAACAACCAATACACAATCATCAAAGCATATCCAATTAATCTCTATAATCCTGACGAAAATTCGACATGATCCATTTGTAATTCTGCTAACCACTTAATCTAATTCAACTAATTAATTCCTGTCAATCTTTTCAACTCACAAACAATCAGTAAGTAGACATCACACATAAACATTTTACTATTTTTTGACCATACATACACCCCTTTTTATTATATAAATTATAAACCAATTTCCTCAAATTAAACCATTTCTAAAGAAAATAACTTTATAAATCCTAAAATTATTTAATTTCCATTATACATTGAATCTCAAGCAAGTAACAAATCAATTAAACCATTATATACCAACTACAATAATTCAAACCGAATTGATCAAAGAAACCGAATCCAAAAACCAACATAAAAGGCAATAATTCGATTATGAAGATTTGAAAAACCATGAATTACACACAAACATATAATCGACTAATTACGTATCAATCCTACACTTATTTAAATCAAAAATCATAAATCAAAATCTAGAAAATCTTAAATCAAACTAATAATTGACATGCAAGTAAATAAACTGATTTTTATTGTTTATTGTGGCTCGATATCAACATCATAGCCCACCACCGGCTCAACGATGATCACCGCCAGTGGTGGCAAGGTCTCGGGGTTGCCCAAACTCGGCCTCCACCCGAAAACCCTACTGATTTCAAGAATCACTCACCAAATCAACATGCTTGCATTAAAACTGAATTTAACACTTAAATTCGAGTTTAAAACCCGAATTCAAACCAAAACCAAAGTGGGTTTTTACCCCACACCACAATTACACACAATAATACACACATGCAACCATATATTCTTGAACAGGAAGCAAAGAGAAGCTTGAGTCTGGTTTTGGATTAAAATTTGGCCAAAAATCAAGTACAACCCGAGAGAGAGAGAGATGGAGATAGGGAGAGAGAGACCGACCAGAGAGAGAGAGAGAGAACGAGAGAGAGAGTGGTGATGGAGAAAGGAGAAGGGAGGAGGGAGTTATAAGGGTGATTTAGGAAAGGGCAAATCCGTCATTTGCAAATCAAAATTTTGATTTTAAAAGTAATGATTTTCTTTAAGCATAATTACATAAAACGAATTAAATAATATAAAACCGTTTCGTAAAGGTAAAAATAACCTAATTTTACTTTTAAAATATAAAATGTGAATTTAGATCTTTTCCCATATTTTTAAAAGAATTTTTGAACAGATGATTTATTTTCTATGAATTTTTCAAATAAATAACTGATAATGGAAATAATCTTAGAAAAATCATTCTAAAATACCAGGACATTAAAATAAATCCAACTCTCATTTTTAAAAAGTTTCTAGGGCCATTCCAGAAATAATAAAATAATTTTCATAATTTGAACATACTTTGATAATTTTATAAAAACATATAAGGATCAAATAACCATTATTTTTACCAAATAAATCTTTTTAAAAATATTTAAAAACTCCAAAATCACAAATTCACACACGTAGATATTCAATAACATATATTCACATATTAGCATCAACCACATCTTATATTTATATATTTTTCCATTTAAACTTTATTTTATAATTGTTTACGCCTACTAGATAGTCGATACCTTAAATAACGATATAACTTTACAAACTAGAATCCAAATAAAGACATGTACACAGAGGATTCTTCATCTTTTATAATTTTACATACTTCACTCATTTCCCAATGCAAAACTTTCATTAAATCCACTTTTCACATAACGGGCCGCGTTCCAACTAACGGCCCGACAATAACCGACTCGACCACACTTACATACCATAACTTAAATCCTTTACCGACACATCAAAATGGAACAACATAATGAATATATATATATATATATATATAATATAATTATTTTTCCAAATTTCCACATAATTCACACATAAATCACAAAATTTATATTTTATTCTCGCAAGCTATATCGTGAAAATCCCAGTCGTTACAATATCTGGAAAATGGCTTTTTCTTCGAAACACATGTGTGTCATATCTTAAAACTGAGACTCTTTATTCCTTTGTCTGTGATCTGCTCATTTTTTTATTCATACCGTAAGTTCAGTTCATTCATATTTGAGTAAAAGGTTTTAGGTCATCTATACTAAACTATAATAACCAGAATGATTTATAATTTGGTATGCTTTTTTTGGTTGATTTGGTTATCCCTAGTCATGACCGTATGATATTCTTAATCAAATGATCAGGACCGTTAAATCAAAATATTAAAATAATTTACACTACTTAAGTTCTAGCTTCGAATCCCGCCAATAACAAATATTTAAATTATTATTTATACACAACTAAAGTTTTCGGGTTCGAATTCCGCCGATAACAAACTTTTATATTATTATTATTATATAAACATACTAATAATGTTAATGGTTCAAATTTCATCAATCATATAATATTTAATCTTTAACTAAAATAAAATTTTATCAAAATTTTAAATAATTAATAATGTAAAGTCTATAAAATATTAGTGAGCATGGGTTGTAAAGCTAGTTATGTATAAAATGCATATAAGGGCTTGTTTTTTAGGGTTCTAAATGGGGCGGTGATTGAATATATATATTTATATATATTTTAAATAATTTTTTTCCCATATTGATTATATTTTACATTTAATTAGATATTTATTAATTAGTTTTTAATAGTTTATTATAGGAAGCTTGAAATTATAAATTGAAAAGGACTGGAGCTAAATTAGAAAAAAAATCGGATTACTCGGGTTGCTTGCGTGAGACTCATTATTTGGGCCGTATCTTAAGTTCTGCTTATCAGATTTGGGCGATTCAATAGCCCATGCAAAGATAACGAGATTCTCCTTCTCTAGAGAAAGGTCCAGACTTTAAAATTTATTTGGATTAGCCCAGTAATACCAATCAAAATTCAACTACGAATTTTAATTTTGAGATCCTACTCAATTTGGGAAACTCTTGTATATTACTAGAAAATTTTAAAAATACTTATTATTATTAGGTTAATATTTTTAGACAGAGATATACGTAGTGGTAGCCACCAAGGAGAGAAGGAGATTGCAAGAAGAAGATTGCGTGCTTGAGAATTTCAACATAAAGATTTCTCTTCTACATATTTACTTTGTATTGTATTCTCAACTTCCTATAATTTTTATGTACTTATTCATGACTATGGTAGGCTAAATCTTTTTTGTTGGAGGTCTGTTTTGAAGTCCAAAACCTTATGACAATTTTATGAGTATTAAATTTGAATTTTTCATATCTGCTTGATTATGCTTACATGTTCGTCAATGCTTTTAGAGGTGCTTCAATTAACATTGGTATGTGGTCATCCAAATTTGTTATGCGATTGTTGTCTCTAAAAAGTCAATTAATCTTTCTACAGTAAATCCTCTATAAAGTAATATTGTTGAAATTGAGAAACATATTATTATAGAGAGGTTATTCTTTAGTAGAGGTTTATATATAAATTTTGAATTTTAAAATTTATTTAAAAATATTAATTATATATCTTTAATACATGAATTTAAAAGATGTCATAATATTTTTAAATAAATTATGTAACATAATATCAAATGGATGAATTTAAAACAAATTAATTAGAAGGTGATCGTACTCATATGATAGCCGTCAAAATAATTTTCAGATATCTGAAGGGTACACCTAATCTAGGTATCTGGTATCCTAAAGATACGGGCTTTGATCTCATCGGCTACACAGATTCTGATTACGCTGGTTGTAAGATTGATCAGAAGAGTACTTCAGGAAGCTGTCAGTTTCTTGGGAGAAGATTGGTTTCTTGGTTTAGTAAGAAGCAGCATTCAGTTTCTACATCCACTGCTGAAGCTGAATATATTGTTGCTAGAAGCTGCTGTTCTCAAATTCTCTGGATGAGAAACCAACTCCGAGATAATAGACTTGACTTAAAGAATATTTCTATCTACTATGACAACACAAGTGCGATATCAATCTCAAACAATCCTGTTCAGTATTCAAGGACCAAACATATTGATATAAAGTATCATTTTATTCGAGAGCATATAACTAATGGTATTGTGGAACTTCATAATATTCCCATAACGGACCAAATTACAGACATTTTCATGAAGCCACTTGATGAAGCTACCTTCAATAAGTTGGTTAGTGAACTTGGTATGTTGAATCTGTCCAATTAATTGGAAATCAACAAATATAATTTGGTGCGGGTAAACTTTACAACCCCGATGATGATGCTATGAGGGGAAAATAAGTTTATATATCTATTTATTATATATATCCATGTTTGTAAACTTATTTTGAAGCTAACTGATTACCATGCTTTACATGTTATATGTTAGTGGTAAGTAAGTTAGAGTTTTTGATGCAATATATGAGTTGTTTGAATATTTACATGCTATATGTTTTCTCTGATGCAAACACTCTTGATATTGATATTTATTTTAGCACACACATCTCATTTTATTTGCACTCTGATTTTAAATCCTGTAATCTCATTTGTGATCTTATCATGACTCTGATTTATAGGTTTAGATCCTGTGCAACTATTTTGAGTATTCTGTTTATATTCTGTGTGATTGTATCATATTTTCTGAGTAATTCTGCATGATTTTTGAGTTTCAGACCCTAGGTAACTCTGAAAACATATTCCTTGGTCACTCTGATTCTCTGTTTATGCTAGAATAACTCTGTCTATCTTGTGCTAGAATAAATATACAGTATAACTAGTGATAGTTGTGATATGATTATGTTAGGAGTAGATTTTAATTGGTTTAGTCTTGTGATAGACTAACCAATTGGTACAAACTTGTTGGATATACTTTTGGCATAATAAATTGATTTTATGACTTATGTGTTCATCCTGTGTGTAACTCTTATGATCTTGATATGCTTATACTCTGTTCTGGATATTAGATCCTGATATATTTCTTATACTCTGATTACCTTATGCAAGTCTTATAAGTTTGAAACAATGTTCACTCCCTTTCCTCTATAGTGTTTATCTGTATTGGACTAACTTGAACTGTTTTGAGCTAATGAAATTTGATTGAGTATCATTGTCAAAATAATCAGAAAGCCTGATCATCTGAGACATCCTTCATGAATCCATATTATGGTAAGTAAAGGTAAAAGATCTCTGGTTCTAAAATCACTCTATTTTTTATCGCTAAATTCTCTGATATTGTACTTCGGATGTTTGTGATCTTCAACACCCTTAGTGGTTTTAGGAACTGACTATGAGCCTATCACACCTCATAGGTTCTACCCCAAGTCATTAGAACCAAACACTTCTCGAACAGTATTCCATTACCTTACTATGATATTTTCCCCATATTTTGCTCTGATTCACTTAATTATCTTGAGATATCAACTTAGTGATTAGACAAGATTACCATTTGGTTTTGGAGTTGGGTTGAGAATGAGGGAGATAGTGCCAAGAAGCACCACATAAGGAAGGAAATGTCAACCCTACAGATCTGTCTCTCACAAAGAAGTGGAGTATCTATAACCTGAGACATCTGTAAGCCCATTTGTATTCTCTTAAAAGAATATAGAGCTGAAAAATGCATATAAACAGTTACTAGGTACATTCTCCCAACATAATGTTATCTATTGAAAATTCGCCTGTCAGCCAGGGCATCTGTATAAGAGTCACTACCCCTTGATTAGAATGTTTCCAATGCATATGTAAGATTCACACACACAAGGAAGGTATTGACGCATCAATAATTGTCAAACCATATCAAGATCAATGGTAATAGGTTGAAATCCTGGATCATGTTCTACTCTTTATCTCTGATCTTGAATGAGAACATATGATCCTGGTTGGTTACTTTGATAAGTCCTCACAGACTTTAGAAGAAATTCTTGATCCCTAATGGCATATCATTGATCATTGGTTATCTTCCCAGAATTCAAATCTGGATATAATTTTGACTTAGTCAAAATATGAACTTGTAAATGAGGACTCAGATATCAATTGACGAGTTTATGAGGTATACTTCTTCATGGAAGTTGAGGGATATCAGGAATTCTGCCACTTAAAAGAATTCTAATTTCCCCTCTCAGAAGGAACATTTCTGAATCTCTTGACTGAGAGTTTCCATCATTGAAGGTGGAAGGAAACTTTTCTATGAAAGGGATTTTCTCGCAGGTACACTTGGATGTTTGGAGTTTTGAGTGAGTGACACTGTGAGACTGAGTGACAAACACTTGAGTGAAGAGTGGAGTGAAACACAATGTGAGATCACTAAATGGAAATCACACACTTTCATTGTGAGAAATGGTTACTAAATAGTCTCTTCACTTGGTTGGTTGATCCTAAGGTTTTACCCTGAATACATTTTGAAGGATTACTCAACTAAGGGGGCGAGATTATAAAGAGATTATGAACTGATAGTCTTTCTGAAACTAAGAAGAGGGATTTTTAACTTTATTGTACTAAGGAATGGATTCTTCATCTTAGGGGGAGAGATTATTGAGTTTTGGTTCTAAGTTCCAAAATGTTTTCTATGTGCTTTATGGAAAGATCTGAAGGTTATTGAAGACAGTGTTTGGAAGACGTATCTATCTGTAACTTTACATAAGGGAGAGAAGAATATATTCTCTGCTAAAGCTGAATGCTTATAGAAGATGTGATAGATATAAGATAGCATTATTTCCAAGTCCAGGATTGAAAGTTGAAAGCTGATTGAAGATTTTTGGATAAGGTTAGTTGAGTTATCCTCCAAACTGTTGCTTCTCCATTATTATTTGACCGTCAGGTGTAACAGTCAAATAGGGGGAGATTGTTGAGCAAGATTGAAGCTGTATGTATAACTCAACAATACTTGTTTGGATAATTCAACATAGAACAAGGACTTTGAAAATCTACGTCCCACTAGGATCAGTACAAATTATTTATTGGGTACATGCACAAAAGGTTTTGTTAGCTGCAGTGAAGAAGATGTCAACAGTGATCCGTATGAAGTTCATTAATATGTTCAGGCATCGGAGGAATAAGGTTGGAGTCATTTGAAGCAGTTATCTAAATCAGTGTGAAGACCTCAAGGATTCCTAGTGTAGTTGGTTATATTTGGTAGAAGACTTTACAGTGGGTTGTACGGGTATAATACGAAGGCCTGAGAGCGGAACTAGTCATCTGTGAACCAGGCCCGTGCACTATACGTCAGTGATCCGTGAAAGGAAACGAAGTATTATTTTTAGAAACACTGTTTAAGTGGATTTTGTACTCGAGGAGACTGGAAACATATTAAGGTACAAAACCCAGGAGATTTGAATGCCTGAAGATACAGAGGAGTACAACCCGAGGATTTATAGGATTTATTTTTAATCAATGACTGATTTTTAATGAAATATAAATGGAAATCAATTCATTTATTTATTTAATTTTATATCACAATTGATTTTAAAGTATAAAAATTAAAAATTAATTTTTATTAAATGAATAAATGAAACTCAAAACATTTATTTATTTAATTTAATATCAACTTTTAATGTTAGAAAAATAAAAATTGAGGTTTGATTTTTAATTAAATAAAAAATGAAATCAAATTACATTTATTTATTAGTTAAATTTAAAATCAATGATTATTATTTTAATCCTGAAAATTCCAGTAGATTTTCAAGTAATATATACAGAACTGACTTGTGTGTGCAGTACTGTACAAATTAATTAATTGACATAGCTGCATGCATTTTTGTGTGTTTTTGTTAAACAAAAACATGGAAAAAGTAGCTCAATTCGTGTACAAAACAGAGTAGTATTACTGCAAAGCACATGGCGGGGCCATGCTCATTTGGTTGTAATTCAATTTTAAACAAAAGGAACCCAGTAAACTCAGCCTGCATTTGTATTAAACAAATGAAATCAAAACATTGCAAAGTCATATTTGCTATTTTCAAGAAATAGAAGTCAGTTGCGTTTGTCTCTTTTGCTTCCTCCCCCGCGCGCGTGCGTGCAACTCGCCAAGGTTGTTGATTTGTTTATATTCGTCACAGGTTGTTGATTTATAAAGAAAAAAAAGACAATCGCAGGTTATTAAAGGAAAAGGGGCTTGTTAGGTCACACGTGATAGAATGGGGTTGAATACAGTGTTTATCACAATCAAATCGAATATAAGAACACAGAAAATAGATTTTATTTGACACAATAAACTCTGTTACAATATGGAACTGTCCTCTCTCAGTGATGAACAATTTATCACGAGAGCTGCTAGGGTTACAATGAATAATAACTTCGATTATGATAACACATATAGTGTAAACCCTATGTCTGTGTTTATATACTACACAGTTACAAGATAAATTCTAATTGATATGGAATGTAATTCTGCTTTCTAAAATATATCAACTAGTTATCTTTTCTTCCAAGTATTCTATTCTTCATAGAATTCCTTCTTCATGCATATCTCTTTTTGCGTTTGTCTTGATCTTCTTTCCTTTCAATCAGCCGCCTTCCTTATCTGAAAGTCTCCTTAATTCCTGATATTATCTCCTGATAAATATCTCCTGAAACTTAAGTTATGACTTCAGTATAAGTACTAATTTCCAGTTAAGTACTGATTTGTCCTGTTAAGTAAGATCTGAAAAAGTAAACACAAATCACATTAGTCATGACATTATCAAATATATCTAACAATCTCCCCCAACTTGTAAATTAGCATAATATACAAGTTTAACAGATATTTGATGATGTCAAAAACATTAAGTACAAATGCATGAAAATTTGACTAGATAACTACAACTTACAGTCCTTGTAACTTTACCATCCTCAAGGTTTGATAACAACTTCAGTTAGTATACACATCAGAATTTAAGCAGTTGTAGATCTTTGACTTGGCTTCAATTACTGATCTCTTTGATATCAGGAGTTTTTCTGAGATAGTTCTTTAACAAAAATCTCTCAACATATTCCAGTTCATTAATCATCCTCCTTTTAACATTCTTCAATTCAATTGTATCTTCACCAATTTGAAAGATAGCAGCCCTGAGATCATTTATTCTAGCTTTTCTTATGTCTTGATCTAGTCTGATTAAATATGCCTTGTCAGACTCAAGATTGAATTTCACAGCCTTATAACCCAGAAAAGTAGTTATAATCTTGGCAGAGTTAGGCTTCATCTCGACAATATCACCTTTGTGATCTCTGTACTTGGGACAATATGTGCTGTCAGACTTTACAGAATAAAACTTTTTCTGTCTTTGAATTTGAGTCTTCAAATAATTTGCAGCACCATCTGTTAATCTATTCTTCACTTGAAGTAAGAATAGAACATGTTCCAGTTTCTCAAAATACTTCAGTGGTATAGCATTCTGCCTAATATGGTATACCATTCCATCTTTCATAAAATATAACAAGATGTGTTCTTTCAAAAATGTATTGTAAACCATCTGTACAGATTCAAGCTGATTCAATCTTTCAGGAGTAGCTCCAATACCCGGTTCACTTAAAGAAGTTGGATCATTGGTTGTGTTCTGTATTCTTCTTTCATCAGCACTACCCAATTATCTTTGGCTTCTTTTCCTGTAACAACTCTTGCTTCAAAACCACTTGTTGCAGTCTTCAAAGATTGAGTCTGTTTAGCTTTGGTGAATCCTGGTAGGAGTAACTTTGAAGGTTTAACATGAGAAATGTCAGAGGTTTCCCTTTCCTTATCTTCTGATATCAGGCCAACTTGAGCTAAGTCAGAGGTTGCTTGCTTCACTGTTATATTAGAACTTACTATATCTTGACTCTGAACAACATGAGCCATGTCAGAGGTTGTTTGAGAAATCTTCCTTTTTATCAGAGTAAGACTAGCATCTTCATCAGATATTTCTTCATCCACAAATGGCACATAAACCTTTACAGGTTCATCAACTTTTTCTTTGCCCCTGGACCTTGGATCTATCTCCACTTGTGATTTGGCTTTAGTTGCCTCAGGATTTGTCCTTTCTTTTATCACAATGCCTTTAGCCTTAGGAAGTTGAAGTTTCTTTTCAACAACAAAAGCTTCAGATTTGGAGTTGACTTTTTCTAACTTAAGTCTAGCTTCTTCTTCCTTTAGACTCTCAAAGTCCATTCCTGGATTTTCTTTAAGAAATAACTGTCTTGAAATTTCCTCATCAAGTTTCAGATGTTCATCAGAACTTATCCTTTTACTAGTGTCAGAACTTATTTTTCTCCCAGTATCAGAACTTGTTCTTTGACTTGTAGTTCCAGCTTTGCTTGATGAAAAACCTTTACCTTGACCATGACCTCCACCCATTCCAGAGTTTCCCTGGTCATCTTTTTCATCATCCTTTCCCTTCAGTGTCTTAACAGTTTTGCATTTGGACTTAATTACTTTCTCCCCCTTTTTGGCATCAGTAGGTAAAAGAAGAGAGAGAAGCAATTCCACTGAGGATTGGATCTCATTGACTTGATTTTGATGAGAAGCTTGATTCTTTAAAATTTCATCAATCTGACCCTGTTGCTTCTCCAGAGTTTTCTCAATGTACTCAACTCTGTCAAAGGTATGTTTAAAAAACCTTTTCTTGTCCAGCTTGACAAGCATATCTTGCTGATTTATGGATTCTTGAATCTTGTCTACCTTGGCCTGAGTTACAGATTGTTGACCTTGAAGGTGCCTTGTACTTAGTGCAGTAACTCTGAGCTGTGTCTTGAAATCATCATTGAGTAGCATCTCATCTGCTTTGGTCAAGTGGTCAGCAAGTATGGTTGAAGAAGGAATAAAATCAACTTTGTTCCATTCCTTAGTCCACTCCATTCCTCTAAGAGTTTCACTCCAAGGTACTGGTGCCTCTTCTCTAACAAACTTCTTGATTAATTCAGCTTTGTTTGGAGTTTGTTGAGGTGCATGTCCTGATGGACCAGCTGCATCAGCATCTATATTGGCAGCAACTTCACCAGTAAATTCATCATTAGCAGCATCAGAACTTATAGAATCAGCATCATCAGCATCATCTGATAAAAGAATAGTATGAGAGGCTATTGAGGTTTCAACATCATCCTCTAAGTGCTGATCTCCAACTAAGTTCTAATCAATAGCCAAACCTTGATGCCCACCTAAAATCTGATTTTTATCATCCAGATTCAGAATTGGTGTAGTAGGAATATCTTCATTAAAATTAGCATCTAGAATGGGTGTTGTTGGTGGAGTGATTTGAGTTGGTGGAGCTTTTAAGTACAAAACCTCAGGCACAATCAAGTTATGAATATCAATCTCAGCACTTGTACCTGGGTCATCAGTATGTACTTGTTCAATTATAGGTGACACAGGAGGAGTAGGCACTCTGTCTTGAGCAGTTTCTGGTTGTGCTGAAGGAAGTGATTCAATAATAATTGGTTCTGTTGGGATCAGAGATTCCTGACCCCCTTCCTTAGCTGCTTCCTCATCTTCTGATCCTGAATCAACTATGTCCCTGTGAGCTCTTTGCTTTTTCTTTTTCTTCAAGGGTGGAGACACTGTAAGAGCTTTATCATCAGGATTTAGCTTTCTAAGCCTTTTGAGAGGCCTAGAACTCCCAGTTACAGTGTCTTTCTGAGTAGAGATTTTCTCAGCTTCTACTCCAATAGGTTCAGACATGGGAACTTGTTCCTCATTGTCTGACTCATCTCTCAGAACAAGTTTCCTTCTCTTCTGTTGAGTCTGAGGTACTGTATTAGTCCTCTTGGGTTTGGAAGATGAAGGCTTCATATGATGTGCTGAAGGTTGAGATTGAGATGACTGTGATGGTTTGAAATATGTCCTGATTGAGGGTTGA
Organism: Apium graveolens; assembly: GCF_009905375.1. Classification (NCBI taxonomy): domain Eukaryota; kingdom Viridiplantae; phylum Streptophyta; class Magnoliopsida; order Apiales; family Apiaceae; genus Apium; species Apium graveolens. Next base: position 255,432,396 of record NC_133652.1, read on the forward strand.
GTAGGTTGAGGTTGAGAAGTTTGAGGTGTTTGTGTAGATGTGGTATGTTCTGATGGCTGTTGTGGTGGCTGGGATGTGGGTTGAACATCAGGGTAAACAGATATGTAGGTTTGAGGATCAGCATTTACCAGTATCTGTTTCACTAACTGAGGTATCTGTAAGGTTCTAACCACTCATTTCTTAATGTCAGCATTTAGCAAATCATTAAAAGCCCTTTTTTACAAGCTTAAAGGGTGGAATTAAATCAGTGGTAGGTTGGGGTTCATCAGCACAAAACGTATATATAAGCTGACAGAATCTAGCAAAGTATACTATATTCCTATCCTCTGTCATCCTATCCCCTATGAAACCTAGCACAACACTTGCAAAATCAAAGTGAGTTTGATGAATAAGAGCATACCCGATTTGCTGACTCATGATGGGAATATCATCAAAGTTGGAGCACTTATTGGCGAATGCCTTAGTGATACAATCGAAGAAAAAGCTCCATTCCTTTCTGATATTTGCTCTTTTCAATTGTCCAAGCTTTCCCAAACTTTTATCATAGCCCAAACTGGCCATGAGCTGCTGTTAGAAACAGGGTCCTCCACTGTTGAGAATGTACAGCCTTCTGGTAAGTGGAGAGCTTTGCGAACTGCCCCAGGAGTTACTATATGTTCAACATCATTTACTTCAAATACAATGCTTGGAGTACCAGTAGCACCACCATCATCAAAAATCCCAGTCCGCCAAAACGTCAGTACTTGTTGGCTTGAAATGGCTTGAGGTTGGGTCAAAGCATACCCAATCTCACTATTTGCTAAGAAATCTTGCACAAAGTGCAAATCTGATGGAGCTTCAGCCTTGTTCAAGATTACAGCATAGTTATTTGGTACAAACTTGGCTCCATCAACAATTAAATCCTTGGGCGCCATCAGAAATTAGTGAGAAACTTGTTTGCCTGAAAGGTGTTTGTTGAAATGTCTGTAGAGTGAACCGTTAGAACATGTTAGAGAATAAGAAAAGAGAGAGAGTGAAATAGAATAAAAATATGAATAAAAGATTTGAAAATCTTTTATCTCTTTTACTTAGACAACTCACGTTACAGCAGTTAATGAGGAGTGAAACAGACCTTTACACCTGTCAAACATGCAACAGTTAAGGCAAAAGTTATTGGGCACGGTAAATAAGCAATTATGACTTTGCACGTTCAGTTTTTTTTTTAAAAAAACTGTTCCCACTAAAAAAATGATTATTACTGCTTTATCTCACATAAACCAATATTCAAAAAATATGTGACCGTTGAGGTAATGACCAAAAATAAACCAAGTAAATAAATACTGCCACATCAGCATCAGGATTTGATTATTATCAGAATTTAAAGATCATCAGAATATGGCTTCTTAACTCGAAAAGTGAATGTTTATTCCTGTAATTCTTCACACAAATACCGATATGGGTATATCAGAACTTAATCATCATAACTTCCATCAAAGTTTGTCCTCGGAATTTATGCAACTAACACTTAAACAGTTCATCCAAAATAGCATGTATCACCACAGTAATTATCATCATTCATATGGAGTGTATGTGTGTGCATTAAGCTAAATATCAGACAAAGTGTAAAGTCTGATTCACTTCAGTACATCTTAGAAATAAGGAATAACTGAGAACTTTGCTCAAAATCTGTCATTATTCTGAGGTCTACTTTAGAATGAGTTAATGCATGAGTCCACCTCAACTGTTTTATGCTCATTTTATGCATCTTTTGAAATTCTATTTTACAGTGGCTTTTAAGTGTAAGTTAGTCACGACTGCTTATCAGAATTTATGCTATTATCAGAGTATTTCTCCAGTAATCATAGAGTGTGAAAAGTCACCAAGAAAATTTTATGTTGCTTTTCTAATACATATTACTTAAAACCAACAATGCACTTGGGTCTTCCCTTCAACATTTTGACTCTAGATCTCAAAGGAGTACCTGATTTTTATTTCTTTTCATTTCTTTTTCTTTTAATAAGTGAGGCTTATCAGCACTTAGTTCATTCACCAGATTTACTAACATCAGAACTTAACAAATAAGAAGCAATAGTCTAGTTTTTGACTTAGTAATAAGATACACAAAGTAAACTTACCTAAGCTCAATATCAGAATTTGCTTGTGTTAAGAGATTTCCACATAAACAATTACTTCAGAAATGGGATCTTTAGTATATTAAAGACTGCCAGTTCAGCATCTAGCACAATTATCCTCATTGGATTGAATAGTCACAGAAATATTCATATCACTATCAGAGTTTAGAGATTCACATCAGACAACAATCAACATTTAAGTAAATTTTCAATTTAGGCACAAAATTCACAAAGATAGTAATATCTGTAAATACTGATCATAAAGTCTAATGTATCAGAACATAAACTAAGCAGATTTAGAAAAAGAACCTGAAACCATTCTAAGTTCATTTACCAATCTTGTAAAGGTTGCTTCACATAGTGGTTTTGTGAAGATATCTGCCAGTTGTTGATCTGTTGGAACAAAATGCAATTCCACTGTACCTTCATCCACATGTTCCCTTATGAAGTGGTACCTAATGCTGATGTGCTTTGTCATTGAGTGTTGAACTGGATTACCTGTCATAGCAATAACACTTTGATTATCACAGTAAATAGGGATTTTAGAAAATTCTAACCCATAATCCAGTAACTGATTCTTCATCCAAAGAATCTATGCACAACAGCTTCCTGCAGAATTGTACTCTGCTTCTGCAGTTGATGTGGAAATTGACTTCTGTTTCTTGCTAAACCAAGAAACTAATCTGCCTCCAAGAAATTGGAAGCTTCCACTTGTGCTTTTCCTGTCAATTTTGCATCCTGCAAAATTTGCATCTGAGTAACCTATTAGCTTAAAGTCTGATTCTCTAGGATACCATAATCCCAGATCAGCTGTACCCTTAAGGTATTTAAAAATTCTTTTCACAGCTGTTAAGTGAGGTTCTCTTGGATCTGCTTGAAATCTTGCACAAAGACAGGTAGCATACATGATATCAGGTCTACTTGCAGTTAGATAGAGTAGTGAGCCAATCATACCTCTGTAATCAGTAATATCTACTGATGTACCAGTATCCTTATCCAATTTTGTTGCAGTGGCCATAGGAGTGGATGCACTTGAACAATCTTGCATTCTAAATTTCTTCAACAAATTTCTGGTGTACTTAGATTGACAAATAAAAGTTCCTTCTTCATTTTGTTTGACTTGAAGGCCCAGAAAATAGCTAAGTTCTCCCATCATATTCATTTGATATCTTGACTACATTAGCTTGGCAAACCTTTTACAAAGTCTGTCATTTGTAGAACCAAAAATGATATCATCAACATATATCTGCACCAAAAGTAAGTCCTTTCCATGGTTGAGATAAAATAGTGTTTTGTCAATAGTCCCTCTGTTAAATCCACTTTCCAGAAGAAACTGAGCTAATGTCTCGTACCATGCTCTTGGAGCTTGCTTAAGGCCATAAAGTGCTTTGTCAAGTCCGTAGACATGATTAGGAAATTTTGAATCTACAAGACCTGGAGGTTGTTTAACATATACTTCTTCTTCCAATTCTCCATTAAGAAAATCACTTTTTACATCCATTTGAAAGACTGCAAACTTTTTGTGAGTAGCATAAGCCAAAAATATCCTTATGGCTTCCAATCTAGCAACTGGTGCAGATGTTTCATCATAATCAATTCCCTCCTGTTGAGAATATCCTTTTACAACCAGCTTTATTCCTTGTAATGATGCCATCACTATCAGTTTTGTTTCTGAACACCCACTTTGTACCAACAACAGATCTGTTCTTTGGTCTTTGTACTAGGGTCTAGACTTTATTTCTTTCAAATTCATGTAACTCTTCCTGCATTGCTTGCACCCAATTAGCATCTTGAAGAGCTTCTTCCACTTTTTTTGGTTCAGTTTGAGAAAGAAAAGAGTGATAGAGACATTCATTTGATGTAGTTGTTCTAGTTCTGACACTTGCATCATGATTTCCAATAATTAAGTTAGGTGTATATGCTTTAGTCCACTTCCTTGCAGATGAAAGGTTTTCTCTAGAACTGGATGCTCCCCCATGATCCATGCTGTCTTCATCAACCTTTTCTGATGCTTCCCATGAAATTATGCTCTCTGAGTTGGATCCTTCAAAATTGGAGTTCCCAGAATTATCAGGACTTGGCCCATCAGAACTTGATGAATCAGAACTTGAAGAGCCAGTTGTAGGTTCTGATGCTTCTTGAGATGTGGTTGTATCTTCAGTATGCTCCCCTTGCACAGGTGCATCTTCCTTTGACGTAGTCACCACAGATTCAATAACATCAGATTTTAATCCATAAGAGTTTACAGTATCAGGATTTAGACTGTCGGGATTTACAGTATCATAATTTAAAACTTCATTCTCAAATCTCAGCTGATCATGATCATTGAAATCTTCAAGTCCTGTAATCTTCTTATCATCAAAAGAGACATTGATAGATTCCATGACAACCCTTGTTTTTAAATTGTAGACTCTGAAGGCTTTTGTGGAAAGTGGATATCCAACAAAAATTCCTTCATCAGCTTTTAAATCAAATTTGGATAGCTGTTCAGGATGAGTCTTAAGAACAAAACACTTGCATCCAAATACATGAAAATACTTCAGATTTGGCTTCTTTTTCTTCACCATCTCATATGGTGTCTTTCCATGCTTGTTAATGAGTGTTTTATTTTGAGTAAAACAAGCAGTCTGCACAGCTTCAGCCCAAAAATAGGTTGGTAACTTTGCTTCATCAAGCATAGTTCGTGCAACTTCAATAAGAGTTCTATTCTTTCTTTCAACAACTCCATTTTATTATGGAGTTCTAGGAGCAGAAAATTCCTGCTTTATTCCATGGTCTTTGCAGAACTCTTCCATGATCAAATTCTTGAACTCAGTGCCATTATCACTTCTTATGATCTTCACAGAATCTTTGACCAATTTATCCAGTTGCTTGACATGATCAATCAAAATAGATGCAGTTTTACTTTTTGTGTGCAAGAAATACACCTATGTGTATCTGGTGAACTCATCCACTATGACCATAGTATATTTCTTCTTTGCAATAGACATGACATTCACTGGACCAAATAGATCAACATGTAGTAGGTGATAAGGCTCAAGAATTGAAGATTCAGTCTTGCTCTTGAATGAAGATTTTCTTTGTTTTGCCTTTTGACAGGAATCATAAAGGCCATCAGGAGCAAATACTAATTTTGGCAAACCTCTCACAAGATCTTTCTTGACTAGTTCATTTATATTGTTAAAATTTAAATGAGAGAGTTTCTTGTGCCAATCCTAGCTTTCTTCAATTGATGCTCTACTCAGCAGACAGATTGCAGAACCATTAGTACTTGTTGAAAGCTTGGCTTTATAAATGTTACCATGCCTGTATCCTTTCAGAACAACTTTGCCTGTAGATTTACTTACAACTTCACAGTGTTCTTCAAAGAAATCTACATGATAACTGTTAGGGCGAAAACACGCGCTAATATTCACGCAAGTATACGCGTTCGCAAGTAGTATAAGATATAACTCAGATTCGTTCCCACAGAGACTGGTTTAGGTTAAGTTCAATTTATGCACCTATGCAACAATGTATGGTTATCGCTCAATGCTAAGACAAATAACAAATTGGGTTTTTATTAAACTAAGAGATTATACTAAATAACATTAACTAAGAGAATTGAGGTTAAATTAATATATATGATAAACATGGGATCCTAACTTCATTAAATACTTCATTCAATAGCCTTATTGTTCTTAACCTTAGCATGTGATGGTGATGACACTAATCAGATAACACGAAACTGATAAACGCCAACTTTCATTGCACGAGTACCATTCTACCAGACATCCACAAAAGAGATAGAAGCTGAATATGCACCAATTATATTGAGACCCTATATGTCTATAGAATTTGACAACATAACGGTTTAAGAATAAGTTATCTATCTTGATTACATAGGGCAAGTAAAACGGTTAGAGTTATCTACGAATCATGCATACACATACATGAACCTATGCTAGCATGGCAAGTTCTAAACCTCTATATTCACTGTCGCTTCAATAGAGATTAACACGCTATCTTATATGTTAACTACGCACATAAAACGAATAAGCACAACCAATACTAGGATATCAATCAATCACCATACACCAAGATATTGAAATAATTAATTATTGAAATCCATAAGTAAATCCGCTAGAATCCCATGACAACGATTAGCCCATAATCGAACTCATCGTCACCATGGGTTCCAATGAAAGCATGGTATAAACAAGGTCTTAATAAACTAAATAATAATCAAAGTACGAATAAACGAGATCTAGGTTCAACAAGAACGAAAACGAGCATCCAAAGTTACAACTAATTCAAAGAATCACAAGTTGAAAACAAGATCTTCTTTTTCGGAGTTGTTCTGTGCTTCTAGGCCTTCTCCTTGGTATCCCAATCTTCCCGGATGATGAAAACCCTTTTTTTTAAGTATATATACGCCCCTAGTGGACCTGGACCCTTAAAATCGTCAAATTCTACTCAAAAAAGGCTTTTTCAGTGAAATCAGCGACCAGCCGCCTCCTGAGCGGCCGCTCAGCTCTCTGAACGGGCGCTCAGCTCTGCTGAGCGGGCGCTCAGCTACTGACTGGGAAAAATATTCTGATGAATCTTGTTTTGGCCATAACTTGAGTTCTACTCGTCAGAATTAGGCGATTCAACTGCCCACGCGAAGCTATTGAGATTCTCTACAACTTGACAATGGCCTTGGCTTCCAATTCTGATTACTTTTCATCATATTTCCTTTAAAATCTCTTTTCTTCATTTAACTGATACCTGAAATGCAATAACACAAAAACACATCAAAATACCAACAACTTGAGTCCAAAACACCAATTTAAGCTTGTAATAAAGCATTCCAAGTGGATATAAAATCCACTTATCACACCCCCAAACTTGAATCGATGCTTGTCCTCAAGCATAAACAGACTCAAAACTACAAAATAAACCTAATGCTTGAATGCAACTATGTGAATGCAACTAAATGATAATGCAATCGATCCCCTCAGAATAACCATAACCAAATGAATAAGCCAATGCCTCTAAGAATGCAATAACTTGAAACAGAGTTTGAATAAATCCCACAAACCAACTCACAAACCAGAAACGTGCGTGTGTGGATGCTTAACAGAAATACTCTCGATACTAGATCAATAACCCTAACTTATCTATCATTGAAACAATCAAAAGTTTATAAACAGAATAGACAATAAACACATTATGACTCACAACACCTCCTTTCTACTAGAGTTATACAAGGATTCACACTATTATTGAACACATAGCAAAGATGCTTATTTGATCGTGCAATGAATGAGGTCCCAAAAGACTTATACAATAATACCCATGTAGCGAGCGTTAGGTTAGCGGATCCCAGACTATAAAAGCCTTAGGTCACTAGGCACAAAGTCCCCTAGAACTTAATAACTCGAGTATTAAAGAGCTCACTCTTGATCAATTGTGCATAAACAAATACTTTTTTTCTTTCTTTTTTTTCTATTTTTTCTTTTTTTTTCCTTTTTTTCAACAATTTCTGAATGAGTGCGTTTCGCTCCATCTCATTCAACCCTAGACTACTCATAAAAATATGAGCCGGCTACTAGCCATTTGACGCCTAGCCTTACAACAACTAGCAATGAAATCCAAGTTTTTTTCCAGATAAAAAAAATCAGTATTTTTACGTCATTACGAGAATATCACAAATGCTAAATATAACCAAGTGATTAAATCTCAACAACAAACAAGTATGATCATGATCTAGATCAAAAGCAACCCTATAAGACTTTGTGAAAATATTTATTTCTGGCATGCAAATCAATTCATTAAGACTTAAATATCCCTCTATTCCTCATCACCACACTCAAATCAACATCAACTTATCCAATATCATAGTTCATCTTAAGGGATCATGCTAAATATGCATGCAAATGCAACTATATGAAATTACATAAAAATAAACAAATATGTCCTACATGAACAATCATGCAAAAATATGAATGAACTACAACTAAACATGCAACATAAATCTATATGAATCTATATGGACACACACTACTAATCCTTACATTATCACCCCCAAACTTAAAATTTTCAATGTCCTCATTGAAGGCAATAATAAGGATTTCAGGCATACCTAATTAGCGGGAGATTCACCCTCGTCGGGTGGAGGATCAGGTGGCCAATCAACCTCGCCACTAGTGTCTCGAAAAATAGTACCGAAAGCATGTGTCAAATCTTCAGCAAAATGACGGTGAATGTCGTGCATGGCCTCCATATGCCTAATTACTCGCCTGTACTGCTCGTCACCAACACCAGTCCTATCAACTACCTGCTACACATGAGAAGAACCCTCTATAGGCACTGGAGGATCCGTTCGGCTACCCTCTACATCATCAAAGATATATCCCAACCCCTTGTCAGGGGGTGCACCTAAGAATGAATAACTCAAGTGATTTGGTAGTGGGTTGAGCTCAAGTGTAGGAGCATCTTCAATAGACGACTCGAGACGATCCTGAGAAATTTTCAGCTCTGCTAACCCAAGAGAATCGAATGGCACATCCAACTTCCTCTTCCACAGAGGTGCATTCAAAACCTGAATTTGCTCTACTTTAAAGCACTCCTCTTTAGCTGTGGGTAATTTTATTTCCTTGAACACATTGAAAGTGACCTTCTGATCATGAACCTTCATCGTAAGCTCTCCTTTTTGCACATCGATCATAGTTCGGCCTGTAGCCAAGAATGGTCTTCCCAAGATAATGGGAATCTTCTTTTCTTCATCGAAATCAAGAATTACAAAGTCATCAGGGAAGAAGAGTTTATCCACCTTGACCAAGACATCCTCCACTATACCTCGTGGATAAGCGATGGAACGGTCAGCTAGTTGCAATGACATGTATGTTAGTTTCGGCTCAGGCAGACCAAGCTTCTTGAAGATAGATAAGGGCATCAGATTGATGCTAGCTCCTAAATCACATAAACACTTGTCGAACGACAAGTTTCCGATGGTGCAAGGAATAGTGAAGCTTCCAGGATCTTTAAGCTTTGGAGGCAACTTCTGTTGCAGCACAGCACTGCATTCCTCCGTTAGAGCAACGGTCTCTAAGTCATCGAGCTTCACTTTCCGAGAGAGAATACCTTTCATAAACCTCGCATAGCTAGGCATCTGCTCAAGAGCTTCAGCGAAAGGTATGTTGATATGAAGTTTCTTGAACACCTCCAAAAACTTCTCAAACTGCTTATCCGGATTTTTCTTCTACAGCCTCTTTGGAAAAGGAGGTGGAGGATAGATCTGTTTCTCCCCTGTATTACCCTCAGGAGGAGTGTGTTCCACAGTAGTCTTCCTTGGTTCCACCTCTACTTCCTTCTGCACATCTTCTTCAGCCACAACTGCATTTTCTGAATCTTGAGATTTTTCAGGCTCTTCGTCTTGCTGTATTTGGGGGCTTGCGACCTTTCCAGACCTTAAGGTGATGGCGTTCAGATGTTCTTCAACTTCCCTCTTTCCTGGATTGGCTTCTGTATCACTAGGAAGCATTCCTGGTGGTCGATTTAATAAGGCATTAGCAATTTGCCCTATTTGGTTCTCCAGAGTCTTGATAGAAACAGCTTGGCTTTGGCATATAAGAGCCTGGTTTTTGCACATAAGCCTCAACTCCTCTAATTCAGATTTTTCATTCGAAGATAGACCTGCATCATGAGTTTGTTGTTGAAGTTGGAGTTGTTGTCTTGGTGTAAATTGTTACTGAAAACCAGGAGGGTTAAATAGCTTATTTCCAAACTGCTGGAATGGCTGTTGCATCACATTCTGATTGTTGCTCCAGCTGAAGTTATGATGATTCCAGTTGTCAGGATGATAAGTGTTTGGAACTGGTTGTTGCGATCTCTGAAAGTTGCTCACAAACTGAGCTGAGTCGCTAGATATAGCGCATTGCTCTGTCGCATGCGGACCTACACATAGCTCATAAACACTAATTATCTGCTTAACACCATAGTTAGCCAGAGAATCGATCTTCATAGACAACGCCTTTAGTTGAGCAGTGATAGCCGTAGCTGTATCCACCTCAAGTACTCCTGCTACCTTGCCCTGTGGATATCTCTGGGTTGGATACTGATATTTATTAGCAGCCATCAGTTCAATTAGATCATAAGCTTCCTTATAGCTCTTTGCCCATAATGCTCCGCCTGATGCTGCATCGAGCATGGGTCTGGACTGTGCTCCCAACCCATTGTAAAAACAAGTGATGATCATCCAATCAGGAATTCCATGATGAGGACACTTCCTAAGCATCTCCTTATAGCGCTCCCAAGCTTCACATAGCGATTCTCCCGTTTGCTGCACAAATTGAGTAATAGCGTTCCTCATTGCAGCTGTCTTCGCCATAGGGAAGAATTTAGTAAGAAAATTCTGAGCAAGATCTTCCCAAGTAGTAATCGAACCAGCTGGTAGAGAGTGTAACCAGCTCTTAGCCTTGTCCCTCAAAGAGAATGGGAATAGTCTCAGCTTCACAGCATCTTCGGAAACACCGTTGAACTTGAAGGTGTCGCAGATCTCAATGAAATCCCTAATGTGCGTATTGGGATCTTCCATTGGAGAACCCCCAAACTGGACTGAAGTCTGTACCCATTGAATTATGCCAGGCTTGATCTCAAAGGTATTAGTTGTGATAGCTGGCCGGACAATACTAGATTGAATGTCATTGATCTTGGGTTGAGAAAAATCCATCAAGGCTTTCGTTCGTGCTGCTGGATCTCCCATTATAATGAGTACCTGAAACACAAACAAATAAACCGTGAAAGTAAAAGAATCCGAGTCAGTGAACTTTAACGACCACTGATGACACGCGCTAATATTCACGCAAGTATACGCGTTCGCAAGTAGTATAAGATATAAATCAGATTCGTTCCCACAGAGACTGGTTTAGGTTAAGTTCAATTTATGCACCTATGCAACAATGTATGGTTATCGCTCAATGCTAAGACAAATAACAAATTGGGTTTTTATTAAACTAAGAGATTATACTAAATAACAAACTAAGAGAATTGAGGTTAAATTAATATATATGATAAATATGGGATCCTAACTTCATTAAATACTTCATTCAATAGCCTTATTATTCTTAACCTTAGCATGTGATGGTGATGACACTAATCAGATAACACGAAACTGATAAACGCCAACTTTCATTGCACGAGTACCATTCTACCAGACATCCACAAAAGAGATAGAAGCTGAATATGCACCAATTATATTGAGACCCTATATGTCTATAGAATTTGACAACATAACGGTTTAAGAACAAGTTATCTATCTTGATTACATAGGGCAAGTAAAACGGTTAGAGTTACCTACGAATCATGCATACACATACATGAACCTATGCTAGCATGGCAAGTTCTAAACCTCTATATTCACGGTCGCTTCAATAGAGATTAACACGCTATCTTATATGTTAGCTACGCACATAAGACGAATAAGCACAACCAATACAAGGATATCAATCAATCACCACAAACCAAGATATCGAAATAATTAATTATTGAAATCCATAAGTAAATCCACTAGAATCCCATGACAACGATTAGCCCATAATCGAACTCATCGTCACCATGGGTTTCAATGAAAGCATGGTATAAACAAGGTCTTAATAAATTAAATAATAATCAAAGTATGAATAAACTAGATCTAGGTTCAACAAGAACGAAAACGAGCATCCAAAGTTACAACTAATTCAAAAAATCACAAGTTGAAAACAAGATCTTCTTTTTCGGAGTTGTTCTGTGCTTCTAGGCCTTCTCCTTGGTATCCCAATCTTCCCGGATGATGAAAACCCTTTTTTTAAAGTATATATACGCCCCTAGTGGACCTGGACCCTTAAAATCGTCAAATTCTACTCAAAAAAGGTTTTTTCAGCGAAATCAGCGACCAGCCGCCTCCTGAGCGGCCGCTCAGCTCTCTGAGCGGGCGCTCAGCTCTGCTGAGCGGGCGCTTAGCTACTGACTGGGAAAAATATTCTAATGAATCTTGTTTTGGCCATAACTTGAGTTCTACTCGTCAGAATTAGGCGATTCAACTGCCCACGCGAAGCTATTGAGATTCTCTATAACTTGACAATGGCCTTGGCTTCCAATTCTGATTACTTTTCATCATATTTCCTTTAAAAGCTCTTTTCTTCATTTAACTGATACCTGAAATGCAATAACACAAAAACACATCAAAATACCAACAACTTGAGTCCAAAACACCAATTTAAGCTTGTAATAAAGCATTCCAAGTGGATATAAAATCCACTTATCAATAACCTCTGTCACAGATTTGACTCACACTTAACAAATTGTGTTTAAGTCCTGAGACTAGAGCTACTTTTTCAATGATGACTTTCACCAGATTGATATTGCCATATCCCAAAGTTTTTCCCATATTGCCATCTCCATAAGAAACACTTGGGTCAGCTTTCTCCACAAAGTCTGATAGCAGGGCTTTATTTTCAGTCATATGTCCTTAACATCCACTGTCCAGAACTAGGATGTTTTTCCTGTTGCCCTGCAATCACAAAGACCACTAATGATTAGTTTTAAGGACCCAGACTTGCTTGGATCCTTTGGCCTTATTAAGTTTGTTAACATTTGCAGCGGATTTAGCATCAGAGTATATGTTAACATTTTTCTTATCAGTATTTACACTATCAGACTTTGCATCAGAACTTACACTAGAAGGAATAATACTAACTTTCTTTAAAGAAGGTTTTATTTGATAATAATTATAGTACAAACTATGATATTCCTTACAAGTATAAATGGAATACCATAAACTACCACAATGAAAACAAGGATTTTGTGGCCTATATCTAACAGACTGACTCTTAACTCCTGACTTTGAAGGTAAGGAGTTTATGTTCTTATTTTTCCTGCAAAAAGAAGCCAGATGGTTAGAATTTCCATAGTTATGACATTTCTTTCTAGGGGCATTAGAAACAGGCTTATAATCATTATTTTTATTCACACCTTCCTTTCCATTCCTATTTTTCCTAGGGAGCTTTACCTTGTTTACATTCTTAACATCTTTCAGCTTATGCTTAAGCTGCTTCTTTGTCATTAAGCCTATGTTAACTTCAGTTGGCTTATCCTATTTTGGTTTGTCAGAAGTTAATTTCTCTTTAACTTCTGATTTATCAATATCAGACTTTACAGCTACAAACTTAACAGGATTTACCTTTGGCTTTTGTTTAACAACTATAGGCTCAATTTCTACAGTTCCCTTATCATTCTTATCATCTCCATAACCTAAGCCTTCTTTCCAGTTTCCACTACTTAACAAATTCTGAGTTGTTCTGCCAGAGTCAGTCCAAGTCCTGATAATCTCTCTTTCCTTTTCTAACTCAGTTTTTAGAGATTCATTTATTTTAAGTACTTCATCCCTAACATAAAAGGCATCATCTCTATCTTTCTGAGTTTGATGGAACATGACTAACTCTTTTTCTAAATAATCATTCCTCTTTTTGTAAGCAAGATTTTCAGAAGTTAATCTTTCACATGTTAAAGTTTGATCTCTATAACTAATGAACATGGTTTTAAGATATCTTCTCAACTCAGTAATATCATCAGTATGAAAGGCATAAGTAGTTTGAGGTACCTTTAACTCAGCATTATCAGAACTGCTATCAGCATTTGCCATCAAGGCATAGTTCACCTCACTTTCAGAATCTGAAGTGTCTGTCCAGCTTTTCTTCTTTGTGACAAGAGCCTTGCCTTTGTTGTTGGATTTTTAACGCAGCAGGGGCATGGAAAAACACTTTTACACATACAAAATCCAAATAAAAGCATATAAATCGTGAATAAAAATTCGAGGGATCGAATCTAACCTTTAAAAATAATTCGGAGACAACGATCAGAGATCCTTAGCAGTTGCTCCTCAAGTGTGAAGCACTCCACCGGTATCCACCAAGAAAACGATGATAAGGAGGAGGAAGGAGGTGGAGAGAATTGGGTTTTCCAAACTTTTTGGGTTTTCGGGTTTCGAGGTTGGAATAAAATTAGGGTCTATAATAGTGTATTTATAGGCCAAATTTTTAGCTGAAATTTTCCCATAAATATTATTATTATTATCCCATTTATTATTCTCATTAATAATTAAAACACCTTTTAATCATTAATCCTTTTTCTAAACACTTTAGAAATAATTCTCTCTCTTGATTTAATTTCCAAAAATTAAATCCTTAATTAATAATATTAAGAACTTTTCTTAATTAATTTATAATCAATTAAATCTCATTTAATCAATTATTAAATTTGCCAAATAATTATTTATTTCACAAATAAATAATTATTATCCATTATTAATTAATTCCTCCACCAATAAATCATTCTCTTTTTATGGTGTGACCCTGTAGGTTTAATATTAAGCCGGTAGTAGAAATAAATAATAATAAAACTATTTTATCATTATTTATATAAATTCTCTAATTTATTAAATATGATTAATTAATTAATCATATTTATTCTACATCGTGAGTGATGCTTCTCAACATATCGCGACTATCCGGATAATATGAATTCACTGCTTAGAATACCAAGAACCTGTCAGTGAATAGTTACCGTACAATAAACTCCTTCTACCCTACAATGTCCCGATTAAATACAAGGCATGGATCTCGTGTCAAGCCTATCTAATTCAATCACTTTGCTTACCATTTACTATGCGTAGTTCTATGCAAATTAGAAACTCCTTTCTAATTTCATTCACTCTGGCCAGAGATTCCTGAACTAGCATAAGTGGATCAGTCTTGAACATTCGCTTCCTTCACTGGAAGGGGTAGATCCTTTGTTGATCATATACTATCTTCGTGTACAAATTCCTATACCCAGAAGAGCCCTAATAATTGTCCCTGGAGACTAAGAACTAAACCAAAGCATAGTTCAGTGTACACAAGATGACTATGATGACCTCAAGTCTAAAGATACTTGTACAACTATCACTATATGAACAACTGCTGACACATGAGTGAACTCCATCAGTTGTTCAGCTGTGCGAGTCATGTTCAGTGAACTTATTCCATAATAAGCACCTACATACTAGCTATAGTGTCACCACACAAATGTCTATGAGAACAGACATCCTTCATAATAAAGCAAGCATAGTATGTACCGATCTTTGCGGATTATTAATTACCAGTTAGTAATCCTATGACCAGGAACTATTTAAGTTTAGAGTTATCATCTTTTTAGGTCTCACTATTATGATCTCATCATAATCCATAAAAAACTTTACTCTAAACTATGGTATATCTTATTTAAACACTTAAATAGATAAAGCCCGTAATAAAAACAAAACAAGTCTTTTATTAATATCAATGAAATCAAAACAGATTACATAAAAGTTATTCCTAAATCCTCATACATGATTGGACTTAGGACATATTCCTTTCATTTGTCACTCTTCACTTTCTTGCAATCAGGAGATATGTGGCCTTTCTCACCATAGTTGTAGCACTTGACATTTGAGTAATCTCCTCTGTCAGACTTTCCTCCTTTGCCTTCAGATTTTCTGAAACCCTTCTTATCAGAACTTGCACCTTTCCTGGAAAATTTCTTTCCCTTTTTGAATTTCCTGTATGCAATCCTTGTGATTCTTTTCACCATAAGAGCACACAGCTTTATCATCTCTTCATCAACATCCATCTCAGGTAAGCTTTCATTTTCTGAGTCATCATCACTATTAGAACTTGATGACTCAGTATCAGACTTTGTGATGAGAGCTTTTCCTTTTCCTTTTCTTGAGGCAGCTTCTTTGGGGGATTCCTCCTCAGCCTTTAGAGCAAATGTCCTTGATTTTCTTCCATTTCTCTTGCTTCTTTGTTCCATCTCAAGTTCATGAGTCTTGAGCATCCCATAAATTTCATCAAGAGTTGTTTCTTCAAGATTATAGTTGTCTCTTATAGTGGTGGCCTTCAAATCCCAACTTTTAGGAAGAGGTAACAGGAATTTAAGATTTAAATCTTCAAGATCATATTCCTTGTCAACTAGTGACAAATCATTCAAGAGTTTGACAAATCTGTCATATAAACCAGTCAATGACTCATCAGATTTTGAGTCAAAGTGCTCATACTCTTGAGTGAGTATAATCTTCCTGTTCTTCTTAATTGAATCAGTTCCCTGGCATCTTGTCTCTAAGGCATCCCATATCTCCTTTGCAGTCTTGCAGTTAATTACCTTATTTGACATGACATTATCAATGGCACTATGCAGCAAGTGTCGTACCTTAGCATCCTTAGCAATCGATGAGATATCTTCAGCAGTGTAATCACTCTTCTCCTTTGGAACAGACTTTGCTGGTTCACCTGCAACTACAACAGAGAGTTTGGTTGGCTTCTATGGTCCTTCATTGATTCTGTCAAGGTATTCTGGATCTATAGCTTCCAGAAACATAGACATCCTCACCTTCCATATGGGATATTCAGATGGTTTCAGTATGGGAACTCTAATAGTCTCATATCGATTATGGATTTGAGTCTTTGGAGGTTCTTCAGTGTTGGTGGGCTTGGTTGGAGTTTATTCTTCTTCAGACATGATTGTTTTTGGATCTTAAACTGTTTATGTGTTAACAGATCTGCTCTGATACCACTTGTTAGGTCACACACACTGTAGAAGGGGGTTGAATACAGTGTTTATCACAATCAAATCGAATATAAGAACACAAAAAACATATTTTATTTAACACAATAAAATCTATTACAATATGGAACTGTCCTCTCTCAGTGATGAACAATTTATCACGAGAGCTGTTAGGGTTACAATGAATAATAACTTCGATTATGATAACACATATAGTGTAAACCCTATGTCTGTGTTTATATACTACACATTTACAAGATAAATTCTAATTGATATGGAATGTAATTCTGCTTCCTAAAATATATCAACTAGTTATCTTTTCTTCCAAGTATTCTATTCTTCATAGAATTCCTTCTTCATGCATATCTCTTCTTGCATTTGTCTTGATCTTCTTTCCTTTCAATCAGCCGCCTTCCTTATCTGAAAGTCTCCTTAAGTCCTGATATTATCTCCTGATAAATATCTCCTGATAACTTAAGTTCTGACAACTTAAGTTCTGACTTCAGTATAAGTACTGATTTCCAGTTAAGTACTGATTTGTCCTATTAAGTAAGATCTGAAAAACTAAACACAAATCACATTAGTCATGACATTATCAAATATATCTAACAGGGTTGCCATTTATTTTATCTAATCGCAAGTTACAACCTTCTTTTATTTAAACGCAAGTTGGAGTATTACATTGAATCAAAAAAGGTTGAGGCACAAGTTACTACACCCATCACAGGTTGAAGGATAAAAACACAGCACAGGTTGACAAATCATAGTCGCCAATTGAACCAAAAATCAAGGTCGCATGATACAATTTGCAAGCTGTTAAATTCAATTTGCTTGAACACAAATCAGCCACTTAGTCTCCTATCTTCTCCACAATCTACCATCTACATAATCAAATTTGCAGCAGATTGGAAAAACACTTCTCACCATTTTTACACATTGAAGCTCTGCAGAAATATTTCTCGGAGAATTTAACGATTTCATTTATTGAAATTAAGGAGAAAAGTGCTGCCCAATTTGATTCATACCACATCCAAGTCTTACAATTTGTTATACTCATTATTTGTAGCCTCTTTGTATGTATTGATTATATTTGGATCAAGAAGCTATAGATTTTTAGAGTGATAAAAAGGACCCAAGATTGATAGCCATTATATTGGTTCTTTTTATATTTGTTGCTCCGAATTCTTGTATTTGGAGTTGTAAGCAAACCTCCGGGTATTTATACTTTTGAATAAAAAGAATATTTACCCAGAACCTCATTGTGTGTTTGATTCATTTTAATTTTGATATTCCGCTGCAATTAATTAGCGAAAAATGAAGAACATACATTCACCCCCTCTGTATGTACTTTTTGGACCTAACACAATCTTGAAAAGCTCTTTCGCAAGAAGAGTGATAATTCAAGTGAGCACGAGGACAAAAAAAGTGAATGGAAAATTATTTTTGATAACATGGCAGTAGTGCAGAAACTTCGTGATGATGTTGTTGTATTGATTGCTAATCTTGGCCATTCATGTATGGTCTATCCGGATTCTGCAAATGGGATGAGTGGCACCTTTGAAATCAAACAAATCTACTCATGAGGCTACCTGTCTTTCATGACCTTCCAACTGAGGACCTAATCAATATTTCTCCAGGTTCATGATTATTATGGAAAGTATGAGTCCAGATTTGGCAGATCCTCAAATTTTAAGGATGAAGGCATTCCCATTTTCTCTTAATAGAGCATCTTTGGATTGGCTACGAGAATTGCCTGTGGGGTATATTACTTCTTGGGAGAGGTATAACATGAATTCTTGTAGAAATCCTATCCAGTAACTCGAGCAATGAACATGAGAAGCCAAATAGATGGACTTCGTCAGAATTCTACTAAATCTTATGCTGAGTATTATGCGAGATTTCAAAATTTGTAAAACATATGTCCTCAACATGGTTTTCTAAAGAGAGTCTGTTGTATTACTTCTACGAAGGTCTTCTTGAAAGTGAAAAGAGACATTTAAATTATGCTACACAAGGTGCCTTTATGGACGGTTGTTTGAACCAACTCGTTCTCCTCCTATTCTGAAACTATAACTCTAGACTTTTCAGGAACAATATGCACGACGAAAACCCGTTTTGAGTAAGATATAGGATACATGATTTCATTATCCAATATCTTGATGACTTCTTTATTCATAACTTCCATCATCAGAGGATTTAGTTGACGTTGAGGGACTCTCACAGGCTTTGCACTTTCTTCCAGGTGAATGTGATAAATGCATGTTATGGGGTAGATTCCCCAAATATATGCTAAGCTCCAACCAATAGGTTTGATGTGTTTTCCAACTACCTTCACCAATTTTTCTTCTTTTTCAGATGTGAGCTTTAATGAAATTATGATCAGCAATGTCTCTTCTTTTCCAAGTAACACGTATTTCAGATGAGAGGGCAATGGGTTGAGATCCAGTTGAGGTGCTTGAATAATTGACAATAATTTCCTTTGAGTGGAATTTAGAGGTAATACGAAGCTCATCACATCTTTGACAGAAGTCACTCCATATAGAGCCTTGCAGTGCTCCATCATACTATCTGTATAAATACCTGAACCCTTGCCAAGGACTTTGAAATTCCCTTCCTTGTCAATGCCAATTCCATGAGAAATTAATGTCTCTAGTTCATCCTCTTTCATTAACTCGAAGTACTTTTGTGCAATATCTCCCGTTGTGCTCAATGTGTAGCATGTCTCGGTGTCGACAGAATACCTCATCATCTCAAACATGTTGAACTTTATAGTTTCATTGTTAAAGTTCATATTAAGCTCTCATCTTGCCATATCAATCCTTGTCTGAGCGGTACATATGAATGGTCTCCAAAGAAACAATTGTGTATTAGGTGCTTTTTCCATGTCCAAGTTATAGAAATTAACTGGATATTGAAACCTTCCAACCTACACAAGAACATCCTCTAAAACACCTTTTGGATAAACGTGAAATTTGTCAGCTAATAAAATCGTAACACCATCTATTTTAAATTCAGTTTTAGTACATAATTTCTCATAAAGACTAGATGGCATAACATTAATTGACGCACCCAAATCAAATAAAGCATTTTCAAATTTAGAATTACCAATGGTGCAAGGAATAGTAAAACTCCCGGGATCCTTACACTTGGTTAGCAATTTTCCTTGTAAAAATGCAGAGACATTTTCTTTCATCTCAACAACCTCTCTTCCCTTCAGCCTCCTTCATTTAGTACATAAGTTCTTCAATACTTTAGTATATGTTGTCAAATTTTGAATGCATTCCATTAGAGGCAATTTTATATGCACTTTGCAAAAGCTCTCCAAAATATTTGTCTCTAGTGCACTTTTCTTTATCTGAACTAACCTAGCTGGAAAAGGCACATAATTGAAGTGGCTATTAGTATTAACTAGATTTAAATGGTTAACAGATTTACTACTAGAATTTGGTAAAATTTGCTTCTCCAACTATTTGTGCTCAATCCCAGCTTCATTTTCTTTCTCACACAAGATCTCACGAGCTTGTGAATCATCACTTTCTTCAACCTTTTTGTTGTGTGAAGCTTTCTCATTTATTGGATCTTTCTCTAATCCATGCATGTCCACTTCATTCTCCAATACCTTTCGAGTTCAGATGAAAATCCTACCAGTTTTGGTGGTAATGATGTTTGCATGTTCAAATTTCAGATTTGGATGTGTCATTCTAGGAAATCGTCCAGGCTCATGCTCTTTATTTATATTCTTGATCACATCCCCAAGTTGCTTATGCATCACTATACTATCTTGAGAATTTGTAGTGAATTGCTTTTGTATCTCCGATTGCCCATCAACCAGCTTGGACAATAGTTTTCAATATTGTTGTCACCACTCACGTTTTGAATCTTGTCCTCTTTATTGAAAATCAGGAGGCGTAGAAGTGTTTTGGAACTGAAAGTCATTCAAAGCTTTGCTATTATTTCCATATACCTCAGATTGGGATGATCATTCCACCTTGGATTATAGGTGTCCAAGAACTGATTTCCCCCTTTATTGGAAAATCCAACAACATTAACATCTCCATGAGAAGGATCCATCAACGTAGGACATGCATCAGTGTAATGTCCATGAGTTGAACAAATGCCACAAACTTGATCCCACAAACTTGAGCCTTTGGTGCTTTACCACTCAATATTAGTGCACTCAGATTCTCAATGTTCTGCTCAATCTTTGATAGCCTTTGATCACAACCAGCTCCTTGAGTTACACTTGACATCGCACGACTCCCATATTGAAATTCATTTACATCTCCCTTAGTAACAAGTTTCTCGGCAACATCATAAGATAAAGGACTAATCATATAATTTGTATCCATTAAAGGCCTCTGATAATGCTAATAGGAAGGATCGTTTATCTTGCCTTTCATTGATCAAATATCAGAGAGGTTGGCTGGTCCTGCTTATTATTACTTCTTGGATGGATATTCCGGATATAATCCTCCGGATATAATCCTCCGGATATAATCCTCCGGATATAATCCTCCGGATATAATCCTTCGGATATTACTGTTTATTACTGCTTCTTGGAGAGGTTGGTTGGCCGTGCTTATTATTGCTTCTTGGTACTTTTTCCTTTTGGCGTTAATCTTTTGGCATAGTAATACACCTGGAACTTTTCAAAGATGTGTGATGAGCATAATTTCTGATTATGTGGAATAAAATTATTGAAGTTTTCATGGACGATTTCAGTGTCTGTTGTGCAAGACATGTCTTTATATAACAAGACTAAGTCACTTTGACAACCCTGAGAATCAGTTGTATGATAATATATTTATATTTCTTGAGTCTGTAAAATTGTTAAGGGGATTAGATTGGATGATTTTTCTATGAATAACCATCAAGCTAAGAAATAAACTCTGGAAGAAGATCAATCATGATCATGCATCAGAGAGAAGTGTAGAATCTTGGAATTGAATAATGGTATTTTTGGAAAAATGTTCTAAGTCACATATTGACAAGTCACAGATAGAGAAGTATAGAAATGTATGTCGAGAAGTTAAAAATGACTTGTAGAGAAGTCCAAAAAGATGTCGACAAGTCAAAATCTACTTATAGAGAATCGTAGATATTGACAAGTTAAAAAGTCCATGTAGAGAACTGGAGATATCGACAAGTCATAATCTACTTGTAGAGAACTGGAAATATCGACAAGTCAAAAGCCTATATAGAGAACTAGAGATATCGACAAGTCAAAAGCCTATATAGAGAACTAGACATATTGACAAGTCATAGTACTTATAGAGAAGTAGAGATATCGATAAGTTATTCTACAGATCGATATGTGACTTCTCTATACAGTAAAATAGATCTCGACAACAGCCTCAAAATTCAGAATACAGACAACATGAAGATCCGAGATTATCACTCAACAAACAATGCTATCACTGAATTAGAAAATCTATAAATGCAGTTTAAAGAAGGTAAGATCAAGGGCCAAGATGAACTGGACAAAGGAGGGTCACAAACCTGTTAGATTGTGTGAAAATTTGATGCACTTAAAATGGAAATAGACAAATAGACTTTAGAATTTGTGTTAGTCCATTTTAGTGAAATTTTTGTAAGATGTGCATATTGTTCTATAAAACATGTCACGGGTCTTTTATTTAGTGGTAACAAAAACAGATCTAGAAATCTTGTATTCTCTCTAGAGAAGTAGCTGAGTTCTTATCATTCAAGAACACGGATTTGTAGCAAAAAATGATTTAATATAAATCAAGTGAGTTTTGATAAATTAATTTTGTCTTTACATTCAGTCTTTTTATCACTACAAATTGGTATCTAGTTGTTAAGTTCTAAAAGTCAAAAACACTATCTGATAATCAATAAAATCAAGAAAACACATTCACCCCCTCCTTTGTGTTGTACTTCATACCTAACAGGTGGTATCAGAGCAAAATATGAAAGTAAACTGATTAGATCTTGGAAGTATGAGTACACATAAATTTAGCAGTATCAAGATTCCTGTCTTTGACAAAGTGAACAATACCCTTTGAAAGAAGAAGATGATGTTGTTCATCAGGATGACCATTCCACTATACCTTGAAATTTTAAGCATGGACCCTTAATTCATATGGTAAGGGTATCTGAATTAATTGATGATGATATGGTCATTCCTGGTCACTTTCCTCCTAAAGATCCATTTACATATATTGAACCAGAAATGGAAGAGTTTTACTTGATAGTAACTTGTAACTCATTCTTATCGAATCTCTTGATAATATCGTGTACAACAACATTATCAACTGTGAGTCAACCAAGTAGATCTGGGAAAAGATAGAGATTCTATATGAAGTTACTGAAAGAATGTAGGAATCCAAAGATGGTGAAGAAAGATAAGGCTTATTTAGAGCTTGAAGCTAAGTATGAAGCACTTCTGAAGAAATAACAAGGAAAAGCTTATATTGCTGAAAGAAAGAGTTGGGATGAAACATATGATGTTGTGAATATGTTGTGAACTTGATGATTTCATTAACAAAACACCTTAGTAGATTTTACTAAGTGAAAAAAGTAGCACTCGACGAATAAGGATTGTAGTCCCGACGGATGACTCAGTATAGTCCCGACGGATGATGATTTATTATCCATCGAGTGAGTAGCTTGTGTAACAATAAGTCTGTAGCACATTTCTGCATACATATTGTTTAGATTCTGTAGTAGTACTCAAGTCATGTTGACTTTAACTAGATATGCAGAATAGGTTGATTAATTGTACATAGATGATGTCTTGTAATTCTGCATAAATGAAATGAAGTCAAGTGCCAGATAGCTACCCGAAAAATAAATAACAATGCCACTCGATGGATGATCAACTAGGCAACCCGACGAATGATCATGAACCCGAAGGATAAAGAATTCAAACATCTGTTGATAGCGACAACACAGTCACATGCATCAATTATATGCAAATAGAATGTGGAAGCCTATTCAACTGGGTTTTAGAGAACAAAGAAGCATTGCAATTTCCATGCTATTATGAAGATATTCAAAGATGCTGGAAAAGAGTAATGAAGTAGCATAATATTAGACTTGATAGTTTTTGTTTTATTATCATGTCTTATTACTTTGTAATCTTGGTGTTATATAAACCAAGGAGTAGCAAATAGAACAAAAAAAACTAAGCAATTAAAAGAGAAACATTTGTATGATGTATTCTTAGCATTTCTATGCAATCTTAGTTGTTCAAATTTATAAGCAGTTGTGACCTAATTGCTACACAAAGTTCTCTTGATATATTATATATCTCTGGTGGATACATTCAAATCCACCAGAAAGTTTTTAAAGACTTGTGTTTTTAATTACTTGTGTTTTGATTCATTTCAAGTTATTATTCCATACTCTGCAAATCAATTCACACTGATATATATATATATATATATATATATATTTAAGTTAGAACACTTTTTATTTTTGAAAAAGTTTCGAGAATTCCATTCAACCCCCTTCTGTAATTCTTGTTGCATTGTTAAGGACTAACAATTGGTATCAGAGTAAGCTCTTGATAAACAAAGAGTTTAAAGATCACAACAAAACAACAAGATGAACAAGAAGGATGTTGGAGTCAAGATTCCTTTTCTGGATAAAGATAAGTACTATCATTGGAAGGTAAAGATGCATCTTCACTTACTTTCTCAAGATGAGGCCTATGTGGATTGCATAGAAAGAGGCCTCATGTACCAATGAGAGCTGTAACTGGAAATGAGCCATCAGTCCCCAAGCCAAGGCATGAATGGTCTGATCCTGATATTGAACAAGTCAGGAAAGATAAGAACATGTTTGACAACATCATCAATTACAAAACTGCCAAGGAAGTTTGGGATACTATACAGATTATCTGTGATGGCACTGAGCAAGTTAGGGAAAACAAGATGCATCTACTGATTCAGCAATATGAGCATTTTCATAGTGAAGAAAGTGAGTCTCTCACTGATATTTTAAGTAGGTTTCAAAAACTACTAAATGATCTGAAGGTTCATGGAATGGTCTATCAGACAAAAGACTCTAATATGAAGTTTCTTATATCTCTTCCAAAGGAATGGAAACCAATGACAGTCTCATTGAGAAACTCTCAAGATTATAAGGAGTTTACTTTGAAGAGACTGTATGGCATCCTGAAGACTTATGAGCTTGAAATAGAGCAAGATGAGAGGATGGAGAGAGGAAAGAAGAAAGGAGGGTCCATTGCACTAGTTGCTGAGTTAGAGAAAGAGATGAAGATGGAAGCTGTTGAATCAACTTCAAAGGTCTGTGAAAATAAGGGCAAGGGGCTGGTAGCAGAAAATGAAGATACCTTGAGCCAAGATGACATGGAGGATATTGATGAACATCTAGCATTTCTTTCCAGAAGATTTGCCAAGCTCAAGTTCAAGAAGAACTTTGGAGCAGCCAAGCCAAATAGAAACATGGTGGATAAATCTAAATTTAAATGTTTCAAATGTGGCTTGGCAGGGCACTTTGCCAGTGAGTGTAGAAAGTCAGATTCCAGCAAGAAAAAGTTTGAGCCTGTGGATTATAAACAGAAATACTTTGAGATGCTCAAACAAAAGTAAATGGCATTCATTACACAAGAAAATGACTGGGCAGCAGATGGTTTGGATGAAGATGAAGATGTCAGCTATGTCAATCTAGCCCTAATGGCCAAATATGATGAAACAGAGACAAGTTCTTCAAGTAATCAGGTAATCACGATAAACCTTGCACATTTATCTAAAGCTGAGTGTAATGATGCTATAAATGACATGTCTACAGAATTATATCATTTGCGTGTTACACTTAAGTCTCTTACTAAGGAATATGCTAAAATCAAAGAAAACAATTTGTTTTTAAGTGAGAGGAATAATGTGCTAGAGTCTCAGTTCATTGAATTTGAAAAATTAAGAATTGAGTGTAAAATTGCTAAGGATGAATTAACCGAGTCCTTGAAGAAAGAAGAGATCTTGAAGAAGCAGCTTGAACGAGAACATAAGGTGATTAAGGCATGGAAAACATCTAGAGATGTTCATGCTCAAATTACCAAAGTTCAAGGTATTGAGTCCTTTTGTGATGCAGCCTGGAAGAAGAATAAGGAGAAGCTAGAATCCAATTTGGTGGAAGGAGATGATGAGGGTCATCCGTCGGATAACAAAAAGGGTTATCCATCGAGTGATATAAATCCTCATCCATCGACTTTGAGCAAGCCTGTCAGTAAAGCCAAACTTGTCAAGTTAAATGAAAAATATGGATCAGTTTCCAAGAACTTTGTTCCAGAAGAATCCAGTCAAGTGAAGAAGGTGAAAAAGGCTAATGTTGGTCATATGACTGTCAAGCAATTGAGTGACAAACTGGAAAAGATTGAGGTTAAAATAGAGGCTAAAAAGAAAAACAATAGAAATGGTAAAGTAGGAATTAACAAGCATAACAACTACACACCTGATAAATATGCTCCTAGAAAAGTCTGTGTCAAGTGTGGTAGTGTAAATCATTTCTCTGTTAATTACAAAACTGCCATGCCTACTTCCATATTTGTGCCACCTCATTTTCCCAACATGAATGCCATGCCTTCTATGCCTATGAATGCTATGTCTACACAGAATATGAATGCACCATTTGCTAATATGCCATTTGCACCTAATCCTTATTATACTGCATTTAGTATGCCACAAATGCCATTTAGCATGCCTTACTGGAATAACATGTTTACTAATAGCATGCCATTCCCTGTTAATCAAAATATGCATGACAATTCTGCTGTAATGAATGGTTTCAAAGGTCTAACTCAAATGACTAAGGATGAATCTGATATCCCCAAGTCAAATGAGATCAAACCTAAGAAAAAAAAAAGAAAGCTAACAAGGCAGGACCCAAGGAAACTTGGGTACCAAAATCAACTTGATTTGATTTTGATGTGTCCGGGGAAACAGAAAGAATCTATGGTACTTGGATAGTGGTTGTTCAAGATACATGAATGGTGATTCTACCCTGCTCACAGAGTTCAAGGAGAGAGCTGGCCCAAGTATTACTTTTGGAGATGACAACAAGGGTTATACTGTGGGATATGGCTTGATTTCAAAAGACAATGTCATCATTGAAGAGGTTGCCTTAGTGGATGGTCTCAAGCATAATTTGTTGAGTATAAGTGTAACATCCGTGAAATATCGTGTAATTATTTGTATCAATACATGATTATTATGTGAATATTATATGAATTTTTGGTGAATTATCTGATGTTTGATAATAATATTTGGATGTTTGTATGTAATAAAATGTGAGTATGTTAATTTTAATATGCCCAGAATAAAATATAGATAATTAAGATATTTTTCTGGTAATTTATGCAGTGTTATATGATTTTATAATGATTTATGAAATTATTAATTATTTTCTGAATAATTACAAAATTATTTTATAAAGCCGGGAATCATCTGACTTCAACCGTTTTTACGTTTACACAACCCGAAACTCTTCCGAAAACTTCATCCTAACCTAATCTGGTAATTCCGGACATTTTCCGTGTTTTGACTTTTTCAATCCGGGGTACCGTTTGACCTGTACGAGTCCCAGTGTGAAATTTTCGATACGTAAATCATTTTATAGTCCGATAAAAATTTGTTTCCCCAAAAGGCGAGACATTATTACTTTAATTTCGTATAAAGTATTTTATAGGAAGCTTTGTTTTGATAATTATCCAAATTTGGTATTAAAATTGTATCATCTTTTTAGTTACTTAGCGGCCAAGTAACCTATTTTCGGATCGATATGTAAATATAATTATTGAATTATTAAACAAATAAAATATGTGATGGTTCTGTCAGCTATGTGTCGTTGTGGTATTAATTGTTTGTGATTGTTGGATGTGGAGATTAATTTTGTAAATTAATTATCGAGCTGTATAAACTTAATTCATTTTCAAAGTGATTTTATTGAATATTTATTCTTATAAATGCTAAAATTGTTTGTAAAATTATTTTTGTTGTTCCATAATTTTATTTATTATTTTTAGGGGTTTATAAAATTTGGAAATCAATATTTAATTAATTATTTAATTTTAAATAATTTTCTGACTTCATTAAATTGTAAAATAAGTATTTAATTCCAGAGTGTTTCAAAAATCATAAAAATTTTATTTTATTAAGTTTGGATTGTTCCGAAAATTTTAAAATTATTCTGGAAATTTTTCGGGATTAAAAATCAACTCCGCGTTGTTTTGCTTATTCGTTAAAAGTAGGTATGAATTGTGTCTCAAAACTATTTTGGAAATTTACGAGGTAATTATTACCCATAATTATTCGATGAATTTATAAATTTGGTGCAAATTCGGATTTTCTTGGGATAGATAATCAGATAAAGACGATTGATATTATCCTAAAACAATCTAATTGTCTCAATCCCACCCCCATTTCAGTCGTGACTCTCTCAATTTCTCTTTTCTCTCTCTCTCTCTCGTACATCTCTCCTCTCTGTATCTCTCTCATTCGATCAATCTCTCGCCTCACATCCCTCACTTTAATCTCTCCCAAACTCAATTCTCTTCCCTCTTCCCCATTTTCCCCTGTATCTCCTCCCCCGCCGCCTCTGTACTTCTTCTTTCCCTCGCTGCCGGTTAATTTTTCCGGGGAGGGCTGTGTCTGCGCGTGTGCGCACGTTTGCGTGTGATTCTGCGTGTGTGTGTTGTGTTCGGTTCCCATCACTGGGTCGCCGTTTCTGCCCCTGTTTCCGGCCATTTCCGCCGCGCCTGAGTACTTTCCGGTTCCTTAATTGGGTTTTCTTGATTGTATATATACATACACATGTATATATATATATGCTTGTGCAGTTTGATGGAATTGTGTGCTGTGTTGTTTTAAGTTTTGCTGAATATTGTCTACTGTTACGATCATATATTATTTTAATTCAGTTTCTTAAATCGTGCAGGAAACTATTTGATTATTTTAATGAAATAAAGTAAATTCGTGCGGAAAATTCTTAATAATTAATCGGTGGGATTCGTGTTGGACGCCCGTTATAAACGGGAACCCGCGAATTTTACCGCCGTCGGCGATGAGCCTCGGCGAGCCGATGGTGGACTGTGATGACACGCATCTGAGTCCTACGAATAAAAATACGAACAAGAACATAAAATATGAATAAAAATACGAAAAAAAATAATAATTAATAACTGAATTGTACCGGTGAATGGGATTGGTGTTTGGGAATTGTGAATTGTAGTGGTAAATGATTGGTTATTGTTGTTTTGATTGACGTCGAAATGATTCGACGGGTAGGCCGATAAATAAAGGAGACGCTGCCCGATTTTCGGGAAAATTAATTCCAAAAATACGGGAACGTAACCTGTAATTATCAGAAACGTCAAACAAGGATATAATTCAACTTTATGAAACATAATTACGTGACTTGACAAGATATTTTGTGAATAATTGATTACCCTATTTTTCAAAATAACAAATATATGTATTTTCCGAAATTAAATACCGAACCGGGTTTCGAAGATGTGAACCATAATTGCTATGTGTATTTCGATAATACATATAAATATGAATTCGGTTATGAAATCGTATGGGTAGAATAGGATGGCGATTTAATGTTAAGCTTTAACGATTATCTAAATTAGAGTATCTCAGCCCTGTAGGTTCTAGTCGGAAGACCCGAGGATTGACATCGGATTAAGAACGATCTAGTGGTTAGTTGTCAAGCTAGCAAGATTCCAATCGAAGGATATAAAGGGATAGAATTGTGTCCAGGATAGGCTAGTGGTTTGACGATAAAGCCGAACGTTCAGGTCGGACCGAAGTCAACCTATTACAGTGATTATAGCTTATCAAGGCAAGTATTCCTAACCTTTCTCCTTAAATACTGCAAATATTTATTCGCTCCTATTCTAAGTTTAGAATAGTTAACTGTTTTATATTTCACTGCTATTACTCTTATTATGCCAGTTCTTTTCATTATTGTTCCTATAATTCGATTGCTCTCTTGAGCAAATACCCAGTCGTTCGGGTTATTTGCGAACCCTAATTTGGGATGTTTTGAAATTAAAATGATTTGATATCAAAATACTCTACGGGCTGGACGATTACTATTAGGACCAGTGATGAGCTGGATCCTATGGGTCAGGGATGAAACGGACCCTTAGGCCATAGTTGCCTGGGTACCCTATATGTTGGTTGGGTTTATGCAGTTGGGTATAGATCTGCACTGTATCCTGACTGATCAACATGTTATAGTGCATATGTAGGTTTCTAGTGTCCAGTCTAATTTATGATTGATCGCCATTAACGGTATTCCTTCTCGAATAGTTCATAATTAAAAAATCACACAAAGGTTTAATTCAAAAGGATGAGATATTGAAATGATTACTGTCCTTTACGGAGAAATGTGATTTATGATTAAAGACCAATGAGGGCCGATGTTTTTTCGCTCAACTATTTAAATATGTAAAGACGTTTTTAAAATCATTCAACAATCGTTTCCAGGAGTTTTCTGATCTGATACCTGGAAACCATTTATGATACTTGCTGGGCATTGTTGGCTCACTCTTGCTTTGTGAACTTTTTTTTCTTTCAGTATCAAATGAGGGCAAAGTGAATAGCTTTTAATAGACAGCAAAAGTGGTGAGATTTCAGCTGGAGAAATTTGGAAATGTCAGAGTGATCAATACAAGGAAATACAGTGATGAGGTAATGGAATTGTACCTAGATAATGTAATTTTAGAAGGTTAGATTCGTGTTTCATACTATAACCTGTAAGCGATCCTGATTATGAGGGGTTATCTGTATTTTTATTTTAATATACAAGTTTTTATTATTATGCAAAGTTGTGTAGTGACACCCAATCCTGACCCCGGATTTGGGGGCGTCACAGTTGGCATCAGAGCTATAGGTTATTGGTCACTGAAATAAGAATAGGTGAGAGTAAGATAGGAGTGGTAGGCCATACAAGATAGGAAAGGCCCTAGGCATATTCTTTTTAATTTTTGAATTGAGTGAATAAGGATTAGCAGGTCCGATACGGATTTTGTAAGCCAGGATTGTTGAGGCAAGCGTAAGGCGAATATCGCAGCGCTATAGGTATATGGAGTTCTCCGATCCTACAGTAATGAGGCATCGATAGAATGACGGAGACTGAATATGTTACCCTACGTTCATGCGGTTTTGAAGAAAATGCAATTAATTTTTGTGAGAACTTGTGAAAGAGAGGCTAGGTGAGTTTTGGTACGATTTCACTTAGAATTAGGCAGTAGGACGAGCTTCATGTTGGAGGCAACAAGTTGATGAAAGCTGATGAAGAACCAACGTTGCACGTTTCGAAGGCATCACTGTAACGACCGAGGAATTACGCTGGTATTATATTATAATAATGATAAATTATGTGTATTATGATGTGATTAAATGTGTAAGTTGTTAAACCCTAACTGCTATGTGTTATGTGTTGGCTGTTTTGATCCAAACGTGTTTTGGATATTTATTGAACGTTTTATCGTCAGTTATATATATTATATCAAAACCTGTACAGCTCAAAACTATGTTTTAAAAGCCCGTATTTCAAACAAAATCATTGGCCCTATTTTGCCAAAAATGCCCTATACCATATCGCTATTTTGAACCCTTACACGTTTTACCAATTGACCTTTTTCGCGAAAAACGACTTTTCCGGATCCCTTCGGGTACCAAAAACCCCACAAAAATTATATTTTTATTTTTATATGATCATGAAATTATCATATATCATTTTTCTTTGTATTTTTGTATTTTTTCACAATTTTTGGGAATTTTTAGTATTTATTTTGTATTTATTGGACATTTAAAAATTCAATAATAATACCCAAAAATTATAAAAATTGGGGCCAAATATTTTTAATAGGAGTGTAATTAGACCCTTAATTTTACTTAGGGGTATTATCTTCATAAATATAAATACCTGAATTATTATTAATTAAATCAGTTAATTACAATTAAAAATCAGGAAAAAATAAAAAGAAAAAGAAAAGGAATTAGGGTTAGGGTTTGGTGAAGAACAGGGCAACAGAATCAAAGCTGATTTTCATCGTGATTCCGGAGTCCAAATCGTTAGTGTAAGTACTCGTTTTGAAGCTTATGATCTGTAGTTTTCGATTATGTAAGTCTTTTTGATGTTTGATTGATCGAACTGAAAGTTTATATTTTCGGGTTTTTAATCGCGAACTCGGGTTTGATTTTCTGGTTGTTGTTTGATGTTTTGATGATTACGAGCGTGTAGATCGTTGTTTTGTGAGTCGATTGGCACCGATTTCGTCGAGGTTGGTGTACGTTTTGAGCTCGCCGGAGTTCCGCCGCCGCCGCCGCGTTTCTCACGTTTCCGGCTGTTGAAGTCGACGAGGACGAAGGAGGAACAGAAGGGGAACGTCGTTGTGTTGCTGTGCGTCGAAAACGCAGAAGGAACGAATGGAATCGAACGTTTTTGTCTCGCCGGAAAATCTCCGCCGGCGCCGGATTCTGGGCAGTGGCCGGTGTTTTTCATGACCCGATCGGGTCGAAGACGACCCGGTTGCAACCCGGTTTCGACCCGGTTTCGATCCAAAAACCCCCAATCTGTTTTTCTGATTTCTGTTTCTGAATTTTTATTATTTAATTCTATTTTATAAAAACAGAAATTAGATTTATTACTTCTAAAAATCAATTAAAAATTAATTTTGAATTCTGAAAATAGTATTATTAATTTCTAAATTATTTTATTAAATTATAAATTCGAATTTATGTATTTATTTAATTATTTAATTATTTATCTAATTATTTATTAATTATTTAATTAATTAATAATTGGATAATTAATTAGTAATTAGGTAATTAATTAATTAATAAGGATTAGAAATAATTAAGAAATGTGATTAATAATCAAATAATTAGTTAATAGTGCAAATAATGATTCGATAATTAGAATTATTATTCGAACGCTAGTTATTCGATTAATATTGTAATAATTATTCGTATCGTATAATTAGTTATTAGTAACTAATTGATTAGCGAATCGTATAAGTCTCGATAGTAATTTAATATTCGATAATTATGCGGGAATTGCGAGTAATTCGTAGTTATACAAGTAATTAATCGTTAAGTGATTTATAATTTGAATAATTCGTAGTTATTCGATAAATAGCGTATCGGTTAATTAAGTTGATTGATTATTTGTAAATAATCGATCTAATCGAATAAATATCGATAAGTTATAAATATTATAATAAATTGTGATTAATTCTAATAATTAGGGATTTATTATTTTAAATTATTAAATAAGTATTTATTAATTATTTATTAGTTATTTATTTATTAAATATTTAAAAAGTGATTAATTATTTCGATAATTAATCACATGATTTTCAATAAATCATAACTTCTTCATTTTAACTCCAAAAATTATTAAAAAAAATTATTTTTGACTTTGATTTTTCTTAAATAATTATTTAAAAATTATTTTAGGATTTAAAAGGTTGTAATAATTATTTATATTGAATAATAAATTGAATCATCAGTGTTTAATTCATAACAATTCAACCGTTAGTCCGATTTAAGTGAAACGAAGACCCCTAGACTCAGAAAAATGAGACGAATCCAATAAAAATAGTTGTAAGTTATAATTTCTTCCGAAAAAGAGTGGTTTGGTGATAATTGATAGTTCGTAAGTCCTAATAGGGGTATAATTGAGCCGAATAAATCCCGAAAAATTATAATAAAATCAGATAAGACTAGTAATGCAGGTATAAGCCTAGAATTGATTCTAAAAATAATTATAAATCTAGAAATTAATTATGTGCTTTACGTGCTACGTGCTTTATGTGATTATGTGAATAGATGTGTTATATAAATGTATGTATATATATGCGAGTCAGATAGAAACGCATGGGTAGACTGATAAGGTTGCGTGATATCAATTCAAGATACACGTATATAGTAAGTTATCTAAACACCTATCTTTCCATGATTTGTTCAGTGTTAGCAAGGCAGAGCAAGCTAGGGTCAGAAGGCAGTGAGTTAAACCAGGTTAAGTACGCGCAAGGCAAGTTTTTCCCCTATTCTAAATTCAGAATAGTGATTTATATTTCTTTTCTATCGTATCAATTCTCTTTGATAATCATTGTTCATATACACTGTTACCCATTTATTATTGCTTGTTCCAGTTTCATTTCAATTCTTGATTTACCCAATTTATTGAATTCCCTGTTCATATTTCAATTCCTTTACCCTACATATACTCTGGTATATCCTGATGTTGGGATATATCAATAGTATACTGATTGTTCCGGATGCTCAGCCTTGGACTGGATAGTTACTATAAAGGCTGGGTTTTTCCCAGACCATTAATTAATAGGCCATAGTTGCCTGAGTACTCCTTATATTGGTTGGGTCTATGCAGTTGGGTATAGATCCGCACTATATTCTGACTGATCAGCAGATTATAGTGCATATGTTGGTTCTTGTTTCCAGTCTTGTTCATTTGGCACTCGCCATCATTGGCAAATTACTATTCGATACAGATACAGATGGTTGTTACAACCAGCAGCTTATTGTTTCTCTCATTTCTCTTTCTCTATACTATATATATATTTTTGCAGGCTTGTTGAGCAATTTTGGCTCATCCCTTTTTATTGTTACTCCTATTGTTTTACAGTTAAGGTAGAGAATGAAACCCATCAAGACCTGTATAGTCGAGAAGCGAGTCAAGCAGCGGGACCCTCTTATACCAAGAGTGTTCCTTCCTATTCCCGAAGAGAGCTTTGAATTGCCAGATCAGGTGTAGCAGGATAAGTAGTAATGTTGGGTTGAATAAAAGTCTTGTGTAGTTTGAATAAAAGTTGTGTAGTGAAACTGTAGATAGAATAAAGTTTTGTATCAAAGATAGTTCTTGAGACAGGTTTTATTTAGTTGGGTTTGTAATAAAGTGTAGTGCGTGATTCTTGTTTTCAAACTCAGACCTTAAAAGATCCTGAGTAGTGATAGTTCGGGGTAATTATTATATTTATATTCCGCTTGTGCAGGTATAGTTGGTAATTGTTGTTAATAATGCCCCAAATCTATACCCCGGATTTGGAGGGTGTTATAGTTGGCATCAGAGCTTAGGTTTGACCTTTCAAAACAAGAACGTTAGGGTTAAGATAAGATAGGAAAATGAGATAGGATGAGAGTAAGAGTGTTAGGATTGTTTGTCTATGTGATTAGAAGTTATGAGTTGTAGGATTGTGATTTGATTGTTTTTGTATTATTATTTTTATGTATATTAGATGGCTTCTTTATCATCGTCTACGGAGAGGACCGAGACAGATCCAGTGGATGCACCAGTAGTAGCCCCCGTGTCAGAGCAGATCTTACCTCCATTGCCACCTGAGCCAGCACCAGAGATACCACTTCCCCCAGAGGTACCAGGTTTTGCAGATTATTTTCCATACTTTGAGCCAGAAATACCAGATATTCCACCATTAGAGTTTCCGATGTTTGATATTCCTGATATGGTTGATCTTCCGCAGTGGGAGAATTTAGAGCCTCAGATTCCGATGCCACCAGTCGAGATTCCAGAGATGCCACAGATGGAGCCAGAGGCAGAGCCGCCAGTGTATGCGCCTATGGAGCAGCCTGTCTTATTTCCTGCCCCATTAGCCATTTATGCACCTGTTCCGGGAGTTTATCAGTTTCCTCAGCCGGAGTTTATGGATGAGATCGTGGTAGATGGACCATTACCTTCTCGAGGTTCCAGCACTGATCTTCGTGAGCATCATACCGTGACTTATCAGCGTTTTCAGGCAGAAAGGGAGGAGAGGATTAGATGGCAGAACCAGTGTAGAGAGATCCTTGGATTGTATGAGACCCAAACAGATGGTCATGTCAGAGCATTACGACCAGATTATATACTGAGAGAGAGGTTACATCAGATTCACCGGATTAGCTCGCAGCAGCTTATTGATTTGAGACAGCAGGATCTTAGCGCGGAGACAGCATATCGCAGAGCATTGGGACTTACCGAGGCAGTGCTAGAGGCATTGCAGAAGGAGTTGAGCCACGTACCACCAGGATTTTGAGATTAGCAGATCGATGAGTGTTGTATTATGTATATTTTGTAGATAGAGGCAGTATAGTATTGTATGACTACTTTCAAGCAATTTTAGTCGGTGAAGCCACCGGAATTTATGGGTTCCACGGATCCTACAAAAGCGAGAGCTTGGCTGAAAGAGATGGAAAAGGCTTTTTCGTTGGTAAAAGTTGAGGAAGAGCAGAAGATGGATTTCGCTAGCTATTTCCTAAAAGGCGAAGCTAATTACTAGTGGGAATCGAAGAAAGCTTTGGAAGAAGAAGGTGTGGTGACCTGGAATAGATTCACTGATCTTTTCTTGGAGAAATATTTTCCTCCTTTTATGAAGAACCAGATGGAGATCAAGTTCCTGGAGCTGAAACAAGACAACTTATCGGTTGCGGATTATGAGACCAAGTTTACTGAATTGGCAAGGTTTGTTCCAGAGCAGGTGGATACGGACGAGAAGCGGGCCAAGAGATTTCAGCAAGGACTGAAACCATGGATTCGTAGCAGGGTAGCTGTGTTTGAATTGACAACTTATACGGCTGTTGTTCAGAAGGCTATGATTATTGAAGGAGAAAGTGAAGCAGCTCAGAAAGAGAAAGGACCAGGGAATTTTCAGAATCGTTTCAACAAAAGGCCGGGATTTCAAGCTCGAGGAAAAGTAAACTTTAGGAGGCCAGAACAAAACAACCAGAGGATGGGTAATCGACTACCTGCCCCAACTCAGCAAAGGCTTATTCGACCGCCTGTACCTGATTACAGAACGTGTGGTAGAAAGCATACGGGAATTTGCAAGAAGCCAAATATCACGTGTTTCAAGTGCAAGCAAAGGGGACACTATTCTGGAGAATGTCCGATGGGAAAAGCAGAAGTTACTTGTTTTCAATGTGGGAGAAAAGGACATATCGCCAGAGACTGCAGAGGAATTGCAATGGCTGCTAGTATTCCAAGAGTTTTAGCATTACCTCCACCTCCACTACCACGGCAAAATCAGCCCAGAGCAAGGACTTTCAACATGTCATTGAAGGAAGCGGTACAGAGTCCGAATGTGGTTGCAGGTACACTCCCTGTAAATTCCGTAAATGCTTTGGTATTGATTGATTCAGGAGCTACTAGATCTTTTATTTCTGAAGCTTTTATCTCTAAGATAGATTGTGAGGTTCAGTGGTTGGATGAAGTGTTAGTCATAAAATTAGCGAATAATGATCAGGTTGCAGTAGATCGAGTATGCCCGAGTTGTGATATTGAGATAGGGAGATGTCATTTTTCAGTTGATTTGATACCTTCTAGGTTAGGGGAGTTTGATGTTATTTTAGGAATGGATTGGCTATCTAGTAATAATGCTCAAATTGACTGTGCGAATAAGAGAGTGAAATTGCAAACTGAAGAAAATGAAACGGTAATATTTAAAGGTGAGAAGCAAAAGCAGAAATTCCTATCAATAATGCAGATGAGAAGATTGCTATGTCAAGGATGTCAAGCTTATTTAGCCTATGTACGGGATGCTGATAAGGGAAATTTGAAGATTGAAGATATTCCTGTAGTTTGTGAATTTCTTGATGTTTTTCCAGACGAATTACCAGGACTTCCACCAGATCGAGAAATCGAGTTCACTATTGACTTGACGCCAGGGACCGAACCAATTTTGAAAGCTCCATATCGAATGGCACCTGTTGAAATGAGGGAATTAGCAAAGCAGTTGCAAGAACTTCTTGACAAAGGAATTATAAGGCCAAGTGTATCCCCATGGGGTGCGCCAGTATTTTTCGTGAAAAAGAAGGATGGTAGTATGCGACTGTGTATTGATTATCGTGAGCTGAACAAGTTAACTATCAAGAATAAATATCCTGTACCTCGCATCGATGATTTATTTGATCAACTAAAAGGAGCAGCATGGTTTTCGAAAATCGACTTACGATCAGGCTATCATCAGTTAAAGATCAAGGCCGAAGATATTCCAAAGACAGCGTTTAGAACGAGGTACGGACACTATGAATTTCTTGTGATGGCTTTTGGATTGATGAATGCACCTACAGCGTTTATGGATTTGATGAATCGAATATTCAAGAAGTATTTGGATAAGTTTATCATTGTATTTATTGATGACATCTTGATCTACTCAAAGACGGAAGAAGAGCATGCAGCGCATTTAAGAACGACATTGGAGATATTACGAAAGGAGCAGCTTTATGCAAAATTTTCAAAATGTGAATTTTGGTTGAAAGAAGTGCAGTTTCTAGGGCATATCATCAGTAGAGAAGGCATTCAAGTTGATCCAGGAAAGATTGAAGCTGTGTTGAATTGGGAAAGACCAAAGACGCCGACAGAGGTTCGAAGTTTCTTAGGATTGGCAGGATATTATCGAAGATTTGTCAAAGATTTTGCGAAGATAGCGACACCGCTGACCAAGTTAACTCGACAAAGTGAAAAGTTTGAATGGAATAGTAAGTGTGAAGAAAGTTTTCAAGAATTGAAGAATCGGTTGGTGACTGCACCAGTATTAGTACTGCCAGACGAGCAAGGAAATTTTGTTATTTACAGTGACGCTTCATATCGCGGTTTAGGATGTGTGTTGATGCAACATGGTAACGTCATTGCATATGCGTCGAGACAACTTAAACCTCATGAGCAGAAATATCCTACGCATTATCTGGAATTGGCAGCAATTGTATTTGCATTGAAGCTTTGGAGACACTATCTGTATGGTGAAAAATGCGAAATCTACACGATCATAAAAGTCTGAAGTATATCTTCACGCAAAAGGAACTAAACATGCGATAACGTTGATGGCTGGAATTAATTAAAGATTATGATGTTACAATCAGTTATCATCCAGGAAAAGCAAATGTTGTAGCAGATGCACTAAGCAGAAAAGAAAGATTGAATCGGTTAACTTCATGTGAAGAATTGGTTAAAGAATTCGACAAATTGGAAATTGAGATTCGTATTCCTCATGAATCTGCAGGAACTATTTACGCTATGACTTTTCAACCAGGGTTGCTAGAAAAGATTCGCCATTGTCAAGATAAAGTGATGAGTCAAGACGACAACTTAACAGGAGAAGAGATTACAACTCAGAAAGATAATGAAGGAATTTTATGTTTTGCATCAAGAATCTGGATCCCTAACGTGGCAGAATTAAAAGAAGAAATTATGCGAGATGCGCACAATTCGAAGTATTCCATTCATCCAGGAAGCTCGAAAATGTATCGCGATTTGAAGGAAAACTTTTAGTGGCCTAATATGAAGAAGGAGATAGTAGAATGGGTGAGTAAATGCTACACATGCCAGCGAGTTAAAGCAGAGCATCAACGTCCGAGTGGGTTATTGCAACCATTAGACATTCCAGAATGGAAATGGGAACATCTAGCGATGGATTTCGTAGTGGGACTTCCAAGGACGAAAGCCAATCACGATGCAATTTGGGTTATTATTGATCGATTGACGAAATCAGCACATTTTCTTCCAATTAATGAGAGATTTTCATTGGACAAGCTAGTGCACTTATATCTTAAAGAAATTGTGATGCGTCATGGAGTACCAGTATCAATTGTATCGGATCGAGATCCTTGTTTCAATTCAAGATTTTGGAGATAATTCCAAGAATGTCTAGGAACGAAGTTGAATATGAGTACAGCCTATCATCCGCAAACTGATGGTCAAAGTGAAAGGACAATTCAAACGATTGAAGACATGCTACGAGTTTGTGCGATCGATTTTGAAGGTAGTTGGGATGAACATTTACCCCTAGTGGAATTTTCTTATAATAACAGCAATCACGCCAGTATTGGAATGCCACCGTATGAAGCATTATATGGAAGGAAATGCAGATCACCAGTGCATTGGGATGAAGTTGGAGAACGCAAGATTTTGGGTCCAGAATTAATTCAGAAGACAAAAGAAAAGATTAAACTTATTCGAAAACGAATCGAGGCAGCACAAAACAGACGAAGCAGATATGCAGACCAAGCAAGGAAGGATATGGACTATCAGGAAGGAGAACACGTATTGCTCAAAATATCGCCATGGAAAGGATTGACCAGATTTGGCAATAAAGGGAAATTGAAGCCACGATACGTTGGACCATTTGAGATTTTGAAGAAAATTGGGAAGGTTGCGTACGAGTTAGCTCTACCACCCCATATGCAACACATTCACAACGTATTTCATGTATCTATGCTTAAGAAGTATAATCCTGATACAAGGCATGTAATAGAATATGAACCAGTAGAATTTCAGGCAGATTTGTTGTATGTAGAACAGCCAATAAGAATTCTAGATAGGCAAGAGAGGGTATTAAGAGATAAGTCTGTGTCATTAGTGAGAGTTTTATGGAGAAACCCAGTGGTTGAAGAATCAACCTGGGAGCTTAAGAGTGAAATGTTAGAAAGGTATCCTCAGTTATTTGCATAATCTGATTCTGAGGACAGAATCTTGTTAAAGGGGGGGAGAATGTAACGACCGAGGAATTACGCTGGTATTATATTATAATAATGATAAATTATGTGTATTATGATGTGATTAAATGTGTAAGTTGTTAAACCCTAACTGCTATGTGTTATGTGTTGGCTGTTTTGATCCAAACGTGTTTTGGATATTTATTGAACGTTTTATCGTCAGTTATATATATTATATCAAAACCTGTACAGCTCAAAACTATGTTTTAAAAGCCCGTATTTCAAACAAAATCATTGGCCCTATTTTGCCAAAAATGCCCTATACCATATCGCTATTCTGAACCCCTAGACGTTTTACTAATTGACCTTTTTTGCGAAAAACGACTTTTCCGGATCCCTTCGGGTACCAAAAACCCCACAAAAATTATATTTTTATTTTTATATGATCATGAAATTATCATATATCATTTTTCTTTGTATTTTTTCACAATTTTTGGGAATTTTTAGTATTTATTTTGTATTTATTGGACATTTAAAAATTCAATAATAATACCCAAAAATTATAAAAATTGGGGCCAAATATTTTTAATAGGAGTGTAAT
Organism: Apium graveolens; assembly: GCF_009905375.1. NCBI lineage: Eukaryota > Viridiplantae > Streptophyta > Magnoliopsida > Apiales > Apiaceae > Apium > Apium graveolens. The sequence continues at coordinate 255,473,129 of NC_133652.1, forward strand.
TAGACCCTTAATTTTACTTAGGGGTATTATCTTCATAAATATAAATACCTGAATTATTATTAATTAAATCAGTTAATTACAATTAAAAATCAAGAAAAAATAAAAAGAAAAAGAAAAGGAATTAGGGTTAGGGTTTGGTGAAGAACAGGGCAACAGAATCAAAGTTGATTTTCATCGTGATTCCAGAGTCCAAATCGTTAGTGTAAGTACTCGTTTTGAAACTTATGATCTGTAGTTTTCGATTATGTAAGTGTTTTTGGTGTTTGATTGATCGAACTGAAAGTTTATATTTTCGGGTTTTTAATCGCGAACTCGGGTTTGATTTTCTGGTTGTTGTTTGATGTTTTGATGATTACGAGCGTGTAGATCGTCGTTTTGTGAGTCGATTGGCACCGGTTTCGTCGAGGTTGGTGTACGTTTTGAGCTCGCCGGAGTTCCGCCGCCGCCGCTGCGTTTCTCAGGTTTTCGGCTGTTGAAGTCGACGAGGACGAAGGAGGAACAGAAGGGGAGCGTCGTTGTGTTGCTGTGCGTCGAAAACGCAGAAGGAACGAATGGAATCGAACGTTTTCGTCTCGCCGGAAAATCTCCGCCGGCGTCGGATTCTGGGTAGTGGCCGGTGTTCTTCGTGACCCGATCGGGTCGAAGACGACCCGGTTGCAACCCGGTTTCGACCCGGTTTCGATCCAAAAACCCCCAATCTGTTTTTCTGATTTCTGTTTCTGAATTTTTATTATTTAATTCTATTTTATAAAAACAGAAATTAGATTTATTAATTCTAAAAATCAATCAAAAATTAATTTTGAATTCTGAAAATAGTATTATTAATTTCTAAATTATTTTATTAAATTATAAATTCGAATTTATGTATTTATTTAATTATTTAATTATTTATCTAATTATTTATTAATTATTTAATTAATTAATAATTGGATAATTAATTAGTAATTAGGTAATTAATTAATAAATAAGGATTAGAAATAATTAAGAAATGTGATTAATAATCTAATAATTAGTTAATAGTGCAAATAATGATTCGATAATTAGAATTATTATTCGAGCGGTAGTTATTCGATTAATATTGTAATAATTATTCGTATCGTATAATTAGATATTAGTAACTAATTGATTAGCGAATCGTATAAGTCTCGATAGTAATTTAATATTCGATAATTATGCGGGAATTGCGAGTAATTCGTAGTTATACAAGTAATTAATCGTTAAGTGATCTATAATTTGAATAATTCGTAGTTATTCGATAAATAGCGTATCGGTTAATTAAGTTGATTGATTATTTGTAAATAATCGATCTAATCAAATAAATATCGATAAGTTATATATATTATAATAAATTGTGATTAATCCTAATAATTAGGGATTTATTATTTTAAATTATTAAATAAGTATTTATTAATTGTTTATTAGTTATTTATTTATTAAATATTTGAAAAGTGATTAATTATTTCAATAATTAATTACATGATTTTCAATAAATCATAACTTCTTCATTTTAACTCCAAAATTATAAAAAAAATTTATTTTTGACTTTGATTTTTCTTAAATAATTATTTAAAATTTATTTTAGGATTTAAAAGGTTGTAATAATTATTTATATTGAATAATAAATTGAATCATCAGTGTTTAATTCATAACAATTCAACCGTTAGTCCGATTTAAGTGAAACGAAGACCCCTAGACTCAGAAAAATGAGACGAATCCAATAAAAATAGTTGTAAGTTATAATTTCTTCCGAAAAAGAGTGGTTTGGTGATAATTGATAGTTCGTAAGTCCTAATAGGGGTATAATTGAGCCGAATAAATCCCGAAAAATTATAATAAAATCAGATAAGACTAGTAATGCAGGTATAAGCCTAGAATTGATTCTAAAAATAATTATAAATCTAGAAATTAATTATGTGCTTTACGTGCTACGTGCTTTATGTGATTATGTGAATAGATGTGCTGTATAGATGTATGTATATATATGCGAGTCAGATAGAAATGCATGGGTAGACTGATAAGGTTGCGTGATATCAATTTAAGATACACGTATATAGTAAGTTATCTAAACACCTATCTTTCCATGATTTGTTCAGTGTTAGCAAGGCAGAGCAAGCTAGGGTCAGAAGGCAGTGAGTTAAACCGGGTTAAGTACGCGCAAGGCAAGTTTTTCCCCTATTCTAAATTCAGAATAGTGATTTATATTTCTTTTCTATCGTATCAATTCTCTTTGATAATCATTGTTCATATACACTGTTACCCATTTATTATTGCTTGTTCCAGTTTCATTTCAATTCTTGATTTACCCAATTTATTGAATTCCCTGTTCATATTTCAATTCCTTTACCCTACATATACTCTGGTATATCCTGGTGTTGGGATATATCAATAGCATACCGATTGTTCCGGATGCTCAGCCTTGGACTGGATAGTTACTATAAAGGCTGGGTTTTTCCCAGACCATTAATTAATAGGCCATAGTTGCCTGAGTACTCCTTATGTTGGTTGGGTCTATGCAGTTGGGTATAGATCCGCACTATATTCTGACTGATCAGCAGATTATAGTGCATATGTTGGTTCTTGTTTCCAGTCTTGTTCATTTGGCACTCGCCATCATTGGCAAATTACTATTTGATACAGATACAGATGGTTGTTACAACCAGCAGCTTATTGTTTCTCTCATTTCTCTTTCTCTATACTATATATATATTTTTGCAGGCTTGTTGAGCAATTTTGGCTCATCCCTTTTTATTGTTACTCCTATTGTTTTACAGTTAAGGTAGAGAATGAAACCCATCAGGACCCGCATAGTCGAGAAGCGAGTCAAGCAGCGGGACCCTCTTATACCAAGAATGTTGCTTCCTATTCCCGAAGAGAGCTTTGAATTGCCAGATCAGGTGTAGCAGGATAAGTAGTAATGTTGGGTTGAATAAAAGTCTTGTGTAGTTTGAATAAAAGTTGTGTAGTGAAACTGTAGATAGAATAAAGTTTTGTATCAAAGATAGTTCTTGAGACAGGTTTTATTTAGTTGGGTTTGTAATAAAGTGTAGTGCGTGATTCTTGTTTTCAAACTCAGACCTTAAAAGATCCTGAGTAGTGATAGTTCGGGGTAATTATTATATTTATATTCCGCTTGTGCAGGTATAGTTGGTAATTGTTGTTAATAATGCCCCAAATCTATACCCCGGATTTGGAGGGTGTTATAGTCACCGCTACGAGAAGATTCCTATCACTTATCGGAAGCTGCGCAAGGAATGATATCTACCTTACTAGGTATAGGTAAGACTAGAAAGATGATACGACCCTATCCATAAACCGAACATCGGATCGTCTGCGTGGTTGTAAGCATAGCGTCAAAAACGATGGCAAGAATATCAGAGACAGTACTAAATGGCAACATTGCGGTGCAATTGCGAATAAATGATATACGACGGTAAATAATGTTTCGTCGACCAATAAGTGCGAGCAGAATCCAAGGAAGAATAGAAGATGTACCAACATGGAGAGACCCTTATATGGGTATTCCTTTAAATGGATATTTCATTAGCGAATCAAGAGAATAGCAAGTAACTTATATAGTAATGACGACCAAATAATTGATTTTCAAAATTTTAAAATGAGATTTCGGAGAAGATTTTCTTAATCAACTTTCAGGAGATTTTTGTATGAAATGAGTTTTACAATTTGGTTGTCGAATTACTATTTATGTTCTTGTTATTATAAGCAGAAAATGACCTAAAAAGGAGAATGAAATTAGACTCAGTATGGTTAATCTGGAGGACCAAGTAGACCCACTAGTGAGAAAAAAAGTTTAAAGTTCTCCGTGAAAGACGAACATAAATTTTGTTTAACATTAATGATTAAATCAACTTGGTAAAACATTATCTACCCAATTCATGAAATTGTTAAAATTTAAATAGATTCGTAATTTGAACGGACAGCGGATGATTGAAGTAAATGGAAGAATCTTCCAGATAATTGGAAAATAATAGTATTTCTATCGACGGAGTTGAGACATTGCGTGATCGACTGTTACCTTACGTGGCATAAAGAAAATCGGAGGTAATAATTATAAATTTTGTAAGAACATGATTACGATCAAATCATTAAAGCATTTAATATGGAGGCATTTCCAGATGACATTTTGAAGATATAATATGACCTAAATTGTGAATCTCTCATTCGATTGGTTTCTGAAGGTATAATTAGGTGAAGCGTGGAAGGTAATCAACATCGAAATTCCTCTTCTTAATACGATAGTGTATGTTCTTCTTGACTTTTGGATACATATAAGTTTCTTCTGTGGATAAATCATATGAGGTGAAGACGAAAGAAAATTTATTGTATTCCTTCTGAATTGTTTCTCTTCTCAAATTCTTGATTCCTGATTGAGACAACAGTGTTGTGATATGACGTTTTGTTAATATGACAAAGAGTCGGGTGGGATGCCACCTAATCATGTGCTGTATGCCATGTAGTATGAAAGACTGGCCATCTTGCATACAAATATGGTTTTCTCATTCACCTCTAAATCTTCACTTATTCTTTTTCTTCAATTTATTGATTTACAAATTCTTCCAACTGTTTGTTGCATTGTTATTCCTTATCCGGTTCTTTTAATTCAAAATCCTATTCACAAACTCTCCTCTTGCGTAGAGTCTATTCTTTGACGATTATAAAAGAAACAGAATAGTCTCGTGCGAAAGGTAGAATTACGTGTCGACGGAGAATATGATTGTAAGCCGATAAATGATGGACATGTGCGAGTAAGGAAGAATGTACACACCAACAAAATGGTCGTGGAAAAGACATCAAATCAGACAGTGGTTCGTGTTACGAGGATCTCATCATTACGATAGATTGCAGTAACATGATGCATATCAAATTAGAGGATCTCGACGTGAAATGAATGGTTAGCGAATTGTAACGAATAAATTAGTTATAAACTAAGGAAGTAAGGCTGTATGCAAGCGAATGAATGTCAGGACAACAATCGGAGATCAAGGGAATTCTAAACAATGGCTTAGACATGCAATTAATACGTGAAGCATCCCTTCATCGTGGGAAGATATGTATCGTGAAGATTCAGGATAGAAGAAATCTTAATTGCAACCAAATCTTGAACATGTTCTTCAAGAGATTGTGAAGTTCTCTAACCTAAGTAAATGAGTGATGACAAATTTAATACCCATAAGCGGGCTAGAGATGAAATTTTGATGCGGAACCATAAGTAGAGATGAAGCAATGGTGACCCGATGGTGAAACCTTTTAAGAAATAACGATATAACGATTAAGGTTCTACCAGATTGTGACGTTTGTAATGAAAACCGTGTGTGGTTATAAAAAAAAATAATAATAAACAGATTAGTTAATGAAATTAAGTGTGTATCGTCAACAACAGATGTTTGATGTGACCAATTGAAGGATGCGGTATAATGTTAAAAGTAACTATACACAATTAATAACGACAATAAATAAGTTAAAATACTCGCGAAATAGAATTTTGAGACACGAGATATATTTTAAAGCTTATTGATAAAATTTTGTAATATTTTGAAAGAACTGGAAAGAGAGTGGTTATATTAATCCTTGTTGATTTAAGACCTTAAGTCTCATTTCAAAAAGATTTATGTTATGCCAGTTTATCATACCTATACTAATCAGAATGATATAGTCTGAGCTATGGTGGATGGATGAATTTGGTTGATGGATATGGATGGATGTGATTGTAGATGATTTGGTAGATTGATGGTGTCGGCTTGAGTCTGACTGGTGGTCGATGGTATAGGGGAGGTGCTGCACAAATTTTCAAAAATTACTCTACATATAAGGATAAAGAAGTATATTCTCACTCCCCGCTGTACTCCAAATGGTTGTGATTTCGGTTCTTGAGAAAGAATGTTATGATCGAACTGACTTTATGTAATTGGTCTTTGATTCTAGTTAGCAAGTTTAAGGAAGTGATGGTATTAGTAGGAATCGAAAGTTTAGTTGAATTAGCGTGATGTTACCACAGCTATGTGCGAGATTTTATCTAGATAAATATGCTCTTTTCTGTAAACAAGAGGGACAGAAAGTAATTGGCACATGCTAGTAAGAAGAATGTTTTCAAGAACTGAAGGGTCAAAATAAAGCAAAGAGATTCTATCATCTGTAATAGCGTTCCAAGGAGGACTTGAAAGTATAACCATATCGAATGGCGATTGAATAATTTTTTTTCAAAAGCTCATAAATCCAAGTATCCGATGTATGACGAAGACTAACAAAGTACACATGTGAATTTGGGAAGAAGAAATGTTAATCAATTGAGGGAAAGTCAAATACGCGAACCGTGATAATTTAAGTGAGGCTAAGAAAGTAACTATCGGTAAATTTTGATAATTCTGTCAATAAGAACTTAAATATTATAAATAAAAGCTTTTTATTAACTTCAGAACTGGTTTATCTAATAACGAACATATTAATATTATCAAGAAAAAGACATTCCTTATGTTAGAAGAGTTAATGAGTAATGATAATGAAGAACTAAATAAGAAAAGAAGTGGAATCAAAAGGATGATAAAGAAATGTTATAAAATAATCCAGGATATATGCAAGTCATGAACATCAGATATGCCAGAACTAATAGGGGAATGAAGTAAAACACCGACAATTGAAGATAAGAATTTCATTCAAATAATGCGTGTAAGCAGGGAAGGTTAAACAATAATATTCGTGGCAAACTATTAGAGAAGAACAATACAATGAATATCATATTGGAATTCCCTGTAATTAAAGTGAAGTCCCGAAGATTCTAACGAATGATTTACCAAGGTAACCTCGGGAAATGAGGTAAGAATTTTCATCAGTTACTGTACGAGTCGAGCTGGTGTCAAAAGCACTGTATCGTACAACCCAGTAGAAATGAGATATTGAGTAAATGAAAACTTCAAAAATGTGGAATGCAAGAATAATAAAATAAAGGGGTACTTCGCGCTATACACAAAAGTGATCATGGAAAAAAAGGGAGGTATGAAGTCACACATCGGTTATCAGAAATTGCAAGTCTGAAGATTAAATGAATGTAATATATAAGGAGTAATGGGATAGTGTGATTGTATTTATTAATAATATCCTCGCCCATTTGAGAATTAAGGAAGACCAAGTTGAACACCTGGAGATATGCATGTGAAGGGTAAAAGGTTAACAACTACGTTCTAAGCTTTAAAGGTATGAACTCTGGTTATAATTAATTATGAGCTACGGAAGTATGGTTAATTACCAACCAAGCAAGATCCATCCAGAGACAGATGTCTTAAGTAGAAAAGAAAGAATGAATATCACTAAGATTGCTGGGGAGTGGATAAAGGAATTGGAAAAGTTAGAAATTGAGAACAGGTTTTCATCCGACTTCTGGATTATACTGATACTTATTTTGTTGTTAGATATCAAAGGTGGTATTAATATAGATGATTGATGTTGACTTTAATATGGAATGTTGTGAGCATCAAAGTTCATACTGATATCTAATTTGATATGATAACAAAATTGGTATTAGTACCAAGAGTTCGGTCTTGAATAAAGTTATGGTTTATTCTATTTCAAATTAATATTCCTTTTAAAGAGTAAAAGATTTCGCTCGATGAATATACTTGTTAGTGATTGAAAAGTAATTGAAAAATACTACAAAATGGTGAGTTAAATGCGATTGTCGAGATTGCCTTTTAATTTTTAGTTTTGAATAGATTCAGATCATTTCGAAGCATCAGACGCCATGAGCTTAGTATATGGGGCACAAAATCATTTTATAGTCCGATAAAAATTTGTATCCTCAAAAGGCGAGACATTATTACTTTAATTTCGTATAAAGTATTTTATAGGAAGCTTTGTTTTGATAATTATCCAAATTTGGTATTAAAATTGTATCGTCTTTTTGTTACTTAGCGGCCAAGTAACCTATTTTCGGATCAATATGTAAATATAATTATTGAATTATTAAACAAATAAAATATGTGATGGTTCTGTCAGCTATGTGTCGTGATATTAATTGTTTGTGATTGTTGGATGTGGAGATTAATTTTGTAAATTAATTATCGAGCTGTATGAACTTAATTCATTTTCAAAGTGATTTTATTGAATATTTATTCTTATAAATGCTAAAAAAATTTCTAAAATTATTTTTGTTGTTCTATAATTTTATTTATTATTTTTAGGGGTTTATAAAATTTGGAAATTAATATTTAATTAATTATTTAATTTTAAATGATTGTCTAACTTCATTAAATTGTAAAATCAGTATTTAATTCCAGAGTGTTTCAAAAATCATAAAAATTTTATTTTATTAAGTTTGGATTGTTCCGAGAATTTTAAAATTATTCTGGAAATTTTCGGGATTAAAAATCAACTGCGCGTTGTTTTGCTTATTCGTTAAAAGTAGGTATGAATTGTGTCTCAAAATTTATTTTAAAATTAGGAAAAAAAAACTTATTTTAATAACCCTGGATTAATTACGCTAGTATAAAACTATTTTGGAAATTTATGAGGTAATTATTACCCGTAATTATTCGATGAATTTATAAATTCGGTTCAAATTCGGATTTTCTTGGGATTGATAATCAGATAAACACGATTGATATTATCCTAAAACAATCTAATTGTCTCAATCCCACCCCCATTTCATTCGTGACTCTCTTAATTTCTCTTTTCTCTCTCTCGTACATCTCTCCTCTCTGTATCTCTCTCATTCGATTAATCTCTCGCCCCTCATCCTTCACTTTAATCTCTCCCAAACTCAATTCTCTTCCCTCTTCCCCGTTTTCTCCTGTATCTCCTCCCCCTCCGCCTCTGTACTTCTTCTTTCCCTCGCCACCGGTTAATTTTTCCGGCGAGGGCTGTGTCTGCGCGTGTGCGCACGTTTATGTGTGATTCTGCGTGTGCGTGTGTTGTGTTCGGTTCCCATCACTGGGTCCACGTTTCTGCCCCTGTTTCCGGCCATTTCCGCCGCGCCTGAGTACTTTCCGGTTCCTTAATTGGGTTTTGTTGATTGTATATATACATACACATGTATATATATATATGCTTGTGCAGTTTAATGGAATTGTGTCCTGTGTTGTTTTAAGTTTTGCTGAATATTGTCTACTGTTATGATCAGATATTATTTTAATTCAGTTTCTTAAATTGTGCAGGAAACTATTTGATTATTTTAATGAAATAAAGTAAATTCGTGCGGAAAATTCTTAATAATTAATCGGTGGGATTCGTGTTGGACGCCCGTTATAAACGTGAACCCGCGAATTTTACCGCCGTCGGCGATGAGCCTCGGCGAGCCGACGATGGACTATGATGACACGGTTCTGAGTCCTATGAATAAAAATACGAACAAGAACATAAAATATGAATAAAAATATGAAAAATAATAATAATTAATAACTGAATTGTACCGGTGAATGGGATTGGTGTTTGGGAATTGTGAATTGTAGTGGTGAATGATTGGTTGTTGTTGTTGTGATTGACGTCGAAATGATTCGACGGGTAGGCCGATAAATAAAGGAGACGCTGCCCGATTTTCGGGAAAATTAATTCCAAAAATACGGGAACGTAACCTGTAATTATCAGAATTGTCAAACAAGGATATAATTCAACTTTATGAAACATAATTACGTGACTTGACAAGATATTTTGTGAATAATTGATTACCCTATTTTTCAAAATGACAAATATATGTATTTTCCAAAATTAAATACCGAACCGGGTTTCGAAGATGTGAACCATAATTGCTATGTGTATTTCGATAATACATATAAATATGAATTCGATTATGAAATCGTATGGGTAGAATAAGATGGTGATTTAATGTTAAGCTTTAACGATTATCTAAATTAGAGTATCTCAACCCTGTAGGTTCTAGTCGGAAGACCCGAGGATTGACATCGGATTAAGAACGATCTAGTGGTTAGTTGTCAAGCTAGCAAGATTCCAATCGAAGGATATAAAGGGATAGAATTGTGTCCAGGATAGGCTAGTGGTTTGACGATAAAGCCGAATGTTCAGGTCGGACCGAAGTCAACCTGTTACAGTGATTATAGCTTATCAAGGCAAGTATTCCTAACCTTTCTCCTTAAATACTGCATATATTTATTCGCTCCTATTCTAAGTTCAGAATAGTTAACTGTTTTATATTTCGCTGCAATTACTCTTATTATGCCAGTTCTTTTCATTATTGTTCCTATAATTCGATTGCTCTCTTGAGCAAATACCCATTCGTTCGGGTTATTTGCGAACCCTAATTTGGGATGTTTTGAAATCAAAATTATTTGATATCAAAATACTCTACGGGCTGGACGGTTACTATTAGGACCAGTGATACGCTGGATCCAATGGGTCAGGGATGAACTGGACCCTTAGGCCATAGTTGCCTGGGTACCCTATATGTTGGTTGGGTCTATGCAATTGGGTATAGATCCGCACTGTATCCTGACTGATCAGCAGGTTATAGTGCAAATGTTGGTTTCTAGTGTCCAGTCTAATTTATTATTGATCGCCATTAACGGCATTCCTTCCCGAATAGTTCATAATTACAAAATCACACAAAGGTTTAATTCAAAAGGATGAGATATTGAAACGATTACTGTCCTTTACTGAGAAATGTGATTTATGATTAAAGACCAATGAGGGCCGATGTTTTATTCGCTCAACTATTTAAATATGTAAAAACGTTTTTAAAATCATTCAACAATCGTTTCCAGGAGTTTTCTGATCTGATACCTGGAAACCATTTATGATACTTGCTGGGCATTGTTGGCTCACTCTTGCTTTGTGAACTTTTATTTCTTTCAGTATCAAATGAGGGCAAAGTGAATAGCTTTTAATAGATAGCAAAAGTGGTGAGATTCCAGCTGGAGAAATTTGGAAATGTCTGAGTGATCAATACAAGGAAATACAGTGATGAGGTAATGAAATTGTACCTAGATAATGTAATTTTAGAAGGTTAGATTCTTGTTTCATACTATAACCTGTAAGCGATCCTGATTATGAGGGGTTATCTGTATATTTATTTTAATATACAAGTTTTTATTAGTATGCAAAGTTTTGTAGTGACACCCAATCCTGACCCCGGATTTGGGGGCGTCATAATAAGCCAGCTTTGTGATAAAAGAAATTCAGTAACTTTCAATTCAGAAGCCTGTGTTGTGACAAACAAGAGGAGCAACAAAGTGGTTCTCACTGGTGTGAGAAAAAGAAATGTGTACCTAGCTGACTTCAACTCATCAAATGCAGAATCTATTACTTGTCTTCTCAGCAAAGCAAGTCTGGATGAAAGTTGGTTATGGCACAAGAAGCTATCCCATCTAAACTTCAAGACCATGAATGAGCTAGTAAAGAAAAACTGGTTAGAGGCATTCCTCAAGTGGAGTTTTCTGAGGATGGATTGTGTGATGCCTGCCAAAAAGGAAAGCAGATCAAAGCATCATTCAGGATGAAGCTTAATTCAACAATTGAAGAACCTTTACAACTACTACACATGGATTTGTTTGGACCAGTCAATGTGTTGTCCATCTCAAGGAAAAGATTTTGCTTAGTAATTGTAGATGATTTCTCAAAGTTCTCTTGGACATATTTTCTAAAATCTAAAGAAGAGGCTAATGAAATCATCATCAATCACATAAGGCAAGTCAATAATCATCCTGATTTCAAAGTTAGAATAATCAGGAGTGACAATGGAACTGAGTTCAAGAATTCTGTCATGAGAGCATTTTGTGAAGAAAATGGGTTTTGCATGATTTTTCAGCAACAAGAACTCCACAACAAAATGGAGTAGTAGAAAGGAAAAACAGATCACTTATTGAAGCTGCAAGGACAATGCTTGAAGAGTCTAAGTTACCAACATATTTCCGGGCTGAAGTTGTAAATATTGCATGCTACACTCAGAATATTTCTCTGGTTAATCAAGCAAAATGCATGACTCCCTATCAATTGTTCAAGAACAAGAAGCCAACTCTAAATTTTCTTCATGTCTTTGGTTGCAAATGTTATATCTTGAGAAATCAAACTGATTAGAATGGGAAGTTTGATGCTAAAGCAGATGAAGGAATTTTTGTTGGATATGCTGTTGGTAAAGCATATAGAGTCTACAATCTGAGAACCAACATTGTTGTGGAATCAATACATGTTGTATTTGATGATAAAAAGATTGAAGGACTGCAGGATGGAGATTGCCATGAGAGACTCAAATTTGACAATGTGGAGATGGTTAGTGATGACAGTGATGATGAAAGCGATCAAGAAACAATATCAAAGGATGATGCAGAAAAATCTCCTACCAATGAAGCACAAAATTCAACATCTGTCGAGTTGCAAAATGCTTCATCCGTCGGGAAACAATCTGCTTTATCCGTCGGGAGACAACCAGCTTCATCCGTCGGTACTCAAGATTCTCCATCCGTCGGGTTATCAAAAAAAGCTGAAAGTCAGAATAGATCACTTACAGGAAGCTCCCCTTTCTCAAATCAAAGATCCATTAACTCAGGGGGAGTTTCTAAAAATCAAAACTCAATCACACATCAAGACAACAATGAGGCGTCTTCATCTATAGCTAATCTACCTCAACAAAGAAAATGGACAAAGGATCACCCCTTTGAGCTCATCATTGGTGATGTATCTTCTAGAGTTCAAACAAGGAGAACAACTCAAGAAGAGTGTCTATACAACAGCTTTCTTTCCAAGGAAGAACAAAAGAAGGTAGAAGAAGCTTTGTTGGATCCTGATTGGATTTTAGCTATGCAGGAGGAGCTAAACCAATTTGAGAGGAATAAGGTATGGAAGCTGGTGCCCAAGCCTAAAGGAAAGAATCCAATAGACACCAAATGGTATTCAAAAACAAGATGGATGCAAATGGCATAGTAGTCAGGAACAAAGACAAATTGGTTGCTAAGGGCTATTGTCAACAAGAAGGAATAAATTTTGATGAAACATTTGCTTCTGTTGCAAGACTTGAGGCCATCAGAATCTTCTTAGCCTATGCAGCCATGCCAATTTCAAGGTCTATCAAATGGATGTCAAAAGTGTCTTTCTGAATGGAGACTTGAAGGAGGAAGTCTATGTCTATTAGCCTCCTGGTTTTGAAGATCCAAATTTTCCAGAATATGTCTACTATCTTTTGAAAGCACTTTATGGACTGAAGCAAGCACCTAGAGCCTGGTATGACACTTTATCAAAGTTCCTTTTGGAAAATCACTTCACAAGAGGTACTATAGATAAAACTTTATTCTTTAAAAATGTTAATGGCTCTAGTATACTTATTCAAATTTTTGTAGATGACATTATTTTTGGCTCTATAGATGAAAAACTTTGCAAAAAGTTTGCCAAATTGATGCAAAGTAAGTATGAAATGATGATGATGGGAGAACTAACTTACTTTCTTGGTTTGCAAGTTAAGCAAGTTAGTGATGGAATATTCATTAGTTAAACTAAATACATTTATGATCTTTTAAAGAACTTTGATATAATGGATTACACATCTGCCAAAACTCCCATGACCACTGCAACTAAGCTTGAATTAAACACTACTGAAAAGTCTGTGGATATTTCAAGTTATTGGGGCATGGTTGGCTCACTTCTGTACTTAACAGCTAGTAGGCCAGATATAATGTTTGCTACATGTTTGTGTGCTAGATTTCAGGCTGATCCTAGAGAATCTCACTTAGTAGCTATTAAGAGAATTTTCAGATATCTCAAGGGAACACCAAAACTTGGCATTTGGTACCCTAGAGATTCTGGTTTTGATCTAACTAGTTATTCAGATGCAAATTATGCAGGTTGTAGAATTGATAGAAAAGGTACAACAGGAAAATATCAATTTCTAGGAAACAAGTTTGTGTCCTGGTTCAGTAAAAATCAAAATTCAGTTTCTACTTCTACAGCTGAAGCTGAATATATTGCTGCTGGCAGTTGCTGTGCACAGATTTTATGGATGAAAAATCAATTGCTAGACTATGGTTTGCAAGTTGAATGGATTCCTATTTTATATGATAACGCAAGTGCAATTGCCATCACTGAAAATCCAGTACAACATTCAAGGACAAAGCAAATAGACATCATGTAACACCCTATTTTAATAACAATAAAGCTACACGATATAAATAAGTCTAAATTATATTAAACTGCAATAATGTAGCAAGGCCGAATAATATAATAAAATACATGGTCTAATCCTCCAATAATGATAGAAATAGGATGTAAACTCTACTAAAAGATGTTTTCGAATTTATTAAATCCACTAGTATGAATCTCGATTAAATACTGGGTGTCACTCATCACTCTTCCCGCTTTACCCCTATTTACCTGCAGAAAGGAAAACAATAAAGAGTGAGCCAAATGCCCAGTACGAATATAATCTAAACAAATTATAAAATATAAATACGAATAGATTGTGTCTTACCAATACAGAGATTTAAACTGAAAATGACAAAAAGTCAACAATATAGTTTTGAAACAATTTATCAATATTTTATCGAATCAGTAGGATAAAAATTTAAAACAATTAGCTAGCGATGAATCATAAAGTAAGGCTGAATAAAAAATAAGGTAGGTACAAATATGGGTCTCTTACACAAAACTATACTCGCCAAACTCCGATCACCGGCGAAGTATAGGACAATGATTCCTTCCTCGATAAGCCAGAAGAATGAATAAGGAATGCAAAATACATTTCAATAATACAATAGCGATCATGATCTAATCACATCTCATACTCCAGAGACGCGCTTCTATACTCACCCACCGATACGAGTTGGTGCCTAGTTCACCTTTACTCCGAACTCCATGTGAACATTGTCCGTGATTAACCCACACAGATCGGTCTAAGAGCCCAACAAAATAGGTTACAAAGGTCGCTTGACTCGTTGCACGAAATGAAATATAGCAAACAATGTCGCAAGAAAAATGCGAAATAACAATATAAACGAGTCAAGGCAACAATAATCCAAGAATAGGGAATTCGAAACGAAAATTAGAATGCGTACAAATAGGTACACACTGAGTATAATAAGCTCACAACTTTAGAAAATGAATCAACAATAAATTTAACGAATATTTATTTATTAAAAGAAATAGAATGAAGAATTCGTACCTGATATTAAGATTGAGCAAATTTTGAAAATATTCAAAATATGGTGCGGTGCTAATAGCCCTTATTTATATCTAAAAGGTAAGATATAATCATGCGTTAGAATCTGAACTTATTTAATAATCCTGAATTAAATAGATATGCATTTTATACTAAATAAATAACTCCATAACTTAATGATCATAATTGTACCACTGTCCGAAGTCTGATAAGGTGAATAACACATGTTAATAAAAAAAATTGGGTGTTAACTACTTTGGGTCAAAGACTACAAAATGCTAATACATTATATAAAATAAGCTTCGCCCAAAAAGAATATCACTCGAGTTAGCATTTAAAAATATTAAAATAATATAAAAGAAATTAGTTAAATAACCAGTGACACTAGTATGTACAAAAATGAGTCGTACACAGACATGTACCTCACTTAATGCATTAGTTGACATCTAACATTTTATAAAAATTAAAAGAAAAACAAAGGCCATTAAGTAACTTGAATAATTTATTTATAAAAATATTACACCTCCTCTTGTGACTCAACTTTGCCGAGACTTCGGCACATCACCGTATATACTAACACAAGGTCAGAAAATTAAATAAACTAACAAATTAAATAATTATAATATATTAAATTTTGAAATCATGTAATAATTATTAATATAGTTTAATGCATGCAAAAATAATTCATCACTCATATAAAATACTAGAATCCTGCCATGTGTACATAAAAATATGCACATTAGCAAATTATTAAAATGTCATCTTTAAAAGAAATTTGCTAAAATTTAATAAATTTATTATAAAGCTATTATTTTGAGGAACTAATGAGATATAACTCTTTGCAAATCGAGGCATGTAAACATGTATATCCAAATTTGATAATTATCAATATAATAAATATGGTACTCCACATGAGGGTGAGGTAACAACGATAAAATTAAATGTTAAATATTAATAAAGGTCCTTAAAATTAACCATAACCATTTACAGTAAAAGACCCAAATAACTAATTCGTGTTATCAAACTTAGTCAGTCAACTAATAAAATAGAGAACCCATGCTCTTGTATTCTTAACTATACTCCTGATGTAACATTAACATTAATATATAAAATTAATACCATGCCCCCAACACATATCAAAAGAGCATTAAAAGTTATTAAACTATATTTACTAAATTTACACGCTAGAATCTGATTACATGCAATACGATAATTAATAATAATATACATAACAAAAAGAATTAATAAAAGTGAAAATAATGATATATGATGACTTATAATATTCTAGGTCGAGGAATCTGAAAATAGTTGCACAACACGAGTGGACGGAGGTGCTGGAAATTCATAGATAAGCAACAATAATTATATACTATAATCACCCAAATATACTTTTTTAATATAATAACATATGTGCCTTTTGTCTATAGCACATGAACCAACCAGATACTAATACCTAGTTACAATGCTATGAGAATTGGTTTGCCTCCTGCATTAATGGAACACCGCCACATACATATTAATATTATTATATAACTTAACCCACCAAAGAAATACATGATTGACATATTTAGAGGTTGGATGCTCACCTCTCCCCAGATGCGATGTAACGCGACTATACACCCTTATATATGTAATATAGAATTATATTTATAAGACTATTTGGATAACTATAAACGGATTAGAATTAGGTTATACAAATATTATCCAACAACTAATTTAGCCTTATCAATATATCTCTAGAATTCAACTAGAACTCCAATTAAAAGTTCTAGATACTTCTAGAATTAAAAAAAATCCGAATATAATTTTATACATAACTTACAAAAATTAAAATTAAGTGCTAAGTATTTTATATAAAATATTGGGGTATTATATACTTCCCTCCTTAAAAGAATTTCGTCCTCGAAATTAAATCATGCACCTGATTCGAAGAGGTAAGGATATTTTGAGCGAACATAATCCTCCATTTCCCAAGTAGCTTCTCGATTATCGTGATTTCTCCAAAGTACTTTCACAAAAGGAATAGTCTTTTTACGCATAACTCTTTCCTCTCTTGCCAATATAGTTTCAGCTTCCTCCTCACAAGATAGATCATCGTCAAATATATTTAAAGGATACTAAACAATATAATGTGGATGATAAACATACTTTCTCAAAACTGACGCATGAAATACGTTATGTACTCGTGACAAATGAGGTGGCAATGCAACTCTATATGCTACTTGTTAGGTCCCAATGTGTTTGTAGAAGGGGGGGTTGAATACAAACGTTACCAAATAATCGAATAAAATGCGGAATAAAAAATGTGAAACAAAATTCAAGTTAAATAAAAATATTATTAAACTTGAAAGGTGTTACAACAACTGTATCGATTACAAGGTATTAATCTCAAATCAATTATCACAAATCTAGAATAAATTCGACATGAACTTTTTCTATTTTTGCAATAATTAGAATCAAATGCTAAACGCGATTTGAGATTAAGTTCTAGGGATTTTGATCCGCTAGATTGTTACACAAGAACAAGATAAAGATTTCTAGTTGATTGGATTTAACTTTACAATCTAGAAATTTAATCTTGGATTAAACAGATGAAAAATGTAATATTTCAAGGCGGCTGCTTTTCTTGTTCTTTGTTCTTCTGTTTGAATGATGGATTATTGAAAGAAGGTCTTCTGCTTCTTTTTAATCAACAAACCAATAGAATTGAATTGGCATGACAATCCTATAGCTGGCAAGACTTTCGGTAGGACAATTGAATGAACTAGCAAGACAATCTGAATGAACTAGCATGACAATCAGAATGAACTAGCAAGACAATTATCCTCCTAGAGTAACTTTCGGTATGACAATGGAAAATGGCCTAGCATGACAATCGGTATGACAATCCAGATTGTCATGCTAGTTCATTTCCATTTGTCTTGCTGATTTAAGATTTGAATTTAATCCAATTAAACTTCTGAAAATTCCTAAAATTAATTCAGAATTAATTAATCAATTAATTCAATTAATAAATAAATTATTCTTCGCAGATATAATTTATTTTCTTAATTAAATTAGATGAATTAATTAATTAATAGAGAATTAATTCTAGTCTTGAGCAGCAACCATTCTTCTGCAAATCTTCTGAAAATCACTGAAAATTATGAATCAATTCCACCACTTCAACGTTGACACTCGATGTACTGTCTGGTTCATGAGTGACTAACTTCCGTGACGTTTCTTCATGTCTTGACTCTGACACTTTGATTTTCTTCAGATTAAATCCTTGTAATTAATGATACTCTGACGAGATCTCTGTCACTTGATTAAATCCACGATCTTGATTTATATCACTGAGGCATGATCAATTTCTTGAACTTCTTCCAGTAAATTAATTCCTCAAGTCTGTAGATGAACCTTGTTTCTGAATCCTTTGACAGATATTACTTTGCGAGATCTCTCTGACGGTCGATCCACTATTTACTTATTACATTCTTATTTGAGTTGAGTTGAATCCTCGAATATACAAATAGGCTATGACATATGACTTACAATCTCCCCCTATTTGTTTGTTAGACAATAACACACAAATACCTAGAGGATAACTCAACTAACAAATAAGAAAAAGATATAAACAGAAATGCAAAGTAAATAGCATAAAAGTTCTGGATGAGATTTAACATTTTCCAGATTCCAAGTAGATGTTCCTCTAGACTGAACATATCTTCAAGTAGTTCCATCTTCATTTGTACAACCACATTTCCTGTTGAGAAGCCCATATCTCTTGCTTCTCCCCTATGAGAATCAACTGATTAAAGAAGATCACCTTCGTTTTACCACCTCTCCCGTACAATAGGATCCGCAGATAAAAACCAATGGTACTCCCCTAACAGCTTCTTCCCTTACTAGGAAATCACCTTGTGTTTACCACCTCTCCCGTACAATAGGATCCGTAGTTACAAACAACAATGGTGTGGTGTAGTGTACAAGTAGGATCTTTTTCTTACTCCCTGCTATTTCTCCCCCTTAGTTGAGGAATCCTCCAAACTATTACTTAAGCTTCTATCTCCCCCTTAAAGAAGGAATGTATGCCGTCGTCTGAAGGAGTTCTCATATTTCACTTGGTTGGAAAAGAAATAACAAGTAGTTTCTCCTTCTTCCTCACTGTGAGTGTGTGATCCTGTTTTAGTGTACCTCACATGTGTTTCACTCTTCTCTCCACTCGTGTTTACACTCATTCTCACAAGTGTATCACTCCTCTCATAGCTCCAAAAATCAGCTATACCTGCAAGGAAAATCACCTTAGCCATCCTTAAGGAGGTCACAGGTGGTGCAATGGGAGTTCACAAATCCCCATCCTTGTTAAACTCGTCAGATAAATCTGAGTCATAATCTACAAGTTGCTAGTTTCCCTTTTAGGGTTCCAGATTTGAATTCTGGGAAGGTAAACAATGATCCAACGATTTTAGCATAAAGATCAAAGTTCCCTTCTAATGTCTGTGAAGACACTTCCTTGTGACTCATCAGGTAATATCTGAATCATTGTCAACAAGTTGCCGATCTGCGCCTATGTCAGATCCACTATCCGCAGATGCATCCAGGGGATTTAAGCCTGGGGAGGTAGACACTGACCACTGACATATGGCTTTTGGATCAGTATCCTCTCCTAACACCTGTAAAGGCAATTGGTCCACTAACGAACCTTGAACAATCGAATCTGACCTTAAAATGGTCGAAACTCTTGTTTCCGTCAACTCATCCTTTGTGTGTGTAACCTCTCCTTGTGCATCAAGAATTGTTTATGTTTGAAGTGGTGACACTACATCGGATACCTTGGCCGACAGGCAAAATTCAATAGACTTACCCTGTTGAGAGAATGAATCTAGTAACTGTTTTTGTGCCTTTTCAGCCATTACATCTTTTTGAGAAGATGTATGGGGGCTAGCAGTTGTCTCGGTTTAAATACTACTCATCTATGTAGGAGACAGAGCTACTGGGTTGACTACAGAACCTTCCTTATGTGGTGCACTAGGCACTATCTCCCTCACGCTCATTCATACTACATTTAGTGGTAAGAGAGTGTTGGTTGGTTCTGTTTCTGTGTTTGTCTTTACAGTATGGGATAGATATTGTGGGTTTTCAACCTCATGACTGTCAATGAAAGAAAGTCATTGGAGACTGAACCTGTAACACAGAATATATGGTAATAGAGAGAAAATGATTTACAATAGTGATTTCAAAAGATTTTACATGAAATAAGAAATCACTAATGTAGAAAGAAGTTTAATTTTTGTTTTTCAAAATGAATGAGTTTTTGATAAAACATTGATCACTTAGGGTAAAGTCTAAGTAATTCTCATTCATGTCAAAAGCTTACAAATATCTGCAACATAATGTTAACAACATATCATTGACCGATACTTGTCAAGTACTTTAGATACTAATTGTTATGTTGCATAAACAATATACCACTGCACATATAAAACAATATGATTGTGCCTAGTGATAAGATAGTTATTAATATGACGACTCTACTTATTCATATAAAATTATAACTTCAGTTAGAGTGCCATACCATGTCCTTGACGATTGCTTGAGCAGTATACTAGTTCATACCAACCTGAAGTGAGACTGTGAAGAAGAGATTGCATAGTCCAATAGATCTGCAGCTGCAAAGTCCATGAACTGTGGTGCATTGACTTCCTCTTTTGACTCACAAACCAGGAGTACACTTGTACACATCTTACTAGAGTACAATTCCAAGTGTAATGTGCAGCAGGTGCCTGATATGTCGTAATATTCTCAAGTTTCGTCACTGGTGCTATATGTTAGATACTGCTTCCTAATAATAACCTAGCACAATATACAAAATTACAATGATAACATTCCCAGCTTGCAAACAGCCATATCCCTCAGATAAACCTTTGCTGTTATCTCCAAAGGTAACCAGGGGGCCAGCTTTCTCAACCACATTTGATAGCAGGGCTCTATCTCCGGTCATATGTCTTGATGATCCACTGTCCAGAATCCACACTACCGGTTATACTTGTTTAATGCCCTGCACTAAAAATGGATTAGACCTTCTTCGGAACCCAAACTTGGTTGGGCCCGGCATACTTGTAGAACTGTCCTTTGTCAGGCAAAACAACATTTTTAATTTTAACGATCTCAACATCCTCAATGACTGAACATTTGACCTTGTAAATAGCCTTAACAAATTTCTGTTTAAGCTTAGGCACAAATGTCTCCTTTCTAGCCTTAGAAGGACTAGCAGTCTTAGACCTATCATGCTTCTTGTTATTCACATGCTGACGAGGAGTAGTCTCATCATTAGACACATGCTTACCATTAAAATAAGCATACATCATATTAAAAGCACAAGACATACAATTAGCAACACCACATGCTTTATGAGAGTGATTAACAGCAGGCAATTTATGCATGGTAGACATGGCATTATTGTTATCCAACTCATGTGTGTCTGAGTTAGTCTCAGTTGCTTTCACAACTTTGACTGGAACTTTCGACTCACTTGACTTGGAAACAATCTTCTCATTAGCATGATCCTCAACACGTATTTCCTCTTGAATAACAGAAGAGGTCGCATCAAATGGTTCAGCAATTGATGCTTTATAGAGGGGTTCATCAACACCCTTAAGCACATGTGGTACTTCCCTCCCTTTAGCACAGACATGAGGAGGGGAGTTTATGCCTAATTCTCCAATAGCAGCATTGTAATCATATCCTATTCCAGATGTTTGATTAACAGCTTGCTTACTGTAGAACTCTTTAGCCTTCGAACAAGAATTGAAGTAGGCTCTAACCTTAGTCTCAAGACCGGTGATCTTGTCTTTGAGAATAGTTTCGAGTTTTCTATAACAGTCAACTCTATTCTCTAGAAAAGATACCTGTTCTTTTAATTTGTCTTGATTAATATGCACAAGTCTTAATTCATTGACCTCTTTCTCAAGGTCTGTGATCTTTAAACTTAACAGTTCATTATCACGACGTGCACAATCTAAGTTACCTCTTAGATGATAAACCATTTCAGCATCAGAAAGTTTTACCTCTATTCTTGACGATGAAGCTTTTCCATCAATAGCCATAAGAGCAAGATTTCCTTCATCTTCATCTTCACTGTCAGTATCATCCCAGCTTCTTCCCTTTGCCAGATAAGCCCTTTCAGAGTTCTTTCTTACTTGCTTTGGCTTCCTACATTCTGTGGCAAAGTGTCCCAACTCATTGCAGTTATAGCATCTAATGGTGCTTCGATCAACCATCCCTGTTTTGTACCCACCACTGCTGGTGTTAGAGGATGAAGATCCACCTTTCTGGAATTTGTTGTAGTTGGACTTGTACTTAAGCTTGGGATTCCTCCTGAATCTGACATGGGAGAATCTCTTGACAATTTGGGCCATTGATTCATCTTCCAATTGCTCCAGCTCTTCCAAGGAATAAAAATCATCACTTGATTGATTTGTAGTAGGAGGATCATATTCTGCTACTAACTCATTTTCCTCACCCTTGGAAAACTGTACCATTCTTTCTAACTGTTGAGATTGTTGTTGTTGTTGACCTTCAGCTACAAGTGCAGTAGATGTGCTGACCATTCTATCCTTCCCGTAGACTTCCTTCTGTTGAATCTGCTCCAACTCATAAGTTTTTAACACTCCATAGAGCCTGTCCAAAGAAATCTCACTCAGATCTCTAGCTTCTCTAATGGCAGTGATTCTATGTTCAAGATGAGCTGGCAGTGTTAAAAGGAACTTTTTGTTGACCTCCCTGATTGAATAATACTTTCCATTGATGTTCAGGTTGTTGATCAACGCATTGTACCTCTCAAACACTTCAGTAATTCCTTCTCTTGGATTTGATTTGAAATGTTCATATTCAGAGGTTAGGATTTCCAACTTGTTCTCCCTAACTTCCTCTGTGCCTTCATTAATCACCTCAATAGTTTCCCACATGTGTTTGGAATTTTTACAGTTCATCACATGTCTGTTCATCAAGGGATCAAGGGAATCAATTAATATTAATTGAAGGCTGGCATCCAAGGAGGCTTCTTCCTTCTCAGCAGGAGTAAAATCTTCAGGCTCTTTTGGATAGGTTCTAGCTTCAGTAGTCACCACACCATCTATTATTACCTCCGGTTCAATAACCATCGGAGTTTTTATACCCTTCTTTAACAAGTTTGAATATTTGGGATTTGCAACTTGTAAAAATAATAGCATCTTCTTCTTCCACATGATATAATTCTCTTTATCAAATTGTGGAATTTTAACGGTTCCAACTTTATGTGAAGTCATTATGAATTTTTGAATAAATAAAAATTCAAGGAGTTGAAAAATCACAAAAGTCTAGGATCTTGATTTGTTCGTTAATCAGAAGGCTCTGATACCAATTGTTAGGTCCCAATGTGTTTGTAGAAGGGGGGGTTGAATACAAACGTTACCAAATAATCGAATAAAATGCGGAATAAAAAATGTGAAACAAAATTCAAGTTAAATAAAAATATTATTAAACTTGAAAGGTGTTACAACAACTGTATCGATTACAAGGTATTAATCTCAAATCAATTATCACAAATCTAGAATAAATTCGACATGAACTTTTTCTATTTTTGCAATAATTAGAATCAAATGCTAAACGCGATTTGAGATTAAGTTCTAGGGATTTTGATCCGCTAGATTGTTACACAAGAACAAGATAAAGATTTCTAGTTGATTGGATTTAACTTTACAATCTAGAAATTTAATCTTGGATTAAACAGATGAAAAATGTAATATTTCAAGGCGGCTGCTTTTCTTGTTCTTTGTTCTTCTGTTTGAATGATGGATTGTTGAAAGAAGGTCTTCTGCTTCTTTTTAATCAACAAACCAATAGAATTGAATTGGCATGACAATCCTATAGCTGGCAAGACTTTCGGTAGGACAATTGAATGAACTAGCAAGACAATCTGAATGAACTAGCATGACAATCAGAATGAACTAGCAAGACAATTATCCTCCTAGAGTAACTTTCGGTATGACAATGGAAAATGGCCTAGCATGACAATCGGTATGACAATCCAGATTGTCATGCTAGTTCATTTCCATTTGTCTTGCTGATTTAAGATTTGAATTTAATCCAATTAAACTTCTGAAAATTCCTAAAATTAATTCAGAATTAATTAATCAATTAATTCAATTAATAAATAAATTATTCTTCGCAGATATAATTTATTTTCTTAATTAAATTAGATGAATTAATTAATTAATAGAGAATTAATTCTAGTCTTGAGCAGCAACCATTCTTCTGCAAATCTTCTGAAAATCACTGAAAATTATGAATCAATTCCACCACTTCAACGTTGACACTCGATGTACTGTCTGGTTCATGAGTGACTAACTTCCGTGATGTTTCTTCATGTCTTGACTCTGACACTTTGATTTTCTTCAGATTAAATCCTTGTAATTAATGATACTCTGACGAGATCTCTGTCACTTGATTAAATCCACGATCTTGATTTATATCACTGAGGCATGATCAATTTCTTGAACTTCTTCCAGTAAATTAATTCCTCAAGTCTGTAGATGAACCTTGTTTCTGAATCCTTTGACAGATATTACTTTGCGAGATCTCTCTGACGGTCGATCCACTATTTACTTATTACATTCTTATTTGAGTTGAGTTGAATCCTCGAATATACAAATAGGCTATGACATATGACTTACACTACTGCTCCAACCTTCTCAAGAATTTCAAATGGGCCAATATACCTCAGACTCAATTTACCTTTCTGACCAAAACGCTGAATGCCCTTTGTCGGAGATACCTTAAGAAAGACCTTATCTCCAACCTTAAACTCATACTCTCGCCTACCCTTATTTGCGTAACTCTTCTGTCTAGATCGAGCTTGCCTAAGCTTTTCCAAAGCAAATTTTACCTTATCAGTAGTGACCCGAACTAAGTCAGGACCCTCCAAAAGTTTCCCTCCCACTTCATTCCAACAAGTCGGTGTCCTACACCTGCGTCCATACAATGCCTCAAAAGGAGCCATACCAATGCTCGCCTGCCAACTATTGTTGTACGCAAATTCAACCAACGGTAAATACTCATCCCAATTTCTAAACCATTCTAATGCACAAGCTCGTAACATATCCTCCAAAGTCTGAATCATCCGCTCTGACTGTCCGTCTGACTGCGGATGAAATGTTGTACTATAGTTCAATGTGGTGCCCCATGCTTTTTGAAATCCCTGCCAAAATTTTGAAGTAAATCTCGGATCTCTATCAGAAATAATGGAAACTGGAATACCATGAAGTCTAACAATCTCATTCCTGTATGCTAGTGCTAAACTCTCCAAAGACATGTTCCCACAAATCGATAAAAAGTGAGCAGATTTAGTAAGCTTATCCACAATCACCCATATCGCATCATTCTTCCTCAAAGTTTTCGGCAACCCAATAACAAAATCCATGCAAATATTCTCCCATTTCCATGTAGGCAATTCCAATGTCTGTAATAATCCACTTGGTCTCTGATGTTCAATCTTCACCTGTTGACCAGTCAAACACTTCGAAACGAACTCAGCTATGTCACGCTTCATACCACTCCACCAAAAGTGTTCCTTTACATCATGATACATCTTCGTCTCACCTGGATGAATTGAGAATGGAGATCAATGGGCTTCCTCCAATAATTCCTCTTTAAGTTGCTTATTATCAGGCACACACAACCGGTTACCCTTCCAAATAATACCATGTTCGTCAACGCGAATTTCTGGTTGCTTTCCTGATTCCATGCTCTGTATAAGATACCATGTCACCATCACCGTCCTGAGCTGCCTTTATCCTAGAGGTAAGACTAGGCTCGACATGCATACTTGCTAATATACCATCTGTGCCTTCACGATAAAACTCCAAGTCAAATATTTCAATCTCATGCTGAAGAGGTCGTTGAAGTGTCATTAATGCTGCCAGATTTCCAGAATTCTTCCTACTCAATGCGTCTGCAACCTTGTTAGCTTTTCCAGGGTGATACTGAATACTCACGTCGTAGTCTTGTAACGCCTGAGAAATATTATGTAATTATTTTTATCAATAAATAATTATTATGTGATTTTATGGGAATTTTGGTGAATTATTCGATGATTGATATTAATATTTGGATGTTTATTTCTGATGAAATTAGGATATTTTAATTTTTAAGTATCCAACATTAAATGTAGATAATTTTGGTATTTTTCTGGTAATTTTTGGATTACCATATGATTTTATAAGGATTTATAGAATTAATAATGATTATTTTTACATAATTATAAAATTACTTTTTAGAATCATAAATCGTTCCACTTCAACCGTTTTTGCATGTTTACAACCCGAAACTCTTCTGAAAACTCCTTCCTAATCTAATCTGATAATTCTGAACATTTTCCGTGTTTTAACTTTTTCGATCCGGGGTACGGTTTGACCTGTACGAGTCCCGGTATGAAATTTTCGATACGCAAATCATTTTATATATCGATAAGAATCCATATTCTCAAAAGGCGAGATATTATCACCTTAATTTCGTATAATGTATTTTATAGGAAGCTCTGTTTTGATAATTATCCAATTCTGGTATTAAAATCGTATCGTCTTTTCAGTTACTTAGCGGCTAAGTAACCTATTTTCGGATCCGGTCTATAAATGTAATTATTGAAATATTGAATAAATAAAATATGCAATGGTCATATTAGCGATGTGTTGTATGAATGTAATTCATTTTTGTAATTTGTAGAATGCGGAGATTAATTTTGTAATTAATTATCGAGTTGTATGAATGTAATTCATTTTTTAAAATAATTTTATTGAATATTTATTCTCATAAATGCTAAAAGTGTTTCAAAAAAATTATTTTTGTGTTTTATAATTTTATTTATTATTTTTAAGAATTTATAAAATTTAGAAATCAATATTCTATTAATTATTTATCTTTAAATGATTTTCTGATTTCATTAAATTGTAAAAATCAGTATTTAATTCCAGAACGCTTCAAAAATCATGAAAATTTTATTTTATCAAGTTTGGAATATTTTGAGAATTTTAAAATTATTTTAAAAATATTTCAGATTAAATTCACCTGCACCACTGTTTATTACATCATAAAATGCGGGTATAGCGTGAAAGTTAAAAATGATTTAAAAAAAAATATATGAAAGTATTATTCTAATTGTTTTTAATTATTACAAGGGTGTTTAAAATTAATTTAGTTTTTTTTTCGAATTGATGTCACTCGCGAGTCACTCGTTACAAATGCGAAACCGATTGATATGCAGCAGTTACAGAACAAAAAGAAAATAACAAAAAAAAATAAAATAAACACACACACACGCGTGCACCCTTGTGACCATTTCTCCCACCGCCTATCTCTTAGTTTATTCTCTGCTAATTTCTTTTGCTCTCTCGGGTAATCTCTCTTTACTCCCTTTCTCTCAAATCTCTCCCTCTCCTCTATTCTACACTTTGTTCGCTGTGCTCTCTCTCGGTAATTCCTCTGTACTATTATCCCCTTTATTTCGTTGCCGCCCTCTCCGTTTTTCGGCGAGGGAGTGGTGGCGCGGGTACCTGTTTGTGGCTGTTGTGTGTGTGTGGTTGCGTGTGTTTGTCTCGTGTGTATTTGTGCCTGTTGCCCCTATTTCCCCGCCTGTGAGGTTCGGTTTTGGCCGTTGTTGTTGATGTCTTCTCTTCCCTGTTCCGGTGGTTTTGTCACCGCTGCCGCGCTTGTCGCGCGTGTTGATAGCGGGACGTTTCCCCGATTGCTCCCTGCGATTGTATATGCGTATTGAATTACGTTCTTTATATTATTTTATTTAATTCCTGAAGGAATTAAATTACTTGACTGCGGTTCGTGAAATAAAATATTTTTGGTGCGAGAGTTAAATTATTAATCGATGAAATTTACGTTGGATGCCCGGAATTTAAGGGAACCCGTAAATTTTTATAGCCGTCGGCGATGAGCCTCGGCGAGCCGACGGTGGACGGTGATGATTTTTATCTGAGTCCTACATTTATTAATTAAATTAGTTCGTGATAATAATTATGAAACGAAAACGAATAAAATTAGTTTGTAAAATAAATTTCGAAATGAATGAAAATAGTTAATAAATGAATTGTATTGGTGATTGGGATTGCGTATGGATTGTAAATTGGATTATTGGTTGTTGTTATGTTGTGATTGACGTCGATTTGATTTCGACGGGTAGGCCGATAAACAGAGGAGACGCTACCAGATTTTCGGGAAATTAATTCCGAAATTTCGGGAACGTAACCTATAATTATCGGAGACGTCGAATAATCATATACAATTATATTATATGAACTGGACTGCGATTGAGACAGGCTAATGTATAAATAATCGATTACCCTGTTTTTCAAAACGACGAGTATACGTGTTTTCTGAAAATAAATACCGAACCAAGTTTCGAAGATGTGAACCATAACTGCTATGTATAATTCGATAATACATATAAATATGAATTTGGTTATGAAATCGTATGGGTAGAATCAGATGACGATTTGATATTAAGTTTAAGTGGTTATCTGAATTAGGGTACTTCAACCCTGTAGGTTTTAGACGGAAGACCGAGACATGACATCGGACTAGGAACGATCTAGTGATTAGACGTCGAGATCAACGAAGTTTCAACTGAAGGGTCTGAATGTTGGGATTGTATCCAGAATAGGATAGTGGTTTGACGATGAAGCCAAACGCTCAAGGCAATACAAAAGTCGACCAATAATAGTGGTTAACGCTTATCGAGGCAAGTATTCTAGATTTTTCTTTTAAATACTATAAGTATTCCCGAACTTTCTTTTAAATACTGCAAGTATTCCTGATTTTCTGCAAATATTTATTCGTTCTTATTCTAAGTTCAGAATAGTTAAATGTTTTATATTTCACTGCAATTATTCTGATTATGCATGATTCTTTTATTCTTGTTCTGATAATTTTATTGCTCTCTTGAGCAAATACCCATTCTTTCGGGTTATTTGCGAACCCTGAATTGAGATGTTTTGAATTCAAAATGATTTGACATCAAAACACTCTACGGGCTGGATGGTGATATTTTGGGGATTGAGTTTTACTTAATCCTGAGGACCGGGATGACTGGTGCCTCGGGATGGGCTGTAGTGCCTGGGGACCCGACTAGATCTATATATTGAGATGTAGATCTGTATTATATTCTGACTGATCAGCTGAATATACATGCGAACTAGTGTCCAGTCTAATTTGTTGTTGATTGCCATTAATGACATTCCTTCTTGAGAAAAAAAATTGTGATTATGGATTAAAGTTAGTTTTCCTTAGCACTCAGTTTCGGGAAATTACAGTGTTTCTAAATTAATACGAGGTTCAGATTGTTGCTGCAGCATTAGTTGCTCTGTGATATTTAGAATCTTGAATGAATTGAGATCTTCTTAATTATTCAACCCGTCCTTATCAGGCTGATTTAACAGGCTAAGTCTATGGAAGCTTAGTTGATAATGATGGATACTGAATAGTTAGGAATTTCTTGAACGTCGTTTCATGAATAGTTATTGCATTCGTTGCTCAAGTATGAAGTGTTACCAGAAGCTATTTTGAAAACACGCGATCTCTGAAGCTCTTACAAAAATGTTGTTATTCCCTATGTGATTTATAGCAATGCAAATCAAATTGATTTTAAGTTGATAAAGTATATCCTTTAAATGATTTCGTGTTTCGCTCTTCAAAATATTTCAGAGATTTTGTCTGGAAGTTTTTCTTTGATATTAATGTTTGAAACTCAAAATATATACTTGCTGGGCATTTTTGGCTCACTCTTGCTTTGTCAATTCTTATTTCTGCCAGAAACAGATAAGGATAGAAGTGAATAGCTTTGATAGACAGCAGAAGTTAGAGAAATTTCCGCTGCGAGAGGTTGAAGAAGTTAGAAAAATATGATACGAGCAGTAGTTCGAAGGTATTTACGTTTGTATTTTATTTGTTGTAAATAGTGGAAGGTTAGATTCTTGTTTCATACCATAACCTGTAAACGATCCGGATTCAAGGGGTTATTTGTTTATTATTTTATTTTATGTAAAGATGGTTTAGTGACACCAAATCTTGACCCCGGATTTGGGATGTTACAAGTTGGCATCAGAGCTGTAGGTTATTGGTCACTGAAATAAGAATAGGTGAGAGTAAGATAGGAATGATAGGTCGTACAGGATAGGAAAGACCCTAGGCACATTCAGGATAAATTGAGTTGAGTGCGAATTAGGGTTAGTACATCCGAGATGGAATTGCTAAGATAGGATTGCTGAGAAAGTATAAGGTGAATGTTGCAATGCTATAGGTATATTGAATTCTTAGATTCTATAGTAATGAGGAATTGATAGATCAACGGAGATGGGGTATGTTACCCAACTGTTCATGTGATTTTGAGAAAAATGCGATTGATTCTTGTGAGCACTTGTGAAAGGAATGCTAGGTGAATTTTGGTATGATCTAATTTAGAATTAGGTTTAGAACGAGTTCCACGTCAAAGGCAACCAGTTGATGGAAGCTGATGAAGAAATAACATTGCGCGTTTCGAAGGCACCACTTGCGAGAAGATTCTTATCACTTATCGGGAGCTGCGTTCGGAATAATATCTACCTTACTAGGTACAGGTAAGACTAGCAAAAAGGTGCGCCCTTACCTACGGACAGAACATCTAATCACATGCGCGGTTGTAAGCATAACGTCAGGGACGGCGACAAGAATATAAAAGACAATAGTAAACATGATTTAATAAAATCAATAATTAAATCAATATATAAAAATATTATTTACCCAATTTATAAAATTATTAAAAGTTAACGAGATTTGTGATTCGAATGAACAAAGGATGATTGAAGGAAATGGCAGAATCTTCTAGGCGGTAGGCAGAAGAATCATATTTTATCGACAAAACTGAGGCGTTGCGTGATCGATGGTTATTTTATGTGGAATAAATGGAATATAAAGTAATGGTTATAAATTCCGGAAGGACGCGATTAAGATCAAATTATTGAAGTAGTTGATGTGAAGGCATTTCCAGGAAGCATTTCGAAGCAATGATGTGACTTGAATCGTGAACCTGTATCCGCACAATCCTGAAGGCATACGTAAGTGAAACGTGGAGGTGATCGACATTGACATTCTTTCTTCTAATATGACAGTATATGATTTTCTTGATTTTTGAATACGTAGGAGCTTCTTCTGTTGATAAATTATATGAGGCAAAAATGAAAGAAAATTTCTTATATTCCTTATGAATTGAATTTCTTGATTCCTGATTGAGACAACAGTGTTGTGGTATGACGCTTTATCGAAATGATGAAGAGTCGGGTGGGATGCCACCTAATCATGTGCTGTATGCCATATAGTATGAAAGACTGGCCATCTTGAGTACGAATATGGTTGTCTCATTCTTCACTCATTTTTCTTCCTCCAATTTTCTGATTTACAAATTCTTCCAATCGGTTGTTGTATTGTTATTCCTTATTCTATTTTTCCAACAAAATCATGTTCAAAAACTCTCCTCTTGCATCGAGTCTATTCGTTGACGATTACAAGAGAAATAGAATAGTCCTGTGCGACAGGTAGAATTACGGGTCGAAGGAGAATATGATTGCAAGCTGATAAATGATGGACAATTGCGAGCAAGGAAGAATGGACATACCGACAACGTGGTCGTGACAAAGATATCAAGTCAGACCGTTGTTCTTGCTACAGGGATCTCATCAGTACGGTAGATTACGTTAACGTAATGCACTTCGAATTGGAAGATTTCGATGAGAAATGAATTGTTAGTAAATTGTAATAATTAGATCAATTATAAAATAAGGAAGTAAAGTTGTGTGTGTCAAACGGAGCAAACGAATATTGGGACGACGATCAAAGATCAAGAAAATTCTGAACAAAGACTCAGACATGTAATTACTACGTGAAACATCCCTTCGTCGCGGGAAGATATTTGTTGTGAAGATTTAAGATGGAAGAAATCTTAAATGTAATCGAACCTCAAACATGTTCTTTAAGGAATTGTGAAGTTCTCTAACTTACGTAAATAAGTTATTGTGAATTCAATGCTCATACCCAGGTCAGTGACGAAAGTTCGATACAAAGCCATAAGTGGAGATGAAGTAATGTTGACTCGACTGTGAAACTTTTCAAGAAATAATGATCTAACGATTGAGTTTCCACCAGATTGTGACGGTAATATTGAAGACCATGTGCAGTTATTGAAAGATAAACCGATTAATAATGGTCAGAAATAAATTAAAGGAATCATGCAATCAAACCTTAAGTTCATTAATAACAATTCGTAATATTTCTAATGGATTGAGAAATGTATGGTTATATTAATCATTATGGGTTTCAGACCCAATCCCAATTAAAAAGATAGATACTATGCCAGTCAGATGCTGATCAAAGGTGAATTGTGGGAATGGATGATTTGATTGATGGAAGTGGACGGATATGATTATGGATGCTTTGGTTGATTGATGGTGATGGCTTGAGCCCGACTGGTAGTCAATGGTGTAAGGGAAGTGTTGCCCAAATTTTCAGAAATTACCCTATAGTAAGGACAAAGAGGTATATTGTCGTTCTCGTCAGTACTCCAAACAATTACGATCTTGGTTCTTGAGAAAGTTGTTATGACCAAACCGACTTTATATAATTGGTCTTTGATTCCAGTTAGCTAGTCAGCATTTGGTTTAAGTGATCAGCTAAAGGAGTTAATTGATCAACTTTACCAACTAATGGTTAGTTAAATGGAGATCGATTCC
Organism: Apium graveolens; assembly: GCF_009905375.1. Lineage (NCBI taxonomy): Eukaryota > Viridiplantae > Streptophyta > Magnoliopsida > Apiales > Apiaceae > Apium > Apium graveolens. Next base: position 255,506,012 of record NC_133652.1, read on the forward strand.
AATTAGATTGAGTCAAGCTCTAACATAATTCCCAGCTCCGAAATCAAAGCAATAAGAAATTTGGAAAAAGTAATGGCGTTAACATAAATTGAAGGCTTAGTTCAACTAGTGTGATGTTACTGTGATCAGGTGCAAGGTGTGATCCAAAAGAATACGTTTTTTTTCGATGAGTAAGAGGAACAGGAAGTTACTGGTACACGCTAGTAAAAAGAATATTTTTAAGAACTAAAGGGTTCAAGATAAAGTAAAGGGATTATATCATCTGCAATAGCGTTCCAGGAAGGACTTGGATGTATACCTATATCGAATGACGAATTAATGGAAGGTTTGAATGCACACTTCTTTTGAATGGCTATTGAATGGAAGTTGCTATAAAATAATGGAAAGCTCGCAAAATTCAAGCATCCAATGAAAGACGGAGAGTGATGAAGTTCGCATGTGAACTCAGGGAAAAGAGATGATGCTCAATGAGGAGAAGTCAAACACGTGATCTGCGATACGTCAAGAAAGGCTAAGAAAATAGCTACCAAGGAAATTCGATGATTCTGTTAGTAAGAATTTAAATAGTACAAATAAAAGCCTTCATTCCAGTATGAACTCCAGAAATGACTTATACAATAATAAACAGAGTAATATTACTAAGAAAAGAAATTCGTTACGTTTGAAAGAGATAATGAATAATAAAAATGAAGAACTAATCAAGATAAGAAGTGGAATCAAAAGGATGATAAAGAAATTTTATAAAATAATCTAACATGTATGCAAGTTGGAAACGTCGATAGTTGGAGATAAGAATTCGTTCCAAAATTTCGTGTAAACATGAGTGATTAAACAAAGGTATTAATGGCAAACTGCTAAAGGAAAAAAAAACGTTACAATGAATCTCATGTCGAAATTCTTTAAAATTAAAGTGAAGTCCCGGAGGTTCGAACAAATGATTTACTGAGGGTACCTCAGGGAATGAAGTAAGAATTTCTCGTCGGTTATTGCACAGAGTCAAGCTGGTGTCAAAAGCCTGTATCGTCTAACTCAATAGGGATAAATAATAAGTGAAGGAAAACTTCAGAAATATGGAATGAAAGAATAATGAAATAAAGGGTACCGTGCGCTGTGCACAAAAGCGGTCATGGAAAAGACAATGGAGATATGAAGTTACGCATCGATTATCAGAAATCTTAAATTTGAAGATTAAGTGGACACAATGTACCAGGAGTATTGGGATAGTGTGATTGTATTTATTGATAACATCCTCGCTAATTCAAGGACTAAGGAAGACCAAGTTGAACGCCTGAAGATATGCTTACGAAGAGTAGGAAAATAACAGCTGCATTCTCAGCTTCAAAGATATGGGTTTTGGTTATAATTGATTATGAGCTCCAGTGTGTGGGTAAATACCAAACAAGAAAGATCCATTTAGGAACAAATGTTCAAATAGAAAGAAAAGAGTGAACACCATTAAGATTGTTCGTAAATGGTTAAAAGCATTGGAAAAGTTAGGAATTGAAGAATAGGTTTTGATCAGTCTTCTGAGTTATGCTGATACTTACTTTGTTGTTAGATATCAAAGGTGATATTAATACAGATGATTGATGTTGACTTCAGTATGGGACGTTGTGAGCATCAAAGTTCGTGTTGATATCTAATTTGATATGACAACAAAATGAGTATTAGTACCAAGAGATCGGATTTTGAATAAAGTCCTAATTCATTCCGTTCCAAATTATTGTACTTTCTTTTAGATAGTAACAGATTCTCGCTCAATGAACATACTTGATGGTGATCAAAAAGAAATTGAACTATACCACAAAGTGGTGAGTTAAATGCAATTGTCGAGATTTTCCTTTACTTTTAACTTTTGAATAGAAAATACAAGAGATCGATTAAAGATTCTCGAATACGATTGAAAACGATCATGGGTCAGGCTAATCGAAGAGAAAAAGGCCTAAAACGTAAAGTAGAACAGTCAGTGAAAATAGAAATTTCATGAACATAAACTATTAGAATTAGAAAGAAAAGAAGGTTAGTGTAAATTAAGTTAGTCCTTTGAAATAGTGAGATAGATAGAACGATTGTGAATGAGTTGGTCTTGTTGTCACAGGTATAACGAGTCCATAAGACATTCATGTGCGTATGACTGCGAGAAGTAATTTAACTCCAAATGTATGAAGTAAAGATTGAGTTAGGGATTGCATGAGCAACTGATAGATTTGATGACGCTAAAAGACCGTTAAATTTTGATTAAAGTAACGAGGACTGAGAAATTATATGAAAGATACTTGGAAAATATCATGGTTTGTTCCTTAGCATGATTCTGAGGACAGAATCCTTTTAAGGGGGGAAGGATGTAACGTCTGAGAAATATTATATAATTATTTTTATCAAAAAATAATTATTATGTGATTTTATGGGAATTTTGGTGAATTATTCGATGATTGATATTAATATCTGGATGTTTATTTCTGATGAAATTAGGATATTTTAATTTTTAAGTATCCAGAATTAAATGTAGATAATTTTGGTATTTTTCTGGTAATTTTTGGATTACCAAATGATTTTATAAGGATTTATAGAATTAATAATGATTATTTTTACATAATTATAAAATTACTTTTTAGAATCAGAAATCGTCTCACTTCAACCGTTTTTGCATTTTTACAACCCGAAACTCTTCCGAAAACTCTTTCATAACCTAATCTGATAATTCTGAACACTTTCCGTGTTTTGACTTTTTCGATCCGGGGTACGGTTTGACCTGGACGAGTTCCGGTGTGAAATTTTTGATACGCAAATCATTTTATATATCGATAAGAATCCATATTCTCAAAAGGCGAGGCATTATCACCTTAATTTCGTATAGAGTATTTTATAGGAAGCTCTGTTTTAATAATTATCCAATTCTGGTATTAAAATCGTATCGTATTTTCAGTTACTTAGCGGCTAAGTAACCTATTTTCGGATCCGGTCTATAAATGTAATTATCGAAATATTGAATAAATAAAATATGCAATGGTCCTATTAGCGATGTGTTGCTGTATTATTTATTGTTTGTAATTTGTAGAATGCGGAGATTAATTTTGTAATTAATTATCGAGTTGTATGAATGTAATTCATTTTTTTAATATAATTTTATTGAATAATTATTCTCATAAATGCTAAAAGTGTTTCAAAAAAATTATTTTTGTGTTTTATAATTTTATTTATTATTTTTAAGAATTTATAAAATTTAGAAATCAATATTTTATTGATTATTTATCTTTAAATGATTTTATGATTTCATTAAATTGTAAAAATCAGTATTTAATTCCAGAACGCTTCAAAAATCATGAAAATTTTATTTTATCAAGTTTGGAATATTTTGAGACTTTTAAAATTATTTTAAAAATATTTCAGATTAAATTCACCTGCACCATTGTTCATTACATCGTAAAATGCGGGTATAGTGTGAAAGTTAAAAATGATTGAAAAAAATATATACGAAAGTGTTATTCTAATTGTTTTTAATTATTACAAGGGTGTTTAAAATTAATTTAGTATTTTTTTTTGAATTGATGCCACTCGCGAGTCACTCGTTACAAATGCGAAACCGATTGATATGCAGCAGTTACAGAACAAAAAGAAAATAACAAAAAAAATAAAAATAAATAAAAACACACACACGCGTGCACCCTTGTGACCATTTCTCCCACCGCCTCTCTCTTAGTTTCTTCTCTGCTGATTTCTTTTGCTCTCTCGGGCAATCTCTCTTTACTCCCTTTCTCTCAAATCTCTCCCTCTCCTCTATTCTTTACTTTGTTTGCTGTGCTCTCTCTCGGTAATTCCTCTGTACTATTGTCCCCTTTATTTCGTTGCCGCCCTCTCCGTTTTCCGGCGAGGGAGTGGTGGCGCGGGTACCTGTTTGTGGCTGTTGTGTGTGTGTGGTTGCGTGTGTTTGTCTCGTGTGTATTTGTGCCTGTTGCCCCTATTTCCCCGCCTGTGAGGTTCGGTTTTGGCCGTTGTTGTTGCTGTCTTCTCTTCCCTGTTCCGGTGGTTTCGTCACCGCTGTCGCGCTTGTCGCGCGTGTTGGTAGCGGGACGTTTCCCCGATTGCTGCCTGCGATTGTATATGCGTATTGAATTACGTTCTTTATATTATTTTATTTAATTCCTGAAGGAATTAAATTACTTGATTGCGGTTCGTGAAATAAAATATTTTTGGTGCGAGAGTTAAATTATTAATCGATAAAATTTACGTAGGATGCCCGGAATTTACGGGAACCCATAAATTTTATCATCGTCGGCGATGAGCCTCGGCGAGCCAACAGTGGACGGTGATGATTTTTATTTGAGTCCTACATTTATTAATTAAATAAATTAGTTCGTGATAATAATTATGAAATGAAAACGAATAAAATTAGTTTGTAAAATAAATTTCGAAATGAATGAAAATAGTTAATAACTGAATTGTATTGGTGATTGGGATTGGCGTATGGATTGTAAATTGGATGATTGGTTGTTGTTATGTTGTGATTGACGTCGATTTAATTTCGACGGGTAGGCCGATAAACAAAGGAGACGCTGCCAGATTTTCGGGAAATTAATTCCGAAATTTCGGGAACGTAACCTATAATTATCGGAGACGTCGAATAATCATATACAATTATATTATATGAACTGGACTGCGATTGAGACAGGCTAATTTATAAATAATCGATTACACTGTTTTTCAAAACGACTAGTATACGTATTTTCTGAAAATAAATACCGAACCGAGTTTCGAAGATGTGAACCATAACTGCTATGTGTATTTCGATAATACATATAAATATGAATTCGGTTATGAAATCGTATGGGTAGAATATGATGACGATTTGATGTTAAGTTTAAACGGTTATCTGAATTAGGGTACTTCAACCCTGTAGGTTTTAGACGGAAGACCGAGACATGACATCGGACTAGGAACGATCTAGTGATTAGACGTCGAGATCAACGAAGTTTCAACTGAAGGGTCTGAATGTTGGGATTGTATCCAGAATAGGATAGTGGTTTGACGATGAAGCCAAACGCTCAAGGCAATACAAAAGTCGACCAATAATAGTGGTTAACGCTTATCGAGGCAAGTATTCTGGATTTTTCTTTTAAATACTGCAAGTATTCCCGAACTTTCTTTTAAATACTGCAAGTATTCCTGATTTTCTGCAAATATTTATTCGTTCCTATTCTAAGTTCAGAATAGTTAAATGTTTTATATTTCACTGCAATTATTCTGATTATGCATGATTCTTTTATTCTTGTTCTGATAATTCGATTGCTCTCTTGAGCAAATACCCATTCTTTCGGGTTATTTGTGAACCCTGAATTGGGATGTTTTAAAATCAAAATGATTTGACATCAAAACACTCTATGGGCTGGATGGTGATATTTTGGGGATTGAGTTTTACTTAATCCTGAGGACCGGGATGACTGGTGCCTCGAGATGGGCTATAGTGCCTGGGGACCCGACTAGATCTATATATTAAGATGTAGATCTGCATTATATTCTAAATGATCAACAGAATATAGATGCGAACTAGTGTCTAGTCTAATTTGTTGTTGATCGCCATTAATGGCATTCCTTCTTGAGAAAAAAATGTGATTATGGATTAAAGTTAGTTTTCCTTAGCACTCATTTTCAGGAAATTACAGTGTTTCTAAATAAATTCGAGGTTCAGATTGTTGCTGCAGCATTAGTTGCTCAGTGATAGTTAGAATCTTGAATGAATTGAGATCTTCTTAATTATTCAACCTGTCCTTATCAGGCTGGTTTAGCAGGCTAAGTCTATGGAAACTTAGTCGATAATGATGGATACTGAATAGTTAGGAATTTCTTGAACGTCATTTTATGAATAGTTATTGCATTCGTTGCTCAAGTATGAAGTGTTACCAGAAGCTATTTTGAAAACACACGATCTCTGAAGCTCTTACAAAAATGTCGTTATTCCCTATGTGATTTATAGCAATGCAAATCAAATTGATTTTATGTTGATAAAGTATATCCTTTAAATGATTTCGTGTTTCGCTCTTCAAAATATTTCAGAGATTTTGTCTGGAAGTTTTTCTTTGATATTAATATTTGAAACTCAAAATATATACTTGCTGGGCATTTTTCGCTCACTCTTGCTTTGTCAATTCTTATTTCTGCCAGAAACATATAAGGATAGAAGTGAATAGCTTTGATAGACATCAGAAGTTAGAGAAATTTCCGCTGCGAGAGGTTGAAGAAGTTAGAAGAATATGATAAGAGCAGTAGTTCGAAGGTATTTACGTTTGTATTTTAGTTGTTGTAAATAGTGGAAGGTTAAATTCTTGTTTCATACCATAACCTGTAAACGATCCGGATTCAAGGGGTTATTTGTTTATTATTTTATTTTATGTAAAGATGGTTTAGTGACACCAAATGTTGACCCCGGATTTGGGATGTTACAAGTCTTTCAAGAGTTCAATCCATCGCCTTTGTCTCATGTTAAGTTCCTTCTGTGTAAAGATATACTTCAAGCTTTTGTGGTCGGTAAAGATCTCACACTTATCACCATACAAGTAGTGCCTCCATATCTTCAATGCAAATATAACAGCAGCAAGCTCCAAGTCATGTGTCGGATAGTTTACCTCATAAGGCTTCAATTGCCTCGAAGCATAGGCAATCACCTTTCCATGTTGCATCAGTACACATCCAAGTCCCTTCTTTGAAGCATCACTATAAATCACATAACCACCCAATCCAGATGGTAGGGTTAAAACTGGAGATGTCACAAGTGTTGGATTTTTAACGCAGCGGGGTCATGGCAAAACACTTTTTCGCATACAAAATCCAAATAAAAGCATATAAATCGTGAATAAAAATTCGAGGGATTGGATCTAACCTTTAAAAATAATTCGGAGACAACGATCAGAGATCCTTAGCAGTTGCTCCTCAAGTGTGAAGCACTCCACCGGTATCCACCAAGAAAACGATGTTAAGGAGGAGGAATGAGGTGGAGAGAATTGGGTTTTCCAAAATTTTTGGGTTTTTATGTGGGTTCTTGGGTTAGAATAAAATAGGGTCTATAATAGTGTATTTATAGGCAAAATTTTCAGCTGAAATTTTCCCATAAATATTATTATTATTATCCCATTTATTATTCTCATTAATAATTAAAACACCTTTTAATCATTAATCCTTTTTCTAAACACTTTAGAAATAATTCTCTCTCTTGATTTAATTTCCAAAAATTAAATCCTTTAATTATTAATATTAAGAACTTTTCTTAATTAATTTATAATCAATTAAATCTCATTTAATCAAATATTAAATTTGCCAATTAATTATTTATTTCACAAATAAATAATTATTAGCCATTATTAATTAATTCCTCCACCATTAAATCATTCTCTTTTTATGGTGTGACCCTGTATGTTCAATATTAAGCCGGTAGTAGAAATAAATAATAATAAAACTATTTTATCATTATTTATATAAATTCACTAATTTATTAAATATGATTAATTAATTAATCATATTTATTCTACATCGTGAGGGATACTTCTCAGCATATCGCGACTATCCGGATAATATGAATTCACTGCTTAGAATACCAAGAACCTATTCAGTGAATAGTTAAATACAAGGCATGGATCTCGTGTCAAGCCTATATAATTCAATCACTTGCTTACCATTTACTATGTGTAGTTCTATGCAAATTAGAAACTCCTTTCTAATTTCATTCACTCTGGCCAGAGATTCCTGAACTAGCATAAGTGGATCAGCCTTGAACATTCGCTTCCTTCACTGGAAGGGGTAGATCCTTTATTGATCATACACTATCTTCGTGTACAAATTCCTATACCCAGAAGAGCCCTAATAATTGTCCCTGGAGACTAAGAACTAAACCAAAGCATAGTTCAGTGTACAAAAGATGACTATGATGACCTCAAGTCTAAGGATACTTGTACAACTATCACTATGTGAACAACTGCTGACACGTGAGTGAACTCCATCAGTTGTTCAGCTGTGCGAGTCATGTTCAGTGAACTTATTCTATAATAAGCACCTACATACTAGCTATAGTGTCACCACACAAATGTCTATGAGAACAGACATCCTTCATAATGAAGCAAGTATAGTATGTACCGATCTTTGCGGATTATTAATTACCAGTTAGTAATCCTATGACCAAGAAGTATTTAAGTTTAGAGTTATCATCTTTTTAGGTCTCACTATTATGATCTCATCATAATCCATAAAAAGCTTTACTCTAAACTATGGTATATCTTATTTAAACACTTAAATAGATAAAGCCCGTAATAAAAACAAAACAAGTCTTTTATTAATATCAATGAAATCAAAACAGATTACATAAAAGTTATTCCTAAATCCTTATACATGATTGGACTTATGACATATTCCTTTCAATCTCCCACTTGTACTAAAGCCAATCACTCTGGTATCTAATACCCATCTTGTCTTTATGACGATCAAAGTGACTTTCATAAAGTAGCTTTGTGAGTGGGTCTGCTATGTTGTTATGTGTGTCAACTCTAATTCAATACAATACAAGAAATGTTACCACGCTCCCACTAACCCTTTTGTAGACGCATGGTTCAGTTTTTTGATTAAATCAAACTCTTTGATTGTCTCATCAAAACGAATGTTCCATCTTTCGAGAAGCTTGCTTTAAACCACATATGGTTCGCAGCAGCTTACACACTAGGTTTTCATTTCCCTTGGAAAAAAAACCATCTGGCTATTTTCAAGATCACATAGTCGTAGTAAGCAGCATTCGCAAGCAAAATCCGAACTGATTTTAATAGGGCTACAGGTAAAAGGTTTCATCAAAGTCAATCCATTTCCTTTGTTTGAATCCTTTTCCCAAAAGCCTGGCCTTAAAGGTCTCCACCTGGCCATCTGCTATAATCTATCTTTTGTATACCGTATACATAGATTCCATTCTGGATTTTATGGCACTATGCCATTTCTCTGAGTCAACACTACTCATAGCCTCATTATAGGTCACAGGGTCCTCATCATTAATGATCGACAACTCATTGTCATTCTCAATGACAAGGCCATATTACCTCTCAGGTTGGCGAGACACTCTCCCTGACCTATGAATGGGCTGTTCCACAAAAGGTTGTTCAGTCAGAACAGGTGTTTCCACTCGATCTGTAGTAGTTTGTGCTTCTTGAACTTCATCAAGTTCAATTTTTCTCCCACTGTTTCCTTCAAGGATAAACTCCTTTTCCAAGAAGGTAGCATGTCTGGAGACAAACACCCGATGATCGGTGCAAAAGTAATACCCTAAAGTCTCTTTAGGATATCCCACAAAACTACATTTTCTGGATCGATATTCCAGCTTATCTGGGTCAACTTTCTTGACATAAGTTGGACATCCCCAAATCTTAACGTGTTTAAGACTCGGTTTCCTTTCTTTCCATATCTCATACGAAGTTTGAGGAACAGATTTTGGAAGGCACCTTATTCAGTAAATATGCTGAGGTTTCCAATGCATAACCCCATAGGAATACTGGAAGATTTGCATAGCTCATCATGGACCGAACTATGTCTAACAAAGTTCGATATCTCCTTTCAGATACTAATCTGGAGGAGTCCACTGGGAGACTATACCATTTACTTTGAGATAATCCAGAAACTCTCCATTCAAGTATTCACCACCTCGATCTAATCGAAGAATTATAATACTATGTTTGGTTTGTTTCTCCACTTCATACTTATACTCTTTGAACTTTTCAAAGGCTTCAGAGTTGTGTTTCATTAAACACATATCCGAATCTAGATCTATTATCCATGAAAGTAATGAAGTATGAAAATCCACCCATGGCTTGCGTAGACATTGGTCCACATACATCTGTGTGTACCATTCCTAGCAAATTTGCAGCCCTCTCTCCATGTCTACTAAATGGAGACTGCAATGCCACTATAAAGTGAGATTTTCATCATCCCTTTTCTTTTATTAGTTTGTTCAATCTGAAATAAATTATGTCACATACATACAGACCATTATTTAAAGCACCACATCCATAAAGAATATTATCTCTAAGAATAGAACATTCATTATTCTCAATAATAAATGAAAATCCAGCCAAGTCTAACATGGGAATAATATTCCTCACAATCGAGGGAACAAAATAACAATTATTTCAAACAATATTCTTGCCCGTAGGCCTATGTAAATGAAATGATTCTACATCTTCAGCAACAACTCTTGCTCCATTTCCATCAGTAGAATCACCTCTTCTTCCTCAAGAGTCCTACTTCTCCTTGGTCCCTGCAACAAATTGCAGATTTGAGAACCACAGGCGGTATCTAATACCCAAGTAGAAATTTGATTTAATGACATATTCATTTCTATCATGAACATACCTGAATCAGAAGCGGTAGTCTCACTACCCTTCTTCTTCTTCAATTCTGCAAGGTAAACCTTGCAGTTACTCTTCCAGTGCCCCACCTTGTTACAGTGAAAGCAAACAACTTTGCTCTTGGGGTCTTCAGATTTTGGTGGAACCGGCATTTTCTCACCTACTTTCTTCTTCTTGGAAGAGTTCCTCTTCCTTTTCTTAGGATTGGAACCTTCACCAATTAGAAGAACAGAACTCTTCTTAGGGGGAAAATTCGATTCCGCAGTCTTCAACATGTTGTGGAGTTCAGGCAGGCTGACATCCAACTTATTCATGTGAAAGTTCACAACAAACTGCGAGAACGAACTCGGAAGCGATTGCAAGACCAGGTCTTGGCTCAGCTCCCCATCCATGACAAAACCAAGTTGTCCAAGACGTTCAATCAAATTGATCATCTTAAGTACATGGTCATTCACAAATGATCCCTCAGACATCCTACACCCGAACAGCTCCTTCGATATCTCATATCGAGCTGTCCTCCCCGCCACATCATACAACTCTTGTAGATGCATGAGGATAGTGTTGGATTTTAAACGCAGCGGGGCATGGAAAAACACTTTTACACATACAAAATCCAAATAAAAGCATATAAATCGTGAATAAAAATTCGAGGGATCGAATCTAACCTTTAAAAATAATTCGGAGACAACGATCAGAGATCCTTAGCAGTTGCTCCTCAAGTGTGAAGCACTCCACCGGTATCCACCAAGAAAACGATGTTAAGGAGGAGGAAGGAGGTGGAGAGAATTGGGTTTTCCAAACTTTTTGAGTTTTCGGGTTTGATGTGGGTTAGAATAAAATAGGGTCTATAATAGGGTATTTATAGGCAAAATTTTCAGCTGAAATTTTCCTATAAATAATATTATTATTATCCCATTTATTATTCTCATTAATAATTAAAACACCTTTTAATTATTAATCCTTTTTCTAAACACTTTAGAAATAATTCTCTCTCTTGATTTAATTTCCAAAAATTAAATCCTTAATTAATAATATTAAGAACTTTTCTTAATTAATTTATAATCAATTAAATCTCATTTAATCAATTATTAAATTTTCCAATTAATTATTTATTTCATAAATAAATAATTATTAGCCATTATTAATTAATTCCTCCACCATTAAATCATTCTCTTTTTATGGTGTGACCCTGTAGGTTCAATATTAAGCCGGTAGTAGAAATAAATAATAATAAAACTATTTTATAATTATTTATATAAATTCTCTAATTTATTAAATATGATTAATTAATTAATCATATTTATTCTACATCGTGAGTGATGCTTCTCAACATATCGCGACTATCCGGATAATATGAATTCACTGCTTAGAATACCAAGAACCTATTCAGTGAATAGTTACCGTACAATAAACTCCTTCTACCCTACAATGTCCCGATTAAATACAAGGCATGGATCTCGTGTCAAGCCTATCTAATTCAATCACTTGCTTACCATTTACTATGCGTAGTTCTATGCAAATTAGAAACTCCTTTCTAATTTCATTCACTCTGGCCAGAGATTCCTGAACTAGCATAAGTGGATCAGCCTTGAACATTCGCTTCCTTCACTAGAAGGGGTAGATCCTTTATTGATCATACACTATCTTCGTGTACAAATTCCTATACCCAGAAGAGCCCTAATAATTGTCCCTGGAGACTAAGAACTAAACCAAAACATAGTTCAGTGTACACAAGATGACTATGATGACCTCAAGTTTAAGGATACTTGTACAACTATCACTATGTGAACAACTGCTGACACGTGAGTGAACTCCATCAGTTGTTCAGCTGTGCGAGTCATGTTCAGTGAACTTATTCTATAATAAGCACCTACATACTAGCTATAGTGTTACCACACAAATGTCTATGAGAACAGACATCCTTCATAATGAATCAAGAATAGTATGTACCGATCTTTGCGGATTATTAATTACCAGTTAGTAAACCTATGACCAGGAACTATTTAAGTTTAGAGTTATCATCTTTTTAGGTCTCACTATTATGATCTCATCATAATCCATAAAAAGCTTTACTCTAAACTATGGTATATCTTATTTAAACACTTAAATAGATAAAGCCCGTAATAAAAACAAAACAAGTCTTTTATTAATATCAATGAAATCAAAACAGATTACATAAAAGTTATTCCTAAATCCTCATACATGATTGGACTTAGGACATATTCCTTTCAACAAGTCTCTTCTTCAATTCTTGAAAACTAGTCTCACATTCCTCGGTCCATATGAACTTGTTACTTTTTCGAGTCAATTGTGTCAATGGCATGGCAATGGTCGAGAAACCCTCAACAAAGCGACGATAATAACCAGCAAGTCCCAAGAAACTCCTCACCTCAGTCACAGTGCCAGGTCTTTGCCAATCGGTAATAGCCTCAACCTTAGCCGGATCCACTTTAATTCCATCTGCTGATACAATATGTCCCAAAAAGGTAACCTGATCAAGCTAAAATTCACACTTCTTGTACTTTGCAAACAACTTATTCTTCCTCAATATCTCCAATACAACTCGTAGGTGCTCCTCATGCTCTTCTTTAGACTTCGAATACACCAAAATATCATCGATAAATACAATCACAAACTTGTCAAGAAAATCTTTGAATACCCTGTTCATCAAGTCCATGAAAACTGCTGGTGCATTTGTCAACCCAAAAGACATGACAAGAAACTCGTAGTGTCCATAACGAGTCCTAAATACAGTCTTCAAGATATCACTTTCCTTCACTCTCAACTGATGGTAGCCGGAACGCAGATCGATCTTCGAAAAATATTTTGCTCCTTGCAGCTGATCAAATAAGTCGTCGATCCTCGGTAATGGATACCTATTCTTCACAGTGATTCTGTTCAAATCTCGATAATCAATACAGAGCCTCATCGAACCATCCTTTTTCTTCACAAACAAGACAGGTGCACCCCAAGGTGAAACACTAGGTCTGATGAAACCTTTCTCAAGAAGTTCCTGCAGTTGTTCCTTTAACTCTTGCAATTCCAGTGGAGCCATGCGATACAGAGCCTTAGAAATTGGTTTCGCACCAGGAAGCATGTCAATAGAAAATTCCACTTCTCTTTTTGGTGGTAATCCATCCAAGTCCTCTAGAAACACATCTGGAAACTCACAAACTACACTGACATCCACAAGTTCAAGCAATTCCATAGAAGAATCAATCATGTGAGCTAAATATCCTTCACATCCGTGTATAAGTATCCTCTTGGCCTTGATGGCCGAAATAAATTTCCCCAAACCACTATGTGTAGAACCCTGAAACTCGAACTCGGGTGAATTTGGATCACCAAAAATTATTTTTTTCCTTGACAATCAATAGTAGCCTTATGCCGCTCTAACCAATCCATTCCCAAGATGGCATCGAAATCTTGCATCAGAATAGGCAATAGATCCACAAATAATTTCCTATCATCAACTATGACTACACAATCATGGTAACGAGAGTTCACATATGTATTTACTCCAATAGGGTTTCCAATAGAAAATTCTGATGAAAGCGTAGTAGGTGCAATGCATAAGTGTTTAACATAAAATGTAAAGACAAATGAGTGTGTAACACCAGTGTCAAATAAGACCGTAGCATTCCCATTGCCAATAGAAAGTGTTCCTATAATGGTACCTGGGGTATTTGCAGCATCCTTTGCGGTAATAGAAAAGACACGTCCACCAGTCTTCTGATTATTTTTCCTATTCTGATCGTTCTGGTCCCCTGACTTCTTCAATGGCTGCTTGCAATCTCGAATAGTATGGCCCTTCTGGCCGCAGTTGAAGCATGACCTACTAATCCAATAACAAACACCACTGTGCATCTTCCCGCAATGCTCAAAAAATTTTCCTCCATTCCGATTTCCAGCTTGAGTCATTGACTTGTTCTACTGATTACCTTGACTTCCATTTCTCTGCTGAAAATTATGAGTGTTGTACCTCTGTTCATTTTGTTTAAATTTGCCTGCAGATCTGTCATTTTTCTGAAACTTAGAGGAATCATCATCTCTCTTCCTTTTCTGATTCTGCATGTCTCGCTGTTTATGAAAATCAACCTGATGAAGTTCTTGATCTCTAGCACTATCCACTAAACTGTCCATGGTAGTGTAGCGATTAGCTATGATGTGGTTACGAATAGAAGTCTTCAAAGCCCACTTGAATTTCATTATATTATCCTCCTTAGTACCAGCAACAGATCGAGCATACCCAGCCAATCTCTGAAATCTGACCTGAAAGTCCGCTACAGACTCATCATCTTTCTGAGCTATACCCTGATATTCTCGAGCATACTCTTCACGAATACAAGCAGGAAAGTACCGCTGATCAAACTGTGCCTTGAACACATCCCAAGTGATAGTATTCTCATATCCAGCTGCGTGAGAAGCCACCACTGACTTCCACCAAATGCTAGCATCCCCCTCAAGACGGTATATACCAAAACGAGCCTTTTCCCGCTCAGAACAATTCAGAACCCGAAATATTTTCTCCATGTGATCAATCCACGCTTCAGTATCCATCGGGGTCTTAGCTTCCTTAAAACAATTAGGCCTTTGCTTCATGAACCGATCAAACATAGTCTGGCCCTCATGGTCCTGCCCATTATTATTACCACGAGAATTCTGTTGTTGTCGAGCTGCAACTTCCTGTACCATGTCCATAAAAGTAGCTCGATCCATCACAATTTCATGATGGGCATTTCCAGCATTATTCCGACCTCGCGCCATCCTGTAAACATTTATATAAGTGCACAAATAACACACATAAGTATTACGATATTCAATCCAAGAATCGAGATATTTTAATCTACCCATGCGAAGTCAACCCAAAACTCACAGTTCAATGCCTAAAAGACAGTCTACAGAATCTATAATCGTAGCTCTGATACCAACACTGTAACACCCTATTTTTATAACAATAAAGCTACACGATATAAATAAGTCTAAATTATATTAAACTGCAATAATGTAGCAAGGCCGAATAATATAATAAAATCCATGGTCTAATCCTCCAATAATGATAGAAATAGGATGTAAACTATACTAAAAGTTGTTTTCGAATTTATTACATCCACTAGTCTGAATCTCGATTAAATACTGGGTGTCACTCATCACTCTTCCCGCTTTACCCCTATTTACCTGCGAAAAGGAAAACAATAAAGAGTGAGCCAAATGCCCAGTACGAATATAATCCAAATAAATTATAAAATATAAATACGAATAGATTGTGTCTTACCAACACAGAGATTTAAACTGAAAATGAGAAAAAGTCAACAATATAATTTTAAAACAATTTATCAATATTTTATCGAATCAGTAGGATAAAAATTTAAAACAATTAGCTAGCGATGAATCATAAAGTAAGGCTGAATAACAAATAAGGTGGGTACAAATATGGGTCTCTTACACAAAACTATACTCGCCAAACTCCGATCACCGGCGAAGTATAGGACAATGATTCCTTCCTCGGTAAGCCAGAAGAATGAATAAGGAATGTAAAATACATCCCAACAATACAATAGCGATCATGATCTTATCACATCTCATACTCCAGAGACGCGCTCGTATACTCACCCACCGATACGAGTTGGTGCCTAGTTCACCTTTACTCCGAACTCCATGTGAACATTGTCCGTGATTAACCCACACAGATCGGTCTAAGAGCCTAACAAAATAGGTTACAAAGGTCGCTTGACTCGTTGCACGAAACGAAATATAGTAAACAATGTCGCAAGAAAAATGCGAAATAATAATATAAACAAGTCAAGGCAACAATAATCCAAGAATAGGGAATTCGAAATGAAAACGAGAATGCGTACAAATAGGTACACACTGAGTACAATAAGCTCACAACTTTAGAAAATGAATCAACAATAAATTTAACGAATATTTATTTATTAAAAGAAATAGAATGAAGAATTCGTACCTGATATTAAGATTGAGCAAATTTTGAAAATATTCAAAATATGGTGCGGTGCTAATAGCCCTTATTTATATCTAAAAGGTAAGATATAATCATGCGTTAGAATCTGAACTTATTTAATAATCCTAAATTAAATAGATATGCATTTTATACTAAATAAATAACTCCATAACTTAATGATCATAATTGTACCACTGTCCGAAGTCTGATAAGGTGAATAACACATGTTAATAAAAAAAATTGGGTGTTAACTACTTTAGGTCAAAGACTACAAAATGCTAATACATTATATAAAATAAGCTTCGCCCAAAAAGAATATCACTCGAGTTAGCATTTAAAAATATTAAAATAATATAAAAGAAATTAGTTAAATAACCAGTGACGCTAGTATGTACAAAATATGAGTCGTACACAGACATGTACCTCACTTAATGCATTAGTTGACATCTAACATTTTATAAAAATTAAAAGAAAAACAAAGGCCATTAAGTAACTTGAATAATTTATTTATAAAAATATTACACCTCCTCTTGTGACTCAACTTTGCCGAGACTTCGGCACATCACCGTATATACTAACACAAGGTCATAAAATTAAATAAACTAACAAATTAAATAATTATAATATATTAAATTTTGAAATCATGTAATAATTATTAATATAGTTTAATGCATGCAAAAATAATTCATCACTCATATAAAATACTAGAATCCTGCCATGTGTACATAAAAATATGCACATTAGCAAATTATTAAAATGTCATCTTTAAAAGAAATTTGCTAAAATTTAATAAATTTATTATAAAGCTATTATTTTGAGGAACTAATGAGATATAACTCTCTGCAAATCCAGGCATGTAAACATGTATATCCAAATTTGATAATTATCAATATAATAAATATGGTACTCCACATGAGGGTGAGGTAACAACGATAAAATTAAATGTTAAATATTAATAAAGGTCCTTAATATCAACCATAACCATTTACAATAAAAGACCCAAATAACTAATTAGTGTTATCAAACTTAGTCAGCCAACTAATAAAATAGAGAACCCATGCTCTTGCATTCTTAACTATACTCCTGATGTAACATTAACATTAATATATAAAATTAATACCATGCCCCCAACACATATCAAAAGAGCATTAAAAGTTATTAAACTATATTTACTAAATTTACACGCTAGAATCAGATTACATGCAATACGATAATTAATAATAATATACATAACAAAAATAATTAATAAAAGTGAAAATAGTGATATACGATGACTTACAATATTCTAGGTCGAGGAATCTGAAAATAGTTGCACAACACGGGTGGACGGAGGTGCTGGAAATTCATAGATAAGCAACAATAATTATATACTATATTCATCCAAATATACTTTTTAATATAATAACATATGTACCTTTGGTTTATAGCACAGGAACCAACCAGATACTAATATCTAGTTACAATGCTATGAGAATTGGTTTGCCCCCTGCATTAATGGAACACCGCCACATACATATTAATATTATTATATAACTTAACCCACCAAAGAAATACATGATTGACATATTTAGAGGTTGGATGCTCACCTCTCCCCAGATGCGATGTAACGCGACTGTACACCCTTATAGATGTAATATAGAATTATATTTATAAGACTATTTGGATAACTATAAACAGATTAGAATTAGGTTATACAAATATTATCCAACAACTAATTTAGCCTTATCAATATATCTTTAGAATTCAACTAGAACTCCAATTAAAAATTCTAGATACTTCTAGAATTAAAATAAATCCAAATATAATTTTATACATAACTTATATAAATTAAAATTAAGTGCTGAGTATTTTATATAAAATATTGGGGTATTATACATCAAGTACCACTTCATAAGGGAACATGTAATGAATGGTACTGTGGAACTACATTTTGTTCCAAGTGAGAAGCAGTTTGCAGATATTTTTACCAAGCCACTGGATGAATCCACCTTTTCAAGTTTGGTAAGTGAGTTAGGTATGCTCAATTATTCTGAAATCTTTTCAGATAATTTGCAAGTTGTAATGCAGCAAGAAATTTAATTAGTTTTACAGTCTAGGATGAAATTTTGGCTAATTCAAAATTTACATCTCGACGGATGATCAGTATCCATCGAGTTTGATCATCCGTCGGTATACATTTTATTAATAAAAAAAATTATTTTTCTGGAATATTTTGACTCGACGGATAATTGATTTATTCTCATCCGTCGAATTGTCTGAATCTTAGCCGTTAATTCCCTGAATTTTATCCATCGAGTATACTTACAGTTTATAAGTATAACACGACAGATAATTGAAGGAATTTTTACAGTTTATTTTTAAATGGCTATTTTGGGCAATTCTTATTGGTTACTTTATTTTACCTTATTATTTTTTACAGTTATTTTTGAGATAGTATAGAAGCTTAATTCATTTCTATTACTTTTCTTTTATCATTCTCAAATCATCTGCTCTAAATTCTCTCTTTCTCAAAAGCAATTATCATCTCTATCTCTGCAATTTCCAGTCTCTCTAATAATGGCACCAGTCATCAAGATCATGTCACAAACTGGATACATCTATGAGAAAAACAACTTCACGGCTCTAGTAAATAAGGGGATTCAACATTCAAGTGACTACCACAAAATGATGGATTTTTTGAAGAACTGCAAACTCAGCTATGCAATGCTAGAATCACCCACCATCTTTTGTGAGGTTGTTGAAGAGATGTGGACGACTGCTACATACAACTCTACTGATAAGACCATCACACTCACCATTAAAGGTAAGGAATTCTGTATTAATAGTGATGTTATCAAAGCATATTTCAAGATTCCTGATAATATTGTGACTTCACCACACACAGACACTGATATAGTTAATATGCTTAATTTCATGAACTTTGCACTCTCTACTTCTAAGTTAAGTGACATTAGGAGATTGGGTCTTAGAAAGGAATGGAGTTTCATGTGTGATGTAGTGACCAAGGTCTTTTCTGGTAAAATCAGTAATTTTGATTCTGTCAATATTTCCATGTTTAACATGCTTTACATGCTAGTTACAGATAAGTTCTTTAATTTTAGTGATCTTGTTTTGTTTGAGTTGGGGTTTAAATTAGGGGAGTTAAATAAGAGGGGTAAAAATGTTTATCATGGTAGATTTTTCATGATGTTAGCTAACCACCTCTCTGAGGAAATTGTGCTTGAGAACCCAAACAACAAATTAGATTGTTGGGTTCAAGAGAGGAGAATTATTGCAGATTTGAACAGGGCAAATCATCACAAGGAGAGGCCACTCTTCTATTTCCCTGTAATGGAAGCACCTCAGGTAAGTGAGGTAAGTTCATCTGTTCCTACTCTTTCAACCTCACAGATTTCTTTGAATTCTAGTATAACTATGGCAATTGTGTCAATGAACCAACAGTTGCCTACCCAAGCTACCAAACCATCAAAAGTTTCAAAATCCAAATCAAAGAAAGCCTCCGCTGGTATCTCTCAAAAGATACCAGTTGTAAAATCCACCAAAACCAAAGAGGGGAGTGTGAAGGTGGGAAAGGTAGGTGAGGGACAGGGTGAATATAAAAGAAACCCTAAGGATAAGAATGGAGAGTTGAGTGGTTCCCAGCCTAGCCACACTGCAGTTTCCCAACAAACTGCAGTGATCAATAAATATAAAAGCTCATTTCTAGTTGCATCCTCCCAAAAGGATGTGACTATTGAACAAAGCTCTCAACCAAGAGCACAGGTCAAAAGGGTAAGAGACACTAGCTCACCCCAAACTTATGCCAGAAAGAAGAAATAAAAAACTCTTGGGGATGCACAGGGTTCACACACTGTGCAAACTGGTGCTAAAGACACAGTCACTGCACCTTCACAAATTCAGCTTGATGTGGCTTCAATAAATGTGGAGTCACAGCCAAAATCATTAGTTATAGAAGCGACTCAAACACCAAATTCTCCCACAAACTCTCTGGATGTGGATATGATTAACACATCAATTCCCGATTCCCCTTCTTTAACTTTGTTGGGGAAGCCAAAATCTAGTGCAAGTGAGCATCATCTTTTGGATGATTTGTTGGCTTACTTACCAATTCTTTCAGGAACTGTTGAAATATTTGTGCCCAAAATCTCATCAATCAGCACAGAGTCCATAATAGTTTCAATTCCAAGTTCATTCATTTCTACTCTCTCGATGGATATTGCTCATCCGTCGAGTAGTGATTGTATCCCGATGAATAAGCTTAACAACATTTATCCGTCAGATAGTCAAACTGCTAACCCGATGGATATCCTTTATCTGTCGAGTGTCTCTGCACGGCTTAAAATTTTATCAATTATCTCAAGTGCAGAAGACTTAGTGGTAGTACAGTCACTCTTAGGATTGAGGGAAGAGAGTGTTATGAGTGAGAGTCTGGGTTGCTCCCAGGAAAAAGGAGAGGAAAAGAGTGAAAATAAGCAATCCGGTTCTTCAGGATTAGCAAAAGAGAGTGAGAGGAGTCCCACCTTAGATGGTGAAGGTGAGGGTGTGAGGGTGGGAAGCCAGGGTGAGACCCTGATGCAACAAAAGAGAGGACAAGAGAAAAATGCAGGTACATAAGCTATAAGGATGGATGTCATTGCTAGTGAGTTAATGAATGTCCAGGATGCAGACAGGGAGGGACTATCTCAGCAACCTCAAGCTATTATAGATTCCACTTCCCTTGATGCTGATGCATTTACTCACCCTGTTCCAGCTTATCAACTTCTAGCTGAACAGGGCAATGACAATGCAGAAAGGATGCTCAATTTGGTGCATACCACTCAGTCAATGCTAAGAGCTAAGGATGCCATCACAGCTTTGCCCTCTACAGCTGGTGATGTTGATTATGAGAATGGTGGTTCAGCAGATTTCTTTGGAGATGAAGGTGGAGATAGTGAAGACGAGTCATTGGACATAGGGGGAGAAGTAGGTTCCAGTTCAAGATCAGGCATGCCATCATGAGAATTTTTAAAACATTGTGATGAACACTACTTCAAGACAACCCTGATCCAACTCATAAATCAGATAAATTCTGCTCTTTTAACCACTACAAATGCCAACACCAAGAAGCTCCTTCAAGCACATCTTGCTTCTCTGCAACTACAACAGATTCAAGGCTTTCAAAATGCTAGAGATGTCAACACCATCAAGGGTGATATTGATGAGATGAAAAAGGCTATTTCTGACAAGATGGACTCTAAGCTTCCAGAAGCTACAATGCTTGACATCAAGAGGCAACTCAGGAAAAATTCTGAACTTGCCACAAAGATAGATGCCTTGGATACAAGAATGTCAGCTATGGAAGCATCTCTAACAGCCATTCATCTGCATCAAGCTCAACAGACAGACTTGCTTCAGAAACTAGTGGCTGCATAAACCTCCTCCTCTACTCAACTTGATGATAACAAAAAGGGGGAGAAAGGACCAAGTGAGGGGGAGAAACATCTTAACATTCAAATCAGTAAAGTAAGTGTGCCTACAATTACTTTCACCAAGCCACCAGTTACAGACAACATTGATCTGATAAATGAAGCAGCAGCCAATATAAGAGCAGCTGAAAAGGTGCAGTTGATTCCAATCAACTGGGAGAAAATTGATGAGGACATTCAAAAGAAGTTTGGGCTAGTAAAGAAGCCAGAAATGTCAGCCATTCATCACTCTCAAGTCAGGCAAATCTCTGTGAATGAAATAAGCATGAACTATCTGGAAATGGGACAGCCATCCTGCATCAAATCTCCAAAGGCTGAAATAATTCTGAAGCCAATGGTGAACTATCCAAAATCATCATTAAAGAAACCTTTGGATACAGTGTATGAGACACCTAAGCCTGATGAGAAGAAGCTTCTGTCAAGATCAATTGCCTTCTATAAGGATCCAGCTGATCCAGCTTTAAAATGGAGAATTGCTAAAGTTTTCAGAAATGGTAAAGAAATTTTTGTGGTAGCTGGTCATCCGTAATTTGCTCAAGCAAAGAGAGAAGAAAAGGCAAGACTAAAGCAAGAAAAGAAGCAAGCTGCTCTAGATGCCAAAAAGGCTAAGCAAAAGAAAGAGCAAGTTGGTATCTTGGCCAAGCTACAAGCTGTAAAACCAATACAACAAATTCCTGCTCAACCATATGAAATCACTGAATCTCAAGATCCAAAGAAGCAAGTTGAACCACAACAGAAGAAAGCTCCAAGATACAAGGAATTGGCCAAAAGAACCAAAAGGAAATTGGACCTTGTTGATAAGGAATTGGAGTATCAGTTTTCCAAGGAATCCACTCCAACTACAACTCAAGCATCAAAACCCTCTGTGGTATTTGAAGACATCAAGGTGGTGGATCCTTACTGGAATATTCATGGTAAACCTATTGTGCCTAAGGATAAACCAATAGACTGGGAGAGTCTACCAATTCCTGACTTCAATTTTCCAATCCTTAGCAAGCCAAAAAGAACAAAGTCAAGAGCAGTCAAGAAAGTGAAGTTGTCACCTCTCAAATCCAGATCTCTAACTAAAGCTCAATCCAAAGTCAACAAGGGATATTACATGTACTTATGTGACATTAAGGAATTCTCTGATCTAAATCTCTATCTAGATGAACTAGAAGAAGTGAGAGGGATTGATGCTTACAGGAATCTACTTGGAAGGTTAGTTTTCAAGTACAAGGGAGGAAAGGAGATTCAATGGCCACTTGATCGGATCCTTCAAGAAAGCCAAGCTGTGCTGATAAAGGTTTATTCATCCTTCAAGAAGAAATTTGGATTCAATGTAACTGCAAGAAGACTGGTTCTAAAGAAGATTGAAGAACTGACGAGTATTAGAGCTAATAATGCACTCCCAAAGACTTTAATTATTCCTTACACAGGGAGAAGAGTACATCTAAGGCCCTACTGGCTGATGGAGTTCATGGATGACAAAGGAGTGAGAAGATTTTTAAGAATAGAAGACTAATTGAGCATCTCTAGCAATGAGAATCTTTTGGAAATGCAAGAAAAGCTAAATCTCTCAGAATCTGATGAACTGGAATTCCATAGACAGCTCCAAAATCAGATAGAAGAAAACAACAGAAAGCTTGGAAAGAGATCCAGATCTTCAAGGAAATAGATTAATCTGCTCAGGCTAGAGGAGCATCTTGAAAATGACTGTGAGCAAATCTTTGTACATTTTGTTAATTGAAGTACTTTACAGTATTATCTACTTTCTTTTGAAGCTGTATTTTTAGGGTGTTTTGTTATCATCGAGTTTCTCTTAATTTACGGCTACAATTCCAGTAGACATAAATTGGGGGAGATTATTGTGAATATGTTGTAAACTTGATGATTTCATTAATAAAACACCTTAGTAGATTTTACTAAGTGAAAAATATAGCACTCGACGGATAAGGATTGTAGTCTCGACGGATGACTCAATATAGTCCCGAAGGACGATGATTTATTATCCATCGAGTGAGTAGCTTGTGTAACAATAAGTCTATAGCATATTTCTGCATACACATTGTTTAGATTCTGTAGTAGTACTCAAGTCATGTTGACTTTAACTAGATATGCAGAATAGTTTAATTAATTGTATATAGATGATGTCTTGTAATTCTGCATAAATGAAATGAAGTCAAGTGCCAGATAGCTACCCGACGGATAAACAACAATGCCACTCGACGGATGATCAACTAGGCAACCCGACGGATGATCATGAACCCGACGGATAAAGAATTCAAACATCTGTTGATAGTGACAACACTGTCACATGCGTCGAATGTATGCAAATAGAATATGGAAGCCTATTCAACTGGGTTTTAGAGAACAAAGAAGCATTGCCATTTCCATGCTATTATGAAGATATTCAAAGATGCTGGAAAGGAGTAATGAAGTAGCATAGTATTAGAATTGATAGTTTTTGTTTTATTATCCCGTCTTATTACTTTGTAATCTTGGTGTTATATAATCCAAGGAGTAGCAAATAAAACAAAAAAAACTAAGCAACCAAGAGTGAAACATTTGTAAGCTGTATTCTTAGCATTTTTCTGCAATCTTAGTTGTTCATATTTGTAAGTAGCTGTGAGCTAATTGCTACACAGAGTTCTCTTGATATATTATATATCTCTGGTGGATACATTCAAATCCACCAGAAAGTTTTTGAAGACTTGTGTTTTTAATTACTTGTGTTTTGATTCATTTCAAGTTATTATTCCGCACTCTACAAATCAATTCACAGTGATATATATTTAAGTTAGAACACTTTTTATTTTTGAAAAAGTTTCAAGAATTCCATTCAACCCCCCCTTTTGTAATTCTTGTTGCATTGTTAAGGACTAACATATGATGACGATGATGGTGAAGAATATGAAAATTATGCTCTCATGGATTTGGAGGAAGGAGAATCATCTGCATCAAAATATGAGGTACCTATCCTAACCACCATTGATTTGAATGTCTCACAATATTAGGAAACTGTAGAAAGAATGAGTGTAAAAATGTTTCACATTCACACAAGCATGGTGGCTACTACTGAGGAAATGAGTAGGCTGTCAAAAGTGAATGAAAAACTTGAAATTGAGAAACAAGAACTAGACATGCAGCTTGTTAGTCTAGAAGCAGTTAGACAATAAAATGAGTATCTCAGAAATAAGATGAAATGTGTAGAGGAAGTTGAAGCTGTATTGAGAGACAAAATTGAGAAAAATGATCTTAAGCTTAAGTTATTTAAAAATGCATGTCAATTAGTTGGTTAATACCATGAAAAGAACAAGCCATGTGCTAACATAGCTATTGGATTGGACTATAAGGCCGGTGCTTCTCAAAAGAAAAGTCAAATTGACAAGGGAAAGGAAAGCATCCCCCTCTATAAAAATAATGAAAAAGGGAAGGTGTGTGAACAAAGAAGTTCCTGATGTGTTTAAAAAGGTGATTGCACCCTTGTTCCAAATCTGTGAGGTGAACTTCCGTGAAGAGGAGCTTATCATAAAGCAAGAAATTACAGATGAAGATTAAGAAAAGAAAAATGCCAAACCCACCCTCAACACTGAATGTGAGAAAAAAGCCCGAATCTAGTCCAGTCATCAAAACATCAATAACTGAAATCAAAAATGAAAGCACGGGAAAGAAAAAGAAGAACAAAAATGGAAAGATAGGTGTCAACAAAAGCAATAACTATGTCTATGTTGCAGATGCTCCCAGAAAGTAGTGTCAAAGATGTGGCTCAAAAAATATCGCAACTCATCTTTGTAAAATGATTGTTAGTGAGCCAAAGTATGGAGCTTGCAAGTATAATAAAGCTCAAACTGATGACCCCTACTCTTTGTGTGACAAGTTTGATTGCATTCCATGCAACATGAAAGTTATGACTAGCTGTCATAAGTTGAGAAAAGATTTAAAAGAACTTAACTTTAGATCTATGATCAAAGAAGAAAATGTTAATCAAACTAAGAAAATTGTTTCTTTTGATTGTTCAAGTTCTATTTCTGCTAACTCTGTCAAGAAGAAGAAAGTGCCCAACACTGCTTGGGTAGCTAAATACACTCAAACTCATTGTATGCAGGGAAGAAGAATAAAGTCACGTGGATCATTGATATTGGATGCTCCACACACATGACATGTAATAAAGCCCTGCTATCATAGTTTGAGGAGATGGTTGGCTCTTTGGTGACCTTTGAAGACAACGGCAAAGGATTTACAATGGGATTTTGCAGTTTGATTTATGGAAATGTTATTATTCAAGATGTAGCACTGGTTGCAGGTCTTAAAGTAAATCTTCTAACTGTCAGCCAATTTATAGAAAAGGGTTTCAAAGTTTTTTTTGACAAAGAAGATTGATCAATCACAAGCAAAAAGACTGGTGAAGTTTCTCTGAAAGGAGTAAGGAAAAGAAGTTTTGAATTTGATCAAAATGAAGTTTGTCAAGTTTGTCAAAATGAACTCTAGTTGAAGCTGCAAGGACAATATTGCAGGATGCCAAGCTGCCAACCAGTTTTTGAGAAGAAGCTGTTAACATAGCATGCTATACTCAGAATAGATATTTGATTTACAAAAATATTGGCAAGTCACCCTACTCAATCATGTCAAAAAGGAAGCCCGAAGTTAAGCATCTTCATGTGTTTGGAAGCAAGTGCTTTGTGTTAAAAGAAAACTTTGAGTATGTTGGGAAATTAGAATCCAAAGTATTTTAAGCTATTTTTCTTGGATATTCATTGGAAAGGACTGCTTACAGAGTTTATGTGCTAGAGCAAAGGAAGATAATGGAGAGAACATATATGATATTTGATGATGAAAAGTATCATGGCTTGGAATGTCTTGATAAAAATGAAGCCGAAACTTTAAAATTTGATAATCTCAACCTTCATAGTAATTCTGAAGAAAAAATTGAAAAATAATGCAAATAATAGAGTAGAAGAAGGAACAAGTGAACAAGTGAACTATGAAAATGAGAATTCATCTCAAGAAAGAAGCTCACCTGAATTTGATAGCACAAACTCAGGGGGAGAAAGAGATGATGGTTCTGCAAGTCATGCCAACAATGAAGAAAATAAAGACAACTCTAGTCATCAAAATCATCATACCAAAAAATGGGATGGGAGTCACACAAGGGATACTATAATTGGTGATCCTAATGTCGGTGTGAGGACTAGAAGTGCCACTGTAAATGAATGCCTACATGCATGCTTTCTGTCCTAAATTGAGCTTAAGAAAACTGAAGAAGTTCTACTTGATCCTGATTGGAAAACTGCTATGCAAGAAGAACTAAATCAATTTGAAAGAAACAAAGTTTGGGAATCAGTTCAAGCACCAAGAAACAGAAGCATCATTGGAACAAAATGGGTGTACATGAACAAAATGGATAAAAATGGTGTTGTAACTAAAAAAAAGCAAGATTGGTTATCAAAGGCAACTCACAAGAAGAAAGGATTGACTATGATGAAACCTTTGCTCCTGTTACAATACTTGAAGCAATAAGGATTTTCCTTGCATTTGTTGCACACTCAAATTTCAAGGTATATTAAATGGATGTGAAAAGTGTATTTCTTAATGGTGAACTAGAAGAAGAAGTCTATGTGCAACAACCTCTTGGCTTTGAAGATTCAGTTTTTCCAAATTTTGTTTATAGAATTTTAAAGGCTCTCTATGGATTGAAGCAAGCACCAAGAGCATGGTATGACACTTTGTCAGAATTTCTAATCAAGAATGGATTTAGTAGAGGCATTATTGACAAAACTCTATTCTACAAGCAATATGGTGATGACATTATCCTAGTTCAAATCTATGTGGATGATATCATCTTGGGTTCTACTAATAAGAAGTTATGTCAAAGATTCTCAAAACTCATGCAAAGTGAAGATGAGATGAGCATGATGGGAGAACTAAGTTACTTTCTTGTCCTTCAAGTTAGCCAAAGAAGTGATGGAATTTTCATCTGGTCAAACTAAATATGTCAAAGATCTTCTGAAGAAATTTGGAATGGTGGATTGTTCACCTAAATCTACTCCTGTGTCTACATCTACCAAATTGGATGAAGATAAGAAAGGAAAAAATGTAGACATCTCAAGATATAAGGGAATGATTGGACCTTTACTTTACTTGTCTGCAAGTAGACCAGACATCATGTTTGCTACATGTTCATATGCAAGATTTCAAGCAAATCCTAAAGAATCACATCTAATGACTATCAAGAGGATTTTCAGATATTTGAAGTGAACACCAAATTTGGTAATGTGGTATCCAAAGGGAACTGGTTTTGAAGCTGTTGAATACACGGATGTAGATTTTGCTAGATGCAGGGTAGACAGAAAGAGTACCAGTGGATGCTATCAATTCCTTGGTCAAAGACTTGTATCATGGCATAGTAAGAAACAACAATCTGTATCATAGAAGTTGTTGTGCTCAAGTGCTTTGGATTAGAAATCAACTAATGAATTATGGCCTAGTGTTACAAAAGATTCCTGTCATGTGTGACAATACTAATGCAATATCTATTGTTGCTAATCCAGTTAAATCATTCCAGAACCAAGCACATTGATGTTAGGTACCATTTCATTAGAGAACATGCATCAAATGGAACCATTGAGCTTGCTTTTGTTCCAACAGAAAAATAATTAGTTGGCGTTTTACAAAATGTTTGGATGAAGTAACTTTCACAAGGCTTGTAAGTGAAACTAGTATGCTAAATTCTTCATCCTAAGGCAAGAACTCAACTAACATGTTGTAGCAGATTAATTATAAATAAATCAAAATAAATTTGATTTAATTAGGAATTAACTGGAATATAATTTATAAATATTTCAGAATTCTCTGTATATCTATTTCTCAAAAATAAATCTAACTTGAAATTTCTCTAATTCTAAGAAAAACTGTCCAAATATTAGTTCACATTATTAATATGTGAAATTAATATAAGCCAGAGTCCAGTAAAAACAAAAGTATTTAGAGAACTGAATTCTTGATAAGTCTAAATGACTTATCGATAAGTCTCTAAATGACTTCTCGATAAGACTTTTTCATGAATTCTCGATAGACTTGTCGATAAGTATTTTCATGACTTCTCAACAAACAATGTAGAGATCTCGATATACTTAATGATATAGAGTTCTCCACAGTTCAAATTTTAGACTTCTCGATAACTCAGAACTGAAATAATTTAATTCAATAAATTATTTCAGCAAAATACTTTTAATATAAAATCAATTCTAACTTTATGTTAAATTATCAATATAAATTAGAATAAATGAATCCTAAATGGACAAACTGGGTATTTGTGCAACATATCGATATGTCACTACCTAGTTCTCGGTAAGAGTCAAGAAAATGACATTTCGAAATGAGTTCTCTACAAGCAACGTGACTTCTCTACATAACCAAACATCTATATTATAAATACCCAAACATCTCGACATAACCCCTCTTTACGCTTTCGAGATCTCAAATAACCTAATTACTGTGATTTTTCACCATTATCAAATCTTTCAAGCTTTATCTCTCAAACACTTACCCGCTCAAATTCAAAACAGTATCAAATGACATCAAACACCAACCCTATAAGGGTAGCAATCCCCAGGATGGAACAAACTATCTCCCCTTTATTGACCCAACACAAGCACCTAATAATTTCAAGTGTTTTGTGAAATTTGTGGCTGATTCTTATCTAAAAGGGGCTCTAACAGCAAACTCTGTGCTATACTTGGATGTTCTCAATGATTTCTAGAATACTGCAATTATTCACACCAATATAGATGATAATCAAACAGTCTCAATGGTGGTGAACTACACAATCAAGGGTGTGGTTATGGAGTTCAATGCAGCTGACATCAACAAGGCACTGGGTATCTCTACAGACAGAATGGGTGCAGCTCCTAGCTCAGAGGAACTTTATTAGTTTATGAGCTTTATCAACTATAGTGAAAAGTTGATTTAGCCAGGCTCAATAAGAAGTATCTGAGGAAAAAATAGAGTTTTGTAGTTAACACTATTATCAGGGCATTTATCTGCATGAAGTTTATCTGCAGAAAGAAAGGCTATGAAAACATCTCAAGTGTGGTCCAGAAGCAGGTGTACTCAATGGCTTATGACAAACCCCTTGATGTTCGAAGCCTAATCCTTGGAGAGCTGAGCACAAGGTTAACCATGCCTTGGTAGGTAGAGGTAAAGAAATATTCTTCCCTAGGTTTATTATGTCTACTTTAAATTATAAAGTAAATGATATACATTTGACTGAGGTGTAGATGCTAATCAAATAGGCATTTGTAAACAAGCGTCCGAAATTCTTTTTGGCTCATTAAATACAAAGAACTAAGTAAAGGTAAGTCTAAAGATCACTAACTTTATGTTGGAGAAATTTAGAATTTACCCTTATGCAATGCCTGACATGGGAAGCAGTACAATATCTAGTACAACTATGGCCTCCGGTCATGTAGAAGAACCTAAATAGGACAACCCAAAGGGGACTACCACAGCTGAAAACCTTTCTTCAAATCCTCTAAAGGCTAGCAACCAACTGCTTCATCCTCTCAAAAGGATGGAGTTAGTAAAAAGAAGAGAAAACAGATTAACCTGATAGTAGTTAGTAAGACTGGAGAAGAACCAAGTGAAGAAGTGTCACCCTTGGTCAAAAATCCAAAGAAGAAGAAAAAGATAGAGTTGACCACTCAAATGACCACCTCTGCATCTTCTCAGAAAGATCAGTTGTAAATATGGGAATTAACCAGACTCTAGTGACATCTTCTCAACAAGATGTCAGTATTGAAATGAGCACCCTCCCAAGTGCAATATGTAATGAGTCTAAACTCCCTCTTGAGCACTCTCAAGTGGGTATAAAAAGTAATTTGGATGGCACACTTGAGTGAGAGCGCATCATTTAAAATTCCTTCTTTTACTCAGGGGGCTTGAAAACACCTCTCAAGCTCTACTAAAATCAAGTGACACGGTTCTTGAAACTGTGATCACTCCTCAGAACCCACCTTTGGGTGGAGAGAGACTACATGATGGGGTAGACCTTGATGACACCATCATAAACACAGGGGTTTCATCAGTTTTTACTGAAGACCCCATGGTTATAGTTTCCAATGCACCTTCATATGCACAACAGTCTTTACAGAATTCATGTTTTGAGGGTATTACTTTAGAGGGGACCTACTCAAATCCTCTCAAATTCCATTGGAAGTTTCTCTTTTAGAAACAACTCCCCTCAAAACCCTAACTGAAATAGCCTTGACAATTGAAGCTAGGAGTCCAATTACCAATGATCCAGCTATTGGGGAGGCAAGTACAACAACACATTCAAGTGCCAGTTCTTTGTAAGAAGAACAAGGCTTTGAGGTCATGGTACATGACAGTAACCTGGTCAACTACCTTCCAATTCAAATGGAGGTCCACTTACCAAGTGAACAACATACTGTCAAAACCACAGTTTTAACTATAAGTTCAAATGTGACTCCAGTCACATGTACCACACTCCACACCATCCCATCCACCTCAACCACAAGCCTACAAGACACAAACCTACCCTCCACATCTACACAATACTCTCACCTTATCTCTCAATGGCTACATGAAAATCAAGCTCAACCTATCACTATGAATTACCTCTTTGTAGACCAAATTGAAGGACTTGCCAACATCATTCAACAACTACTTACCACATATATGTCTAATCAAGAGTATCAAGCAATTATTTTTTTCTATAAAGAGGATATTGAAGATCAACATGCAAAGATTGTAAATGAAACTAAACAATATGGTAATGTAGATGTTTGGTTGTTAAAGAACTTCAGCATTAAAATGGAAGAAGCTTTGGCCAGATTTAGGGAAGAATATGTCACAGTTTTAGGTAGCAATACCAAAACAATCACTCCACAAGATGTAAATGATGCCATCACAAAGGTCTATAAAGCACAATTAAAAGCTTTCCACTTTATTGGAAGAGCACTTGAAAATACTCTGAATGGTCATCAAGGAAAGATCAAGGAGACGGTGAGTGCCGGAATAGATGAACTTGTGTCATCACAAATAGAGATCAAGAATAAATTTAAAAAATTTGCTGAGAAGATGGCCACTTTCAGTCTAACTGGGGTTGAGACCAGCATCAAGCATCTCAAAGAATCATTTATGTCCTTACATGAGGTTATCCAAAAAGAAATCTCAAGAAATAATGATACCAAGGTCATACTGGATCAACTTCATAAGTCTAGATATGAGCCTTCAGCCTTGATGATGGAGGAAATTAGAAGGGTGGTGCTGAACACTTTTGGTATAACTAGCTTTACAACATTTATAACTATTCCTTCCACTTCTTCATCTCATTAAATTCAAGCTCTCCAAAGTCAAGTCAATGAACTTCAACTGTCAAATGCATCCTTGACATCTCAAGTCTCTTAATTAACAACTCTTGTTCAAAGTCAATAGCAATCCATCAAATTCTTGATAGACTCCCAAAAATATTTTCAAATCCAGATATGTGTGTCTTTGGAAGCTATCATGGGAGCATTGAAAGTCCCTCTTGAGGAAAATCCTCCAATGGTAAGGGCCCAGATTCCTCACAATTTCAACTTGCCTGCTCCCAATCCTAAGGGGGAGATGATGGATCCCAAGCTAAAATCAATTCAAAGTGAGGATGATATTGGAATTGAAACTCATAATGGCGACTAAAGGCCCTTGTCTTGATAAGGAGTTTGGTGATTTCCTTGAAATCCCAAGAGTCTCATTCAACTTCAATCATTTTTCCTACAAGAAGGCTATAAACCACAATATTAATTTTATGAGAATGATACTGATCAATAGATAAATGTTTAAGGAAAAGAGAATTGTGGTGAATGTAAATGACTTTGGAGTTGATGGGTGCATGCAGGTCTCTCTCTCTCTCTCTCTCTCTCTCTCTCTCTCTCTCTCTCTCTCTTCTTTCTAAGATCAAGAAGAGCCTCAGAACTGGATATATTCATCAAGAAAGTCAAAGTGATGAGTCCAGAGGATACTCTTTTGCTACATAAACTAAAATCAGGTCAAAAAGAAGCTTTTCCTGAAGCCTATCTGAAACTTAAAAAAGGAGTGGCCTACATATGCCTTAACACCAGGAGATGTAGACACTTTCAATTACCCAAACATTGTGTCATGACAAATAAGAAGTTGATGATGACTATTGAGACTGAATTGAAGACCAAAAAGATCAAAACAAATGAGGATGTTGAGATGATCAAGATCTTTGCTAGATAATAAAAAATGCAGATGCCATGCTACCACAAAGCAAAATCAATGAAAATGATGATGAGAAAAAGAAATATGAACACAAGTCTTTTGGCTCAAAACCAAGTCAATCAAGCAGAAGCAGTGTGTCATAAGGAAGCAAAACGTAGCAAGGATGAGCATAGGAAAGGGAAAGATGGAGATAAAAAGAAGGATGGAAGAGATGGTAAAGACACCAAGAAAACACCAACAAGACAAATATCCAAGCCTCTACAAACCTCAACCCAAACTCCCCCCAAAACATAAAATCAAAACATCTAAACCTAAAAGCCTAAATACCCCTACAAACCTACAGCCAACTCTCTACTTAAAATACCTATCCAAATGAACCAAACCTCCTTGAAGAAACTTATCAATCCTCCATCATTCAAACCTCCAACTAAAACTCATTTAAGTCTACTTGAAGAAAACCAAAGAAAATAAAATTTGAAACCGGTGTTCAATGGAACTACTTCAATTAAGAGAATTTTCTACCAATCTCAAAAGAAATATCAGATGACGACTACAATCAATTAGCTGAAGACATAGTCAAAGTCCGTGTAGAAATTTTGGGAGAGGTGGAAATCTACTTTAAAGATGACACATTCAACTTAATTAACAGAGAAGTAATTAAAAATTACTCAGCAGTAGAGCTTGAAAGAGTAATTAGTTTGATGAATGAAAAGGATGCTTTTACCAAGATGAGGAAGGTTGAATTAGCTGGTAGGTTAAAAGAAAGAGATGAAAGGCATGCAAGAGAGAAGCAAATGAGATGAAGTATGCTAAGGAAATTGAGATGTTTGAGCAAAGGTCAAATGAGCTAAAAGTTAAAGGATTGAGTAGAGTTTCTCCTGGTGGTGTGTTTCTGAATATCAAGACTCATAAATTATCAAGGTATGATAAAATATCTTGACAGTTACTCACTAAATGAATGGCTCAAATGGGTGGAAACTCTAAGAGGGACTGAATTAATTGAAGAACTCGAGTGCCTTGTCAACCTCAAGGATTTGATTAGAGAATAACCAGGATATGAGAAATTTAGATAATTCTGTAAATTCAATTCTGAATATAACTGCAAGAATGTGTAAAGCATGTACTTTGTCAATATGTCAGTCTTTTATTTAAATTTTAGCTTGGGGTTAGTCTTGTTATCAGGCATGAATTTGTGATAAGTTGTCTTCTCATAAATTAGGGGAGATTGTTGTGCAAGACATGTCTGTATATAACAAGACTAAGTCACTTTGACAACCTTGAGAATCAGGTGTATGATAATCTTATTGTATTTTCTATTTATATTTCTTAAGTCTGTAAAAGTGTTAAGGGGATTAAACTGAAGGATTTTTCTATGAACAACCATCAAGTTAAGAAATAAACTCTAAAAGAAGATTAATCTTAATCATGATTCAGAGAGAAGTGTAGAAGCTTGGAATTGAAAAATGGTGTTCTTGGAAAAATATTCTAAGTCGTATATCGACAAGTCACCGATCAAGAAGTATAGAGATGTATGTCGAGAAGTCAAAAATGACTTGTAGAGAAGTCCAAAGTGATATTGACAAGTCAAAATCTACTTGTAGAGAACTGTAAATATCGATAAGTCAAAAAGTCTATGTAGAGAACTGGAGATATCTACAAGTCAAAATATACTTGTAGAGAAATGGAGATATCGACAAGTCAAAAGCATATGTAGAGAACTGAAGATATCGACAAGTCAAAAGCCTATGTAGAGAACTGAAGATATCGACAAGTCAATCTACTTGTAGAGAACTGGACATATTGACAAGTCATAGTACTTCTAGAGAAGTAGAGATATCGATAAGTTATTCTATATATCGATATGTGACTTCTCTATACAGTAAAATAGATCTCGATAACAGCCTCAAAATTCATAATACAGATAACTTGAAGATCCAAGATTATCAGTCAACTAACAATTTTATCACTGAATTGTGATATCTCGAATTTTTCAGAATTATCATTATTCTTATTTGAATATGTCTATGTGATTTTTTGATTTGGAAGGAGTAAAATGGTGGATATTTTATTTCTGTTTGACGAGTTCGTGTTATTAAATGGTAATGTGCTAATTGTTAAGTGTTGTATCGATCCTTGTTAATTTCTGAAAATATTTACTTAAATGTATTAGTTTTAAAAGTTTATTTGAAAGTTGATCATTATATTGATATCGGTAAATTGAGTTCATTTTGTAATATTAGGGATTGAATGGATGTTCTGTGAACTATGTGTTTTATGTAATATTAATTGTGTGTGACTCTGTGCTAATTGAGGATTATTTGAATTATAAATTACCGACTCGTATTGTTTCCGTTATTCCCAAACAATCTAACAAAGAATTACAGAAAGTGGGGGGTTGAATGTAATTCTGGTTTCTTTTTCGATTTCAAGAATTATTTTATCTCAAATATATAACAGTGTTTGATTAAGCAAAAGTGCGGAATGAAAATATTAATGTAATCAAACACAAAGTAATTAAACACAAGTATTTAAAAACTTTCTGGTGGATTGAACTTTTCCATCAGAGATATAAATATTTCGAGAACTTTATGATATAAAGATTGTACACAGCTGCTTACAAGTAGAAATTACAAAGAACAGAGAAATTCTTCACATATATATAGCTTTTTCTATTTCTCTTGTTGATTGCTTACTTGCTTAATATTTTTCTACATGCTACTCTTGGTTTATATACCTCCAAGTTACATTATAAAAGGACGAACTAATAAGATAAAAATGTCTTGTTCTAGTTACATGCTTCTTCATTTCTCCATCCAGCATCTTTGAATATCTTCAAGTTAGCATGGAAATGAAAATGCTTCTTTGTTCTCTAAAACCTGTAAATAGGCTGCCACGATCCATTTGCATATAATCAACCCATGTGACTGTCAAGTCACCATCAACTGCAATTTGAATTTGAACATCCGTTGAAACATTATTGGATCATCCGTTGAAAGTGTGTTGGATCATCCGTCGAAACTTCAGTAGATCATCCGTTAAATGTGACTTGGGTCATCCGTCGAAACCTTGTAGAATCATCCGTTGAAAGTCTTTCATAGCAGTTAACTCCATTTCACTTATGAAAAATTATAAAGCATCTAATATATACAATTAGCCAACCTACTTTGCATATCAATCTAGTAGTCAACATGACTTTGAATATCCTACAACTTTTAGATCTCTAAGGTATTGTAGTTTGCAGAAATAAGTTACAAAACTTATTAATACATAAGCCACTCTCTCAACGGATGTTAAAGTGATCATGCCGTCGAGAGCTACAAAAACACTAAATAAAATCTACTAAGGTGTTTTGGTGAACTTATCATCAAGCCTATGACATATTCCTAACAATCTCCCCCAATTTATGTCTACTAGAATTGTAGGCATAAATTAATAGAAACTTGATGATAACAAAACACCTTATAAATACAGACTGATTGACAGTAGATAAAATTAACAAGTGATGCAGTTTATTTGAAAATTATACAGAGGAAGGTTCATAGAAAATCTCACAAGCCATTTTTAAGGTGCTCCTTTAGACTGAGCAAATTTATCTTATTTCCTTGAATGTATAGTCTTCTTTCCCAGTTTCTCATTGTTCTCTTCAATTTGGTGTTAAAGTTGCCAGTAGAATTCAGATTCATCTTTATTCGTCTGATCCAGATTCTCTTGCATCTCCATGAGAGTTTCATTGCTTGAAATTTTTAGCTGGTCTTCTAATCTGAAGAATATTCTGGTGTTCTTTTCATCCTTGAACTCCATTATCCAGTATGGCTTCAAATGCACTATAACTTCATTGTAGGGAATAGTTAAGACTATTGGGAGTGCATCTGGGTCTCTCCAGCTATCTCTAATCTTCTCAATTATGTTCAATATCTCCCTTTTGGCAACAATATGGAACCCAAAGTTCTTCTTCAATGAGGAGAATATCTTCACTAAGATAGAAAAGCCTTTATTGAGACTTCTGTGAAGAGGCCAAGTTATCTCTTTTCCACCCTTGTACCTGAACAATAATCTCTTTGGAAGCTTCTTGTGAGCATCAATAGCTCTTATTTCATCTAGCTCATCCTGATAGAGATTGAGGTCTGAAAACTCCCTAATGTTAGAGATGTAGAGTTGATCTCCTTTGTTGACAGAAGGTTTGGGTTTGGGTAGATTTTTGGATTTGAATGAAACTGACTTGACTGGCCTGCTTGGTCTGAATTTTCTTCTTTTAGCTAAGGTAGTTGGAATTGGGAAGTTTAGATCTGGGATATGTAGGTTTTCCCAGTCTATTGGTTCATCCTTTGGAATTATTGGCTCACCATTAAAATTCACATCTGGATAGACCTTGGTTTCAGCTTGCTCCATAGTGGGCAAGGTTGATTGATTTATAGTGGTAGACTGGGTAAAATCAGGTTCATCATCTTCTTCTTCTTCTTTTTATTCTCCAAAATCCAGCTTCCTTTTCACTGTTTCTTTTCTCACCCTTTTTCCAATTGTTGTGCAAGACATGCCTGTACTATAACAAGAATAAGTCAAATTGACAACCCTAAGTAAGTTGTATTGTAATCTTAGTTTGCATTTTGTATTGTAACATTTAAAGTCTGTAAAAATGTCAAAGAGAAGACTGGAGCCTTTTTCTGTAAACAGTATCAAGCCTAAGAATTCTATCTCGAAGAAGATCAAGAAGATCATGCCTCGGAAGAATTATGAAGAAGCTTGGATTTGAATAAATCTGTTTTGAGAAAAAAGTTCTAAGTCAAGATCCCTACAAGTCACAAATTTAGTGTTATAGAGAAGTCATTCGAGAACTCCAGAATGATTTATAGAGAATTAACGAAAGCTACTAGAGAACTCAGAGATATCGACAAGCCAAATTGAAGACATGAAGATTAAAGATATCGACAAGTCATTTCTTCATGAGAGAACTATGAGATATCAACAAGTCAAATATCACTAGAGAACTCTGAGATATCGACAAGTTATTTCTTCGCTAGAGAACTCTGAGATATCGACAAGTCAAATATCACTAGAGAACTCTGAGATATCAATAAGTCAAAATATCACTAGAGAACTCTGAGATATCGACAAGTCAAGATATCATTAGAGAACTCTGAGTTATCGACAAGTCAATTAGTCACTACAGAACTTAGAGATATCGATAAGCCAAATTGAAGACATGAAGATAGAGATTTCGACAAGCTAAATTCTCTTATAGAGAACTCAGAGATCTCTATAAGTCAAAACAACTATAGAGTAATGAGAGATCTCGATAAGCCATTATACTTATCGAGATGTCAAGTTCTCTATATACCAAACTGGAGATCTTGAGGTAAACATCAAAGTACAAAGTACAGACCAGTTCAATATCCAAGATTAACAATCAAAAAACAATCTAATCAGTTGGATTGACAAGTTTACAAAAAGTAGTTTGAAGAGTACAAGATCAAAGGCCATGATTAACTGATAGAGTAAAGTCACAGGCGTGCAACATTAGCAAAGATACACTAAGCTGGAAATAGAAAGATTTGATTATCCAAAAATAGGGTTTAGTACATGGTAATGCATGCTGTGTAATAACCAGTGTTTACTATTCTATAAAGTAAACACTAGTTGCTTTGTTTTAGTTATAACAAATAGATCTGAAATTTCTTATAACTTTCAAGAGAGAAGCTGAGTTCTTAATATAACAAGAACCCAGAAATATGTAGCAAAACATATACTTGATTTTAATATAAAATTAAGTGAAATTTTGAAAGATAGTGTATTTATGTGCATGTATCATTATCTCATTTAAATCATACTATCTTTACAAGTTACATTTCTACATCTACTTTGTTCACCAAGCTTAAGAAAAACAAAAAGCCACTAAAACTGTCTAAAATACATTCACCCCCCCTTGTGTTGTATTAATTACCTAACAAGTGGTATCAGAGCAGAATCTGAAAGTAAATAGATTAAAGATCTTGGAAGAATGAATACACAGAAACTTAGCAGCTTCAAAATCCCCACCTTTGACAGATCTAACTATACACTATGGAAAAAGAAAATGCTGCTGTTTATCGGGATGGCCAATCCACTATACATTCAGATCCTCAAAAATGGTCCTTTCACTCCCATGGTAAGAGTTGAGGAATCTACAGATGGAGACATGGTCATTCCAGCACATTATGCTCCCAAAGATCCTTCAGAGTACACTGAGCCTGAGAAGGAGAAAGTCTCCCTAGACAGTGGCTTGCAACTGATCTTGATAGAGTCACTTGACAATGTAATGTACAATAACATTATCAACTGTGACATAGCTAAGCCAATCTGGGAGAAAATTGAGATCTTGTGTGAAGGAACATAGGAGGTTAGGTCAAACTAAAGGAGGATTCTGGTTTCTCAATATGATGGGTTTATGGCCAAACCTAAAGAAGGAAATACTGAAGTTTTTGAAAGGTTCAATAAATTGATAAATGACTTGTAGCTACATGATAAATATTATGAACCTGAGGAGGTTAACCTAAAGTTCTTGCTAGCTCTTCCTGACCATCTTGAACATAAAATTTCAGCTATTAGAGAAGGAAGAGATCTGAGCAGAATAACTTTGGAAGTTCTATATGGAATCTTGAAGACTTATGAACTTGAAATGATGCAAAGGAAGTCATTGAAAGAACATCATGGACATGCTGTCGATGGTGTTGGATCTATCGAATCTTGGCCCTGCATTTTATGATATTAATTAAAAGAATAC
The DNA here is from genome assembly GCF_009905375.1 of Apium graveolens. NCBI lineage: Eukaryota > Viridiplantae > Streptophyta > Magnoliopsida > Apiales > Apiaceae > Apium > Apium graveolens. Next base: position 255,545,786 of record NC_133652.1, read on the forward strand.
GAATAGAACATTAACCTTAATCGCTACGGCGCAACCTATTCAAATCCACGTCTTCTACTGTATTCCCTGATTCTCCTTGGACGAAGTGTGGGCTTCGATCTCCCAAGGTATACCACTCCCAAAGCTCCGAAATTCCAAAACCCTAGCTGGCTCCTTGAAAAAAATGGCTGCCTCTCTCAAACCCTAGGATGTGATTTCGTTTTTGTGTTTAACCTTAGCTTTAGGAGAATAAGAATATTTATAGGCTACAGTAGGGATTATGGACCATTAGGGTCAGGCCTTCTAATGACATTTCGGGCCAAGCCCAATGTCATTAAATATTAATTCAATCCACTAAAGAATTAATATTTGCACTGCCTTTCCTAATTCCGTAAATTAAATATTTAATTCGACTCCCATATTAATTCCTTATAAATTCCCCATGTTCAATATATCGCATGTCCATTAATTAAATTAATTTCTGACAATTAATTTAATCAATATCTTTTATCCTTGATCATCCACTCAACCTTATAATTATGCAAGAACAAATCTTCCTGCAGGACTAAAGCATAATTATCTTTATGAGCTTTCAAGAGGACATCATCACCCGAATATATTTTTCGGACACGGTTTCCTTTTATAGTTAATATCCCACTCTATATATAATGTCATTGCCCAATACATAAATTCGTAATTTAAAATAAATTACTTAATATATGAATCAAGGCATGTGCATTAAATATAAGTGTCAATTACTACATCCGGATTAAGAACCTAGGCAATAATAATATCGTAGAATCTTAGTTCTTCTTTATTGTCATAATAAAAGAAACAATTATTCTACTATTTTGATCCCGTTCAATATACACATAGTATACAAGTATTATTCAATAGTCAAGATAAACTATTTCTAAATAATACTTCAGCCGTTCTAGTGGTTTGTCTAATACCACTTAGATTGTGAACCTTTATTATATTATATAAGGGGTTTGACAATCTAATCTTCTGCTATCCCATTTGGTACTAGATTGTCTATAATATATAATATACAGACAATGTGAAAACATGCATTCAAGATTCTCAAATAATTATTATTAAAGTATATACTTCAAATGAATATTTTAGTATAAACCCTAACAGATGGTTCAAGTGCTTTAACTGTAAATGACAGAGAAGAAAGTGAAGTTGAGCTAGATGATCAAGATTCAGTTAGTCAAGCTATGGAACAGAAGAACAAAGGACCTCAGAAGCAAGTTGTGTTGGAGCTAGAGGAAGATGAATGTTACACCTTGGATGAATTAGATGAAATGGATCAGTCCATGGCTTAATTGGCTAGAAAATTTTCAAATATTAGAGTCAAGAAGCCAAGATTTTTCAGAGGCAAGGGACAATCTTCCAATAGTAACAATTGGAAACCAAAAACTCATTTCAATTCAGTTAAAAAATGTGGCTACAAAACAGGATATGTGGACAGATCAAAAATAAGGTGCTTCAACTGTGATGAGTTGGGTCACTTTGCTACTGAATGCAGAAAGCCTAAAAAGGTGAAGAAAGATAAGGCCTATCTTGAGCTGGAAGCAAAGTATGAAGCTCTCTTGAAGAAGCAGTCTGGAAAAGCTTATATTACAGATGGAAAGAGTTTGGATGATACTGATGTTGATGATGAGGATGAAGAAGTTGGAAACTATGCACTTATGGCTTTTGAGCATGGAGAAGCATCCACTTCAAAATCAAAGGTACCAACTCTAACCACTATTAATTTAAATGCTAGTCAATATAAGGAGATTGTGGAAAAGATGAGTGTGGAGATGTTTCATATACACACTAGTCTAATAGCAGCTACTGAGGAAGTCAGTAGGCTAACCAAGGCTAATGAGAAGCTTGAGAGTGAAAGATAAAAGATGGATCTACTGCTTGTGGAGCTTGAGTCAGTCAAGTAAGAAAATGATTATCTGAAAAACAAGCTAAAGTGTGCTGCTGAAATTGAAGTTGTGTTGAGGGAAAAGCTAGAAAAGAATGAAGTCAAGTTGAAATCTTTTAGAAATGCATCTGAGTTGGTTGGACAATACCATGAGAAGAACAAGCCATGTTCCAATATAGCTATTGGTCTTGATTATGATGCCTTGAACAACAAGAATAAAGATATAAGTAACAAAGGAAAAACAACAGAAAATGAAGATGTTCCAGCTATGCTGAAAAAGGTTGTTTCACCTATATTCAAGGCATGTGAAGTTAATTTCAGTGAAGAAAAGTTGATTATAAAGTAAGAAATTGCTGATGAAGACAATGATAAGAAAAATGCATAAACAACTCCAATTTCCAAAGCTGAAAAAAATCCCATGGTCAACCAAGATTCCAAGACACTTGTCAAGGAACCAAAAACTGAAGATGCAAGAAAGAAGAAGAAAAATAGAAATGGGAAGATTGGGATAAACAAAAACAATAATTTTGCTCATGTTGCAGATGCTCCAAGGAAGCAATGTCAAATATGTGGCTCTGTGAATCATCTAACTCACCTTTGCAAAAAGGTTGTTAGCAAGCTAGTAGAAGGAGCATGCAAATACAATGAAGCATATGTAAATGATCCTTACTCATTCTGTGACAAGTTTGATTGCATCCCTTGCAACTTGAAAGTGATGAAAAGTTTCCACAAGCTAAGAGTAGACCTTAAAGAAACAAAAATTGGGTCTACAAAAAAAGGGAAAATGCACAACAATCAATGAATTCTATTTTATCTGAAACAACTCATTCTGATTCTGCTCACTCTGTTAACAAGAAGAAAGTGCCCAACACTGCTTGGGTTACTAAACACACTTAAACTCATTGTGTGCAGGGCAAAAAGAAGAAAGTCATATGGATCATAGAAAATGGATGCTCAAGACATATGACAGGTGATATGGCCCTGCTATCTCAGTTTGAGGGGAAGGATGGCCCCAAAATGGCCTTTGGAGACAACAACAAAGGCTTCATAACGGGTTATGGCAAATTGATCTCTGGAAATGTTGTCATTGATGATGTAGCACTAGTAGCTGGTTTTGAAGTGAATCTTCTCAGTGTTAGCCAATTTACTGACAAAGGCTTTAAAGTTTCATTCAACAAAGAAGAATGCACTTTTATCAGCAAGAAAACTGGTGAAGTTGCTCTAAGAGGAGAAAAAAAAGGAAGCTTATTTGTTTCAGACTTAAATTCAGCAAATAAGGATGGAATTTGTTGATTCTACACCAAGGTATCTGTAGAACAAAGCAAGCTATGGCATAAAAAGCTGTCTCACTTGAATTTCAAGGCAATTAACACTTTGGTCAAAAAGGAGTTACTAAGAGACATGCCTAATCTGGAGTTTGCTCAAGATGAAGTCTGTGATACTTGTCAAAAAGGGAAAATGAAAAGATCAAGTCACAAGAGAAAAACTGTGAATTCTATAAGTGCACCTTTGCAGCTTATTCACATGGACTTATTTGGACCAGTTAATGTCCAGTCAATTTTAAGAAAAAGGTCTGCACTAGTGATGGTGGATGACTACTCAAGATATACATGGGTAGAGTTTATGCATTCTAAAGATGAGACTCCACACATCATAATTGAGCATATAAAGAAGATTGAGAAGCAGGCTAAATATCAGAACTATGTGAAAAGGTTGAGGAGTTACAATGGAGCAGAATTCAGGAATGCAACCTTAACTGAATTCTGCAAAGACAGGGGCATTGTTCAAGAGTTCTCAGCTGCTAGAACAACTCATCAAAATGGGGTAGTTGAGAAGAAGAATAGAACACTGGTAGAGGCTGCTAGAACAATATTGCAAGATGTAAAATTGCCAACTAGTTTTTGGGAAGAAGCTGTGAACACTGAATGCTATACTCAGAATATATATCTCATTAACAAGAATCTTAGCAAGTCATCTTACTCAATCTTGTCTAAGAGAAAGCCTACTGTGAAACATCTTCATGTGTTTGGAAGCAAGTGCTATGTGCTAAAGAACAACTCTGGATATGTGGGAAAATTTGACTCTAAAGTTTTTGAGGCAATTTTTATGGGATTTTCATTGGAGAGAACTGCATACAAAGTCTATGTGATTGAACATAAGAAAATTATGGAAAGCACAGATGTTACTTTAGATGATGACAAGTGCCCAGGCTTGGAATGCCTTGATGAAGATGAAGTTGAATCCCTTAAGTTTGAAAATCTCAACATTGATAGTAACTCTGATGATGAACCTGAAATCAACATAAATCACAAAATTATAGAAGAGTCAGATAATCGAGTGAATCATGAGAATGGAAGCTCATCTCAAACACCTGAATTTGACAGCACAAACTCAGGGAGAGAAAGAGAAAAAAATTCTGGAAGTCATGCCAGTGATGAAGAAGAAGCAGAAATCACCAGTCAACAAACTCACACAAGGAAGTGGGATAGAAGTCACATTAGAGATGCAATTATTGGTGATCCAACTGCTGGAGTGAGGACTAGAAGTGCAACTGCAAATGAATGCCTTCATGCATATTTTCCTGTCACAAGTTGAGCCAATAAAAATTGAAGAAGCCCTTCTTGATCCTGATTGGATATTTGCAATGCAAGAAGAGCTAAATCAGTTTGAAAGAGATAAAGTTTGGAAATTGGTTCCTGCACCAAAGAATAGAAGTATTATTGGAACAAAATGGGTGTTCGGGAACAAGATGGATGAAAATGGAATTGTTACCAGAAATTAAACAAGGTTGGTTGCAAAAGGCTACTCACAGGAGAAATGAATTGATTATGATGAAACTTTTGCTCCAGTTACAAGACTTGAAGCAATAAGGATTTTCCTAGCATTTGCTGCACATTCAAATTTCAAGGTATATCAAATGGATGTGAATAGTTCATTCCTTAGTGGTGAGTTGGAAGAAGAGGTTTATCTGCAACAGCCACCTGGTTTTGAAGATCCAGAATTTCCAAATTTTATATACAAGCTACTTAAGGCTCTCTATGGACTCAAACAAGGACCTAGAGCTTGGTATGACACACTATTAGAATTTTTAATTAAACATGGATTCACTAGAGGTACTATAGACAAGACTCTCTTATACAAAAAGCATTGTGATGATATGATCCTAGTTCAGATTTATGTGGATGATATCATCTTTGGTTCTACCAATGAAAAGCTTTGTCAAAGATTCCCCAGGCTAATGCAGAGTGAATATGAAATGAGTATGATGGGGGAATTAAGTTACTTACTTGGACTTCAAGTTAGTCAAATAAGCGATGGAATATTCATCAGCCAAACTAAGTATGTTAAAGATTTATTGAAAAAGTTTGGCATGGTTGATTGTTCACCTGCATCTACACCTATGCCTACAACAACAAAGTTAGATGAAGATAAAAAGGGCAAAAGTGTAGATATTTCAAGCTATAGCGGGATGATTGGATCATTGCTTTACTTAACTACAAGTAGACCAAATATCACGTTGCAACATGTCTGTGTGCAAGATTTCAATCCAATCCAAAAGAATCACATTTGATGGCTGTGAAGAGGATTTTCAGATACTTGAAGGGGACTCCAAACTTGGGATTATGGTATCCTAAGGGAACTGGTTTTGAAGTTGTTGGATACACAAATGCAGATTTTGCTGGATGCAGGGCTGATAGAAAGAGTACTAATGGAAGCTGTCAATTTCTTGGACAAAGACTTGTATCCTGGTATAGCAAGAAATAACAATATGTGTCAACTTCTATAGTAGAGGCTGAATACATAGTTGTAGAAAGTTGTTGTGCTTAAGTGATTTGGATTAGAAATTAGCTAATGGATTATGGCCTAGTGTTGCACAAAATTCCAATTATGTGTTACAATACTAGTGTTATATCTATAGTGGCTAATCCAGTTAATCATTCTAGAACAAAACACATTGATGTAAGGTACCATTTTATTAGAGAACATGCTACAAATGGTACCATTGAGCTCATTCTTGTTCCAACAGAAAAATAATTAGCTAACATTTTTACTAAACCCTTGGATGAAGCAACTTTTACTAGACTTGTAGGTTAAATTAGAATGCTTAATTCTTCATCCTAAGGCAAGAACTCCGCTAATATTTTACAGCAGATTAATCTCTAGTAAATCAAATTAATTTGATTTAATTGGAAATTAACTGAAATATGAATTATAAATATTTCAGAAATCTCTGCATATTTATTTTTCAAAAATGAAAATTCAGCTTGGAATTTTTCAAATTCTAAGAAAACTGTCTAGCTGTTAATTTATATCCTTAATATGTAAAATTAACACAAGGCAGAATCAAAGTGATTAAAAGTATATAGAGAACCGATTCTCGATAAGTCTAACTGACTATCGACAAGTCACCTTAAGACTTCTCGAGTGAGTTCTCGATAAGTCAATTTACTAACTTCTCGAGTGACTTCTCGATAAGCTTTATTATGACTTGTCAATAAGTCATTGCAGAGTTCTCTAGTAGTGTTAACTCACAGAGTTCTCTACAAGTATAACTTTTAGACTTATAAATAACTCAAAACTGAAATAATTTAATTTAATAAATTATTCTGGTAAAATACTTTTGGCAAATTTACTCTGATTTTATTTTGATTTATTTAAATAAAAATTGTAAACAATTTAGTCCATTTTGGACAAACTGGGTATTTATTTGACATCTCGATAAGTTAATTTTTAGTTCTCTACAAGAATAAATAAAATGACTTATCGATATGTTTTCACATCTCAAAATGACTTCTCGATAAGTATACTCCAAACGTCTATTTTTGACTTCTCGACAAGTCACTTGCTTTTACTATAAATACCCAGACATCTCGATACATATACATACTTACACCTTCGAGAACTCTAAGTGACCTAGCTTTTTCAATCCAAAACCGATTTCTCTCTCCTTTCAACTCCTTTTCACTAATTTTGCTTACCCACTAAACTTCATACTCATAACAATAGCAGCAAACAATATTGTACCCTTCATCCCAAAGGAGACTAACTTCCTTGCATTCTTAGATGCAAACCAAGATCCTGAAACTTTCAAAATTTTTGTCAAGATCTTATCTGAGACTTACTTTGTAGGGGCTCTTACTGCTAATCTTGTGCTTTATTTGGATGTGTTAGAAGACTTTTGGTACACAGCAGTAACAAGGACAAATGTGCATGAGAACCAGGTTGTATCAATTGTAATACACTGCACAATCAAGGGCCAACCGGTGGAGATCTCTGAGGATAATATCAATATGGTATTGGGAATACCTATTGACAAGTTGGTTGAGGCTCCAACTCAAGATGAGCTGTATGAATTCATGGACTTCATCAACTATTCTGAGAAGATCAATCTGTCAAGTATGAACAAGAAGCACCTGAGGAGAGAATGGCCCTTCCTTTTTGATTCAGTGATAAGGGCTTTTACTTCCAGGAAGTCAGGGTTTGACAACATATCTAGTATCGTCCAGAAGCTGGTCTACTCAATGGCTCACAACAAACAGATCGATGTAGGACACTATATACTGGAGGAGTTGAGCACCAGGCTAACCATGCCATTGGAGTCAAGAGGTAAGGAAATTTTTCTTCCTAGATTTATTATGTCTGCTTTGAACTATAAAGTGAATAACATACATTTGATAAATGGTGTAGATAGATCACAAATAGGCAATTGTAAGTAAGTGTCCAAAATTCTATTTGGATCACTTACTACAAAGAACAAGGTACCTGTAAGTCTCAAAATCACTCCATTCATGATGGAGAGGTTTAGGACTTACCCTTACCTGATGCCTGACATGAGGGCTAATGCTCAATCTAGTACATCAATGGTCCCTGAACCTGTGGAAGTACAAATACAGGAACACCAACAGGTACCTTCTAATGCTGAGACCCTTTCTTCTATACCTATAGCAGCTAGGAAACCAACCACTTCATCCTCTCAAAAGGGTGAAGTGAGTAAATAGAAGAGAAATGAGATAACACTAATTGTTATGAATAAGAGTAGTGAGGTAGAAGTACAACCTGAGTCACCTTTGGTCAGAAAGACAAAGAAGGCTAAGAAAACCGAACTGACCACTCAAGCCACCTCTGTATCCTCCCAAAAGGATGTAGTTGTAAAAATAGGGGCAAAACAGATTCTAGAGACATCCTCTCAACATGATGTTTATATTGAAAAGATCATTCTCCCCAATGCATCTTGTCAAGAGTTTGCACATCCAACACTTGAACAAATCCAAGTGTATGATAGGAGAAATAAAGATGGCACACACAAGGAGAGCACATCTCTTGAAGCTCCCTCATCCATTCAGCGGAGCTGCCAATACTAAGTCTCGAGCTTCACAATCTTATATCTAATGTTTCTTCTTCCTATACTGAAGCACTTGAATCAAATCCTCAAGTGTTTCCCCAATCAAGTGACTTGGTTCAAGAAACCTTGCTAACCACTGAGAAACCACAATCAGTTGGTGAGAGGCTACATGCTGGGGTAGACCTTGATGACACCAATACAAATATGGGGGATTCATCAGTTTTTACTGAAAACCCCATGGAGATCATAAATTCACCTTCATGTGCAGATCAATCTTCACAGGCTGTTAGGTTTGAGGGTAGTACTCCTGAGGGGGAGCTATCTAAATCCTCTCTAATTCAATTGGAGGTTCCTGTTGCAGGAACAACTTCCCTCAAAACCCTAGCAGAAATTACATTAGCAGTTGATGCTAGGAGTATAATTGTCAATGATCATTTCATAGAGGAGGAAAGCATAGCACATTTAAGTGATACACAAGGGTTTGAGACTGGTGCACATGACAGTAACCCAGTCAAATCCCCTCCAATTCAATTGGAGGTTCCCACCATAAGTGAGGAACAACAACTTGTCACAAACACAGAGAAATCTGTGAGTCAAACTCTGACTTCTGTCACGGGTGGTTCTGATCCTTCACACCAACCTTTAACTTCACAACCTCAACAACCACACCTTCTTTCAAACTGGCTACAAGAAGCTGCACCTCCATCTAATCTTGAAGATTTCAGGGTTGATTAGCTAGCTGGACTTGCTCAAATCTCTCAATAACTATTAACCTCAGATATGTCCAACCAGGATTACCAAGCCATCATGATCTCATATCAAATAGATGTTCAAGAACAACAAGACAAAATTGTTAATGCCATCCTGTTCAGTTTGGCTGAGTAAGGACTACAATCTAGAGATGGAAGGTGTCTTAGCTAAATTCAGGAAAGACTACTTGACTATTTTGGGAAGCAATGCTAAAGCCTTAACCCCTAATGAAGTCTATGATGCCATTAGTGAAGTTTCCAAAGCCCAACTCAAAGCTTTCCATCTTATGGAAGAGCTCTAGAACTCAAGTTGAGTGGTCATGAAAACAAAGTAAGGAAACTGATAAATGAGAAAATGGATGAGATTATACCTTCACAAGTCAAGATCACTTCCAAGTTTAAACACTTTGCTGATCAAATGGCAAGGATAGATCTGACTACCATGGAAAAAGATGTCAAGAATCTCAAACAGTCTTTCATTGCTCTCCATGAAGTGGTTCAACAACAAATTACAAGTTCAAATGACACAAAGCTAAAGTTGAACCAGCTTCACCAAAGCAGATTTGAGCCCTCTGCTTTGCTTATGGATGGTATCAAATAGTCTGTGGAAGTAACTTTTGGCTCCTCAACATCTAGAAGCTCACATCTACCTGCCTCTACATCTACCAATCTTCAAATCCAAGCACTTCAAGGTCAAGTCTCCACTCTGCAAACTTCAAATGACCGGCTCACAGCTCAAGTGCATGCTCTCACTACACTGGTGCAGAGTCAACATGCTGACATTTAAGCCTTTGTAGACTCCCACAAACACCTACAAATACAAAATTCTGTTGCTTTGGGAGCCATCATGGGCAAGCTCAACATACCATTTCCTGCTCTTCCTGAAGCTGTGAGGCCTGAAAATCCTACTCCCCTTCTCATGCCTGCCAGAATAAGGGGGAGATAGAGGCCATGCTATTAAGATCATCTACTCAAAGTTTCCAAGCTTTTGAAAAGAGCAAAACTCAAGAAGTTGATATTGGAATGGAGAGGCTTATTAGAGCATCTGAGGGACCTAGTCTAAGCAGAGAATTTGATGAATTGCTTAAGGCTCTCAGGGCTTCTCTCAATGACAATTTCTTCTGTTACAAGAAAGCCTTGGACAGGACAATAAACTCAATAAGGGTGATCTTAGTAACAAGGGATAATTCTTAGGAAAGAAGGATTGTGGTCAACATAAATGACTCAGGGGTAGATAGGTGTATGCAAGTGTCTCTTAACTATCTTATCTCTAGAAGGGCATCTGATCTAGACATTCTGATAAACAAAGTCCAAAGAATGATTCATGAAGACACTCTCTTGCTAAATGAATTGAAGAATACTCAAGTGGCTGCTTTTCCAGAAACTTATCTACAGCCTAGCAATGGAGTGACATACATCTGTGCTACCACCAAACATTGCAAACACTTTCAAATCCCTAAGCAATGTGTCATGGCCAACAAAAAGCTTATCATGATTCTGGAGACTGATTTGAATGTAAAGAGAAATAAGACTGGTGAAGATGAAGAAATGATTAAGCTATTGGGGAGATATCTGAGAAATCCTGAAGCCAACTTGCCTAAAACTCAAATCAATAAGGATAACTTGGATGATGATGAGAAAAAGAAAGATGATCAAAAACCTTCTAGCTCAAATCCAAGTCAATCTTCCAAGGAAGCTGGAAGCAAAGATAAGAAGAATGGGGATAAGAAAGGAGATGACAAGAGTAGATATGAAAAGAGGAAGAAGAAGAAGGAAGATGGATCATAACCACAACCACAACAAACCCTAAAAATCCAAACAACTCAAGCTCAACCTTCAAAGCCAACAAACTCATATACTGAACCTCATCCTACCTCAAAGCCTAAATTCCTATACAAACCAACTTCCAACACCTTTCTAAAAATACCAATCACCTCAAGCCAAACATCTCTCAAGAAAATTACAAACCTGCCTTCTGTCAAGCCATCACTCAAAGTTAACTACAAGTCTATTGGGAGGAAATCTAAGAAAGCCAAGCATACTAAAAAAGTACAAGTTACTGAGAATGCCATATGGAACTGTTTCAAGCAACGTGACTTTCTACCTTTAAATTGGTGCATCTCAGATGAAGATTATTTTAAACAACTAGCTGAGGAAATAGTTAGAGTTTGGGTTATAACTCTAAGGGAAGTAAGAATCTACTATGAAGATGGATCTTTCACATTTCTTGGCTGCAGCTTAATGGACACCCTCTCTCCCACATAAATTAAGAGAGTGATAAGTTTACTAAAGGATAAGGATACTACTACAAGAGCATGGAGATCTATTTTAGCTGAATGGTTGATTGTAAGGGAAGAAAGAAGAGAAAGGAACAAAGCTAAATATGAGGAGATGATAAGGAAGTATAATGAGAAGATTGATATGTACATGAAAAGATCAGAAGAACTCAAGGCAAAAGGAATGAGCAGAATTTCCAAGGATGCAAAGTTTCTAAACATCAAAGCTGGCAAATTCACAAGATTTAGGATTGATTTGCTAGATGGTTATCCAAATCCAGACAGACTCAAGCTTGTGGAAGCTCTAGAAGGGACACCAATTATAGAGGAACTTGAAATTCTTGTTTACTTAAAGGACCTTATTAGAGAAGAAACAGAAGCAAAAATAGTATTTACCTAATGTATAAATGTTGTAATTGTGTCAATTTTTATATATCGGTCTTATTTTCCATTGTAGCTTGGGGTTAGTCTTGTTAACAGGCATGAATTTATGTTAAGCAATCTTCTCACAAATTGAAGAAGATTGTGGTACAAGACATGCCTGTACTATAACAAGACTAAGTCAAATTGACAACCCTAAGTAAGTTGTATTGTAATCTTAGTTTGTATTTTGTATTGTAACATTTAAAGTCTGTAAAAATGTCATAGAGCAGACTGGAGTCTTATTCTGTAAACGGTATCAAGCCTAAGAATTCTATCTGGAAGAAGATCAAGAAGATCATGCCTCAGAAGAATTATGAAGAAGCTTGGAGTTGAATAAATCTATTTTGAGAAAAATGTTCCAAGCCAAGATCTCTACAAGTCACAGATTAGGTGTTATAAAGAAGTCATTCGAGAACTCTATAATGATTTATAGATGAAGTCAGGAAAGCTACTAGAGAACTCAACGATATCCACAAGCCAAATTGAAGACATGAAGATTGAAGATATCGAAAAGTCATTTCTTCACTAGAGAACTCTGAGATATCGACAAGTCAAATATCACTAGAGAACTTTGAGATATCAACAAGTCATTTTTTCACTAGAGAACTCTGATATATCGACAAGTCAAATATCACTAGAGAACTCTGAGATATTAACAAGTCAAAATATCACTAGAGAACTCTGAGATATCGAAAATCAAGATATCACTAGAGAACTCTGAGTAATCAACAAGTCAATTAGTCACTAGAGAACTCAGAGATATTGATAAGTCAAAGTGAAGACATGAAGGTGAGAGATCTTGACAAGCTAAATTCTCCTATAGAGAATCAGAAACCTCTACAAGTCAAAAAAACTATAGAGTAATGAGAGATCTCGATAAGCCATTATACTGATCGAGATGTCAAGTTCTCTATATACCAAACTAGAGATCTTGAGGTAAAACTCAAAGTACAAAGTGCAGACCAGTTCAATATCCAAGATTAACAATCAACAAACAATCCAATCAGTTGAATTGACAAGTCTATAAAAAGCAGCTTGAAGAGTACAAGATCAAATGCCAAGATTAACTGACAGAGTAAAGTCATAGGCGTGCAAGATTAACAAAGATACACTAAGCCAGAAATAGAAAGATTTGATTATCCAAAAATAGGGTTTAGTACATGCTAATGCATGCTGCGTAATAACCAGTATTTATTATTCTATAAAGTAAACATTGGTTGCTTTGTTTTAGTTGTAACAAATAGAACTGAAATTTCTTGTAACTCTCAAGAGAGAAGCTGAGTTCTTAACGTAACAAGAACCCAGAAAATTGTAGCAAAATACATACTTGATTTTAATATAAAATTAAGTGAAGTTTTAAAAGATAGTGTGTTCCTGTGCATGTATCATTATCTCATTTAAATCATATTATCTTTACAAGTTACATTTCTACATCTGCTTTGTTCACCAAGCTTAAGAAAAACAAATGACCTAACACATTTATTACCTAACACTAAAACCAATTTTCATTACCTAACACCAATTTTCTTTAAGCCACTAAAACTGTCTAAACACATTCACCCCCTCTGTGTTGTATTCATTACCTAACACCAATTTTCTGCTTTGGCTCATCCAGTTTCTCAGTTACAGTGATACTAGTAGGCTTCTCAACTTCTGATTTGGTAACAACCTTTTCAGCCTTTTTCTTAGCTTCTAAGGCAGCCTGCTTTTTCTGATTCTTAAGACTCAGCTTTTCTTCTTTCTTAGCTTCTGCTAATTATGGATGTCCAGCCATCACACATATCAATTTGCCATGTTTTTAGACTTTTGCAATTCTTTTTTTCAAGATCGAGTCTCTGGGATCTTTGTGATATGCAATAGATCTACCAAGCAGCTTCTTTTTATCAGGCTTGGGAATTGCATATACTAGGTCCAATGGATTTTTTCTTGAATTGTTTGGGTAGTTTTTCTTTGGCTGTAAAATTACATTGGCCTGTAAAGGTCTTCTTGCTGAGGGTTGACCCTTTTCCAAAATCCCTAAGCTCATTTCATTAATTGAAATTAGTCTCAATTGAGTGAAATGTTTCATAGTTTTGTCTTGTTTCTAAATTGGACCAAAATTCTTCTCAATTTTCTCATCAAGCTTCTTCCATTTCTCTTTCAGCTCTAGTTCAGCCCGCTATCTTGATCAAGTCAATGCTATCCATAACTGGTGGGTTAGAGAAAGTAATTGTTGGAACAATCATTTTACTGACTTGAACATGCACATCCTTCTCCCCCTCACTACCTTGGGTAAGTGCATCTTTCTCCCCCTCACTGACTGGGACAAGTACATCTTTCTCCCCCTTTTAGTTAGCATCAAATTGAACAGGGTTTGAGGTTTATGCAGCCACCAATTTCTGAAGAAGGAGTGTCTGCTGAACTTGGTAGATCTGGATCTTAGTGATTGAAGTTTCCAGTGCTTTCAGCCTAGTGTCCAGAGAATCAACCTTGTTACTTAAGTTAGAATTCTTCCTGAGTTGCCTGTTAATGTCTCTAATTGTAGTGTCAGGAAGAATAGACTATAATCTTTTAGTGATGTCCTTCTTGACTTGTCCAATTTCTATCTTGATTTCAGTCTCATCTTGACTTTATTTTACAGATTGAATTTTGTGCAAGTGAAGAGACTCAAGGTGTGCTTGAAGAAGATTCTTGGTGTTGGCACCTGTAGTGGCTTGAAAAACTGTTTGAGTCTAATGAATAATATGGAATAGAGTTGATTTGAAATGATGTTCACCGTAGTCTTTGCAAAACATCCATGTTGGAGTACTTGTGCTTGAGCTAGGACCTGCATCTCCCCCTATGTCCATGAAATCCTCTTCATCATTAGAAGCATCCCCAATTGTGCCACTTGAATCTAACTCAAAATCATCACCAGCTGCAGGTGGAAGAGAGTTGATTGCATCCTTGGCCCTTAACATTGAAGCTGTTGTGTGCACCAAGTTAAGTATCTTCTCAGCCTCCTCATTGCCCTGTCCAGCCAGAATTTGATATGCTGGAATAGGATGAGTAAATGTCTCAACATCCAACGAGATAAAATCTATAACAACTTGATATTCTTGTTGATATAGTCTCTCTTTTTCTGCATCACTGACATTCATTGATTCACTAGCAATGGTTGCCACCCTTATATCACCTGTACCTGCTTTTCTCTCATTTTCTCTCTATTTTTGCATCAAGGGCTCCCCTTGGCTTCCCACCCTCACACCCTCACCTTCACCATCTAAGGTGGGACCCATCTCACTTACTCTTGTCAAGATGGAAGAAATAGCTTACATTTGTTCACTCTTTTCCTCTCCTTTTTCCTGAGAGCAACTCAACCTCTCACTTGTTGGGTTTCAAGCACATAAACGCAACGGAAACAGTAATTTAATACGTAAAAAAATCAGAATTTTGAAACCCACCGCAGGATCCATGCGAAAAACATATATTTAATTTGTAGATCAGATTGTTTACCTTAAGAAGCTTTACCAATTGGTTGACTAATGGAGATCCAAAGCTTGTTCAATCACCACGCATCCCGCTCTCGCGATCTACGCTCTATCGGTATCCACACGAATGATTGAACTCAAGGATTGAATGTGTACTAGCACAAACTTGTTATTCTTGCTCTCTCCATCTTCTCCCTTGGTGGCTAGGGTTTTAGTAAAAGTCTTACTTGCAAAATCAGCCACACAAGAGATATTAGATAGAGAGTAGAAAAACTAATTATAACTCTTAATTAATTAGGAGTTATTATTAATTCGATTCCTATTTGTATTATAATTAAGTCTCACTTAATTATTTAACAAATAAATTTTATAATTAATATTAGTAAATTCGAATATCAATATTTATCTAATTAATTAAGTCATACTTAATTATAAATAATTTGAATTACTTTAATATAATTTAAATCCAATTTAAATTAAATATTCATTCAAACATTCTTAGTGTGTGACCTTAGATGTTATTATTATGTTGGCAACGAATTTTAATCTAATTTAAAATCATAAACAATGAGCGGCATCTAGTAATACATCATTGCTACCCAAATAATAATAATTGAATCGATGATCGATTAAACCTGTTGTGAATAATGTCCAATGTAATATAAAATCTTTAACCAAATATTATAGATTAAACTAGAGGCATGTTATGTGTCATCCTCATCATAGTTTAATCCAAGTTTCCTTGATCAATGAGTAGACTATCATATCAAATCAACATTTGAGCGTGGCCACGCATTTCATAGTCTAGCTCACACAAGAGGCCAATAATATCACTCTTAAAATAGGAGGGTTAAATCCCATCTAGATCATTCATATTTCTCATACGATTCATAATATACCCAATGTCCACTTTTATCATTACCCGGTCAAGGATAACTTTTAATGGAATCAATATATATTAATTCTCATAGAGAAATATAATGAGTTCAGGTCTAAGGACCATTACATCATTATCACTGTGAAAATTACTTATGACACAACAGACATGTAGAATCTCATATTGGGTATGTCCAGCACCATGTACATATACATCTGTATGTGTTTTTGACTTTAGTATCACTATACCTATGATCAATAAGATGTGATCATCAGTCAACAAACACACCAGTCTTAATGCATTATTATTATCCCTTAATAATAATACTCGACTAGGGACCTTTAGGAATATTGATACTATTCTCATAATCTTATTTCTAAGTCATGTACTTAGAGATATAGAATTGCATATCTAATTCCAAGGACATTTATTAATCTAACATTTATATCACAGTAAATTAAAAATTAATAAATTATAAAGAGAATAATCGATAGAACATAAACATTAATAATCCTAATATCTTAAACTATAACATCATAGTGTTGTCTCTAGGGCACAAACACTAACAATCTCCCACTTGCACTAGAGCCAATCACCCATGTATCTAATACTCATGGAACTAGTATGACCATCGTACTTCTACTGCGACAAAGCCTTAGTCAGTGGGTCTGCAACATTATCATTACTATGCACTTTACATTTGTATCTCCTTAATCATTAATCTCATTAATAAGGCGATATTACCTAAGGACATGCCTAAACAGTCTTCATGGCTGTTTCAAAAAAATATCAATATATTCGGCTTCCATAGAATCATCAATGTTCTTGCTGTGAACTATTCAAGCTAACATCAATTATATTTAGACAAAACACAAAACATACATAAACTCGTAATCATCCTTATCTGTCCAAAAATTAGGTTCAGAAACTAGTATCAGTGTAACCCTTTATAACCAGTTCCCTATCTTCTCCATACACCAAAAATAAATCTTTAGTCCTCTTTAAGTACTTAAGAATATTCTTGAAAACTATCAAGTGACCCTCACCTGGATTAGACTGGTATCTGATCGTCATGCTCAAAGCATATAAAACATCAGGATAAATACATATCATTGTACACATTATAGATCCAATTGATGACGCATCTGGAACTTTCTCAAACGACCCTTATCATCTAATTATTTAGGGGAAATTATCTTTTGAGATCACTATCCCATGAGACATCGAAACATATCCTTTTTTATCTCTTGCATCATAAAATAATGTAATAGTTTATCAATGTATGTACTCCGACTAGGTCGATTAATCTTTTCAATCTATCTCTATAGATCTTGATCCCTAATATATAGGTAGCATCGCCTAGGTCTTTCACCGAGAAACTATTTCTCAACCAAGTCTTAACAGCCTGTAGAGAAGGTATGACATTCCTTATTTGTTATATGTCATCTAGATATAATACTACGAATGTCACATGGCTCCCACTAACCTTCTTGCAAACACATGATTCATCTTCATTTTGAATAAAGCCAAACTCTTTGACCGTTTCATCAAAATGAATATTCATTATTCATTCTGCTTGAGGCTTGCTTCAATCTAAAAATAGATAGATGAAACTTACAAACTACCTTAGCAAACTTTGGATCGATAAAACCCTCAGGTTGTATCATATATAAATCATCTTCGAGGCTCCCATATAAGAAAGCAGTTTTGACATCCATTTGCCAAATCTCATAGTCAAAGTAAGCAACTATTGCTAACAAAATCCTGATGGACTTGACCATAGTAATCGATGAAAAAGTCTCATCATAGTCTATACCATGAATTTGTTTGAAACTTTTTGCCACTAGTCGCGTCTTATAAGTCTGTACTTTACCATCCATGTCAGTTTTCTTCTTGAAAACCCACTTGCACCCTATAGGTTTTACCCCTTCGAGTGGATCAACTAAAGTCAGTACTTTATTTTGATACATGGATTCCATCTCGGATTTCATGACCTCTAGCCATCTCTTGGAGTCTGAACTGTTCATAGCATCTTGGTAGGTGAGAAGTTTATCATTATCCGTATGTATCACATCACCATCTTGAGTCAAAAGAAATTCATAATTTCTCCCGAGCTCATGGTGAATCCTACTAGATCTACGAATAACCTGTGTTTCTTGGACAGGATTACTTTCAACATTTTGATGTACATCCTGATCTTATTCCAACTATGTTTCAATATTATCATGTGGTTCTCGATCTTCATCGAGATGTATTATCCTCCCACTAATTTTCTTAGAAAGTAGTTCTCCCTCAAGAAATACAGCGGCACGAACAACAAACACTTTATTCCCGAAAGGATTATAAAAGCTATACCCTAGTCTCACTTGGGTATCCAACAAAATAACATCTATCTAATTTTGATCTAATCTTGTCAGAGGCTAAACATTTTACAAACGCTTCACGTCCCCAAATTTTCATAAATGACATGCTTTGACATTTATCACAATATATCTCATAGGAAGTATTTTGAATCACTTTAGTCTGAACTTGGTTAAGTGTATATGCAGCCGTTTCTAGAGCATAATCCTAGAAACTGAATGGAAGATCCGCTTGACTCATCATCGATTGCACTATGTCCAACAAGGTACAATTTCTCCTCTCAGAATCTCTATTCTATTGAGGTGTTCCAGAAGGAGTAAGTTATGATACACTATCACACTCCTTCAAGAAACTCTTAAAATTGAGGTTTAAGTATTCTCCTCCACGATCTGATCATAAAATGTTTATACTTTTCCCTTGTTTTCTTTTCTACTTCGGCCTTATATTCTTTGGACATTTCAAAAAAATCGGATTTTGTTCTTCATAAGAACCACATATCCATATCTATTGAAATCATCAGTAAATGTTATGAAGTAGTATAAGCCCCCTTGCCATCATACGCATTCGACCACATACATAATTATGTATAAGTCATAATCGTTCGGTGGCCCTTTCACCTGATCAGGTAAAAGAAGCTTTAGTCATTTTCTCAATGAGACAAAGTTCGCATCTTCCATATGATTCAAAATCAAACTTATTCAAGTATCCATCTATATGTAACTCAGAAATGCATTTCTCATTAATATGGCTTAACGACAATGGTAGAGGTAATGTTTGATTTGAGTCATCTTAAAATATATAAATTGTTAACTAATTGTGCAACATTATAGGCCTTATCATTAAAATAGAATAAACAACTATTGTTTATTTAATTAAAATGAAAACCTTTCTTGTCCTGACAAGAAATTGATTTAATGTAAGCCCTAAAGGCAGGCACGTAATAACAATTTATCAAGTTCTCAATATCGCCTATATGGGCAAAATTAGGTATCGAGTTCCTTCAACTAGAGCAACAACTTTTGTTCCAATTCTAAACCTGTACCTGAAGCTTGACTACTGCTAGTCTTCTTCTTTAGATCTTCCAAACAAGCTCGATAATTTAACTTCCAATCATCCAATTATTTCCACGGAAATGACAATCATCTTATTTAGCAACACCACTATCAGGCTTCGAAAGCCCTTTGGGATTGGACTTTGGTTTGGCACCGAATAAGATCAAATCTTCACCTTGCATGTCCACTTTCCTTTCTCATTTGTATTTATGTACACCATCAATATGGACGTAATTCATGCTTTTACCGTGTTAATTTCAGCAGTTCTAAACATGCCCAACAACTCAGTGAGTGTTCTATCTATCTCATTCCATTTGTTCTTAACAAACTGAGAATAGAAGTTGTTCAAAGATTGTTTGATCACAAGCTGAGTCTCTAGACTATTCTTGAAACTTTTTCGAAAACTTTTCCGAATTTCGAAAACTTGTTAAAAATTTTGAAAATTTTGAAAATCACACCTCCGGTTGTCCTTACTGTATGAGTTGGTTGTTGTCCTTCTTATGACCAGATAGCAAGTTAAAGAAACAATCACTCAAGGGTCCGTTCACTTCCATTTATCTCCTTTCCTTCATTGGGGTCTATTATTCTCCGTAAATAAATGAAAATTTCCGCTATTGTTGCATGTTATCTTATTCGTAGCTTCACATTAAGGCTCCCATACTGGTAGTATCCCCGTTAACCACTTTGTAATCGTTAAGTAAAACAGACTATCCAATAGTCAACAAGTCAGCTAATGTCGCATCATCTTGTTAGAATATATATATCATATCATTACAACACCATTTCCTAATTTCGAGAAATCTTCAGATCTCCAATCTCCTCTAACTCTCTCTCTTTAACACTTATCTACTCCATTCCACAAGCTAGTCATGAGTGGCCTAATTACCAATAACTTCTTGTAATCTGATAACAGCCATCCTCCAGAACACTTGAATCTTCTTTCTAAACTCCTTTCTCACCTTAATTTGTATCTCAATACTCACCATTTACTGCAGCTATCGAGTACCTTCTCGCAAATGCTGTTATTTCATTGGAAAGGTTTTTTTTTTAAACTGAGGATATAAAATATGATGTATAGTAAATAGAAAAGATACTTCCATAGTTGAATGTTCAAAAGAACAAGAATAAGCAAATGAAGGTTCTTGAATAGGTAGTCTCATATCAAAAGATGATAGAATAGCGTTGAATAACTTGGAGAGGCGCAACTATCATAACAGAAGGTAGTACCACTAATACTAATGGAAGAACAAGGCGCAAATCGAATCGGGAAGAAGATGACGATCCTTAAACGGAAGGCTCCAAACGATCAGTTGATGTAGGAAAATCAGGATCTGCCATTGTCGTTGCCTGGATATCACGTCGCGAGTTAAAAATCCCGGATCGCAACATGAATCGTGCCGGGACCTACTATACAGTCGCACTCAACCTCACGATGGCTTATCTTTCTATTTCCTATCCCTAATCCTAACCTTCTACCCAATCCCGACTATCTAGGCTTGTTTCAGTGACTTATAACCTGTAGCTCTGATACCAACCTGTGGCGCCCTCCAAACCCGGGTCAGAAGTTTGGGGTCCACAACACATACTCAATATATAAACCTGTATTTGAATTATTATTTACATTGACCCTGCTTTACATAACCACGGATCGCAACAAGTTAAAGTATGAAAACAAGCCACAACCTTAACTTTTATTACATCGTACCAAATCCCAACTAATTTAATTTACAACTGATATGAAATTATTCCTACAACCTTACTATCTCACTACTGCAATAAGCTCCTGCTAGCTCGATCAACCATAATCTGGAATCCTAGCTCGAACATTGAACTGGGAAACCTTGCTATCAACTGTATCCTTTGTAACTGTAGCATACATAAAAAGATTTGCAAGAGTGAGCTAACTAGCTCAACAAGTCATATTATCAATAACTGAGGTTAAACAATAATAAACTAGGTGATTCAAAAGAATCAAGTTTCCTGTTAAACAGTCAATAGAATTGGATATTTATTTTAAGTTTTTAAAACCAAGGTTAGGCTGCTGATCAGTCACACACTAACCCCGAGCAAAGCACACAGCACTGCTCTAACTACTGGATCCAAGGCACATATTGGCCTAACTTGACCATCGATATGGTCTGACCACGAATCTGGTCCATACAAAGAAAACTATCCAATTCTAAAGCATTTCAATATGATAAACAATAGAGTTCAATAAGACCAGATCATAATCAATAACCATAAAATATTTGTAAAAGAGCATGGTAAAAATTCATAGTTACCAGAAAGGGTATGTCAAAATACATAAAAGAAGTGGCCTTCAGCCGGTAGGATAATCGGATATTAGATGAATAGTGTTTCTACAAGGTTTAGTACTTTGATATCACAAGGTATGGTTGAGTATAAAAGTTTCTACATGTGTAAACAATTCTGTTCCAGTGTTTGGTATATGATGAATATATATTTGTAGAGTAGTATCGTATTTGTGTGGTTTAGTATCTGGTAAATCTACAAGAAATGGTTTACAAAGAATAAGGCTTACGGCTCAAAGATCAAATGATGTGGCTCAGGTTCAAGGCTGAAGGATTCAAAATGTGTACAGTATAAAACAGAACTATTTTGGGTATTAACAATATGTCACAAGAGAATTTAGAAATATTTGCATTGTATCTTGAGAAAGGTTTAGAAATACTTGCCTTATCATAATCGATTTCAACTTCACTTGTACATGTCTAATGACCCCATTCAACAATCACTCGTCTGCTTCTCCTATACCTCGCTTATATCCTCTGATCACTTGCTTCTCTTTCTTATGCCTTTCTTACTCTGCTAGGCATCATAAGTATCTATTAATATTTAACTCATACCATTCTATTCGACATACACTTCTATATACCCTTTGTTTTACTCAAATCCGATTAACGGATTGAAAGTTACGCTATAAACAAGTAATCACCGAACATATAGACCGACAGTCAACCAACAAGTCACATATAACACATAACACGTCAAATAATCAATGACATCCCATTTATAAAGAAGTCTCGGGTCATAAACAGGCTTTCGGGTATTTAAAATGATTTTTAAAACATTTTTCGGAATTAAAACGGGCCGTTGGATCAATTTCAGAGTAATAAACAAGGTTCGGTTGGCCAATTCTGGCTTTGAAACAATTTTATAATAATTATCGAGCCTTGGAAATAATTTAAAATAATATTTTAAAGCTCGAAACTATTTTTCGGAATTTTTAAATCATTTTTAAATAATTAAATCCAATTAAATAATTAATTAAAATCAATTAATAATTAATTAAATCAATTAATTTTCGAATTAATTGACCAATTAATCAATTACAAATTAATTGAAATTAATTAACTAACTAATTCAGATTTATTTTTTGAATTAAAAATAATTTTTACAATTAAAAATATCAATTTTTAAATCCTTTTTAAAATAATTAAAACAATTTTCGAAAAATAAACTAATTAAAAATATGATTTCTGAAAATAACTAAAACAGAAATCCACTTATTATAATTTTCGGAAATTCCAGTGACTGAAATGCAGAACTGTGTAAACTAGGGGGACCAAAGTGCAATTTAACCATCCCCTCCCCCATCTTCTTCACCCGGCCGGCCGGAACTCCATGGCCGCCGCCATGGAGCTTTTCCGGCGGCTCTCAACTGTGCCCAGAACTAGGATTAAATTACGGGGGATATACTACAGATATGCAGGAATCATTTGGTGGCATCAAAACATTAAAAAACATAGCGGATTGGCCGGGAGAACGGACGGAAAAATCCGCCGCCGCCCGACTTCCTTTTCCGATGAGGGCTCTCTGGCTATCGTCTGTCAGTCATGCATATACCAAACAGTTCCTTATTCCTCGATCTATCTGTTGATGTAAACCATTTAATCTAATAACCCCTAACGAATAAACGCCTAAAATCAATTGGAAACATTCATAGCATTCATAAACCCTAATTTCTTCAAGCAGAGAATCAAACTTAAAATTAAACATGTTATTGAACTCCAAATTTGAAGTATAATATATCAAAATGATCAGGAAAACAAGCTCTACAACATACAATCATCAAATCATTCAAACAACCATCCGTACAAAAATTCATAGTTTAAATACCAAGAAATTGGAATATAAATAATTAAATAGAAAATCACCTGATGTTTCTTGGTTGAAATTGATGGAAGATTTGGATTCTAGATTTCAGTAGCTTCGTTTTGAGTATATGTACGCCAAAATCGGATATCGATAACGCCTCCGAATTTGTGTTTGATTACGAAGAACAAAATATAATTATAGTATTTTCTCTGTAAAAATTCTGTAAATACTGTTTGCAATTGATTTCCGGTACAAAATAAAATACGGTAGAGGCTATTTATAATTACGGAAAATTAGTATCCCGTTGGATCATTCCAGATATAAAACGGTACGTTTATTTATAAAAACTGATCCAAACGGTATCGGTTTTCGTGATAATTATCCAAATCAGTACAATTTGTACTGCGGTCTTGGTCTCAGCGCCTGGTTACACGTATTACGAAGTGGTAATTGTAATAGTTTAATAAAAAGCTCTCGTTTATCGAAAATACGAGTTTTATTGATTTACCGAAACAAATATTGTATCGAAAATATTGCGCCGGGACCCGCGCAGGACAAACCGTACGCCGGATCGAAAAAGTCAAAACACGGAATATGCTCGGAATATTTCAATTAGGTTAGGAAGGAGTTCTCGGAAAAGTTTCGGGTTCTAAAAATGTAAAAACGGATAACGGTGGTTGGTTCCCGTTTTTATAAAATAGATTTTAAATACCCGGAAAAAGATTTTATAAAATCCATATGATTCTTATAAATTCATAAATCAACATAAAAATAATTAGGAAGATATGGCAATTATCTATATTTTATTTTGGACATATAAAAATTAAAATACTCAATTAATAATATTTTTAAACATCCAAACACATTTAACACTTAACAAATAATTCACAGAATAGATACTGAACACATATAATAATTATTTATTAGTAAAAATAATTACACGATATATCCCGGATATTACAATAAGCATCATTATGCTCTTGTTGCTTCCAAAGCTTAGCACTCATAATTACAAGCATGAGACATGAAACATCAGTTGCATAATCAATTTGCTTCTGGTAAGCATTTTGTTCAGCACATGTTTCATTCTCAGCTAGAAGAAATAAGGGAGGGGTTTGAGTGGCATCCTTGAACCTGAGGAAGTTCCCATGTCAATTGAGGAAATTATTTCATGTCATCTTGTCATTCTTAAGGACTATTACATAGAGAAGTTATTTGTGTTATTTGTCATTTGATATCTACAATATTAAAGTGTATAAAATGACTTAGTCTACAGATGATCATTAAATTATGTTCAAGTGATTATTCATTATATATTCACAATATATATCTCCCATTATTTTTTATCAAATCAATAGCCCTAACTATTATTTCGGAAAAAATATCTTCTATATCCTTTCTAGTGAGCCAAGATCCATATTCCACCATGCGTTAGGACAGCTTTGGCTTTTTCTCCTAAAACATGATTATTTAGGTAGACAACATTTGTCAATTATATCAATTATATAACTCTTGGATAGCTTGGTGGAACAACATTTGTTCACTTTTATCTAATAAATCTTTCCAAACTCTATGCCTCTATGTTAGTCCCTTAACAATGCAACAAGAAATACAGAAGGGGGTTTGAATGGAATTCTTGAAACTTTTTCACAAATAAAATTATTCTAACTTATATATATATATATATATATCAGTGTGAATTGATTTGCAGAGTGCGGAATAATTACTTGAAATGAATCAAAACACAAGTAATTAAAAACACAAGTCTTTAAAAACTTTCTGGTGGATTTCAATGTATCCACCAGAGATATATAATATATCAAGAGAACTCTATGTAGCAATTAGCTCACAGCTGCTTACAAATTGACAACAACTAAGATTGTAGAGAAATGCTAAGAATGTAACTTACAAATGTTTCTCTCTTGGTTGCTTAGTTAGTTATACTATTTGCTACTTCTTGGTTTATATATTACCAAGATTACAAAGCAATAAGATAATATAATAAAACAAAAACTATCAAGTCTAATGTTATGCTACTTCATTACTCTATTCCAGCATCTTTGAATATCTTCATAATAGCATGGAAATGGCAATGCTTCTTTGTTCTCTAAAACCCAGTTGAATAGGCTTCCACATTCCATTTGCATACACTCGACGCATGTGACTGTGTTGTCACTGTCAACAGATGTTTGAATTCTTTATCCATCGGGTTCATGATCATCCGTCGAGTTCATGATCATCCGTCAGGTTGTCTTGTTGATCATCCGTCGAATGGCATTGTTGTTTATCCGTCGGGTAGCAATCTGGAACTTGACTTCATTTTATTTATGCAGAATTACAAGACATCATTTATGTATAATTAATCAACCTATTCTGCATATCTAGTTAAAGTCAACATGACTTGAGTACTACTACAGAATCTAAACAATGTGTATGCAGAAATGTGCTACAGACTTATTGTTACATAAGCTACTCACTCGATGGATAATAAATCATCATCCGTCGGGACTATGTTGAGTTATCCGTCGGGACTATAATCCTTATCCGTCGAGTGCTACATTTTTCACTAAGTAAAGTCTACCAAGGTGTTTGTTAATGAAATCATCAAGCACACAACATATACACAATAATCTCCCCCAATTTATGTCTACAGGAATTGTAGCCATAAATTAAGAGAAATTTGATGATAACAAAACACCCTAAAAATACAACTTTGAAGGTAAGTAGATAAAACTGTAAAGTGCTTCATTTAACAAAATGTACAAAGTTTAGCTCACAATCATTTTCAAGGTGCTCCTCTAGCCTGAGCAGATTTATCTAGTTCCTTGAAGGTCTGGATCTCTTTCCAAGCTTTCTGTTGTTTTCTTCTATCTGATTTTGGAGCTGTCTGTGGAATTCCAGTTCATCATATTCTGAGAGATTTAGCTTTTCTTGCATCTCCAAGAGAGTCTCATTGCTAGAGATGCTCAATTGGTCTTCTAATCTGAAAAATCTTCTAACTCCTTTGTTATACATGAACTCCATCAGCCAGTAGGGCCTTAGATGCACTCTTCTCCCTGTGTAAGGAATAATTAGAGTCTTTGGGAGTGTATCTTTAGCTCTAATACTCATCAGTTCTTCAATCTTCTTTAGAACTAGTCTTCTTGCAGTTACATTGAACCCAAAGTTCTTCTTGAAAGATGAATAAATCTTTATCAGTACAGCTTGGCTTTCTTGAAAGATCCTGTGAAGTGGCCATTGAATCTCCTTTCCTCCTTGTACTTGAAAACTAACCTTTCAGTTAGATTTATGTATGCATCAATCCCTCTCACTTCTTCTAGTTCATCTAGATAGAGATTTAGATCAGAGAATTCCTTGATGTCACACAAGTACATGTAATCCCCCTTGTTGACTTTAGATTGAGCTTTGACTAGAGATTTAGATTTGAGAGGAGACAACTTCATTTTCTTGACTGCTCTTGACTTTGTTCTCTTTGGCTTGTTCAAGATTGGCAGATTGAAGTCAGGAATTGGTAGGCTCTCCCAGTCTATTGGTTCGTCCTTAGGCACAATAGGTTCACCATGAATGTTCCTGTAAGGATCCACCACCTTGATGTCTTCAAATACCACAGAGGGTTTTGATGCTTGAGTTGTAGTTGGAGTGGATTCCTTGGGAAACTGATCCTCCAATTCCTTACCAACAAAGTCCAATTTCTTTTTGGTTCTTTTGGCCAATTCCTTGTATCTCTGAGACTTCTTCTGTTGTGATTCAACTTGCTTCTTTGGATCTTGAGATTCATTGATTTCAGATGGCTGAGTAGGAATCTGTTGTGTTGGTTTCATAACTTGTAGCTTGGCCAAGATAACAGCTTGCTCTTTCTTTTGTTTAGCCTTTTTAGCATCTAGAATAGCTTGCTTCTTTTCCTGCTTTAATCTTTCCTTTTCTTCTCTCTTTGCTTGAGCAAATTGAGGATGTCCAGCCACCACACAAATTTCTTTCCCATTCCTGAAAACTTTAGCAATCCTCTTTTTTAAAGTTGAATCAGCTGGATCCTTATAGAAGGCAATTGACCTTGATAACAGTTTCTTCTCATCAGGCTTAGGTATCTCATACACTGTATCCAAAGGGTTTTTTAATGATGATTTTGGATAGTTTACCCTTGGCTTCAAAATTATTTTAGCCTTTGGAGATTTGATGCAGGATGGTTGTCCCATTTCCAGATAGTTCATGCTCATTTCATTCACAGAGATTTGTCTGACTTGAGAGTGATGAATGGCTGACTTTTCTGGCTTCTTTACCAGCCCAAACTTCTTTTATATGTCCTCATCAATCTTCTCCCAATTGATTGGTTTCAGCTGCTCCTTTTCAGCTGCTCTTAAATTGGCTGCTGCTTCATTGATCAGATCAATACTGTATGTAACTAGTGGCTTGGTGAAAGCAATTGTAGGCACAATTACTTTACTGATTTGAATTTGAAGCCTCTCCCCCTCACTTGGTTCTTTTTCCCCCTTTTTGTTATCATCAAGTTGAGTAGAGGAGGAGGTTTGTGCAGCCACCTATTTCTGAAACAAGTCTGTTTGTTGAGCTTCATGAAGATGAATGGTTGTTAGAGATGCTTCCATAGCTGACATTCTTGTATCTAAGGCATCTATCTTTGTGGCAAGATCAGAATTTTTCCTAAGTTGTCTCTTGATATCAAGCATTGTAGCTTTTGGAAGCTTAGAGTCCATCTTGTCAGAAATAGCTTTTTTCATCTCATCAATATCACCCTTGATGGTGTTGACATATCTAGCATGTTGGAAGCCTTGAATCTGTTGTAGTTGCAGAGAAGCAAGATGTGCTTGAAGGAGCTTCTTGGTATTGGCATTTGTAGTAGTTTGAAGAGCATAATTTGTCTGATTGATGAGTTGGATCAGGGTTGTCTTGAAGTAGTGTTCATCACAATGTTTTGAAAATGCCCATGATGGCATGCCTGATCTTGAACTGGAACCTACTTCTCCCCTATGTCCAATGGCTCCTCTTCACTATCTTCACCTTCATCTCCAAAAAATTCTGCTGAACCACCAGTCTCATAATCAACATCACCAGCTGTAAAGGGCAAAGCTGTGATGGCATCCTTAGCTCTTAGCATTGATTGAGTGGTATGCACCAAATTAAGCATCCTTTCGGCATTGTCATTGCCCTGTTCAGCTAGAAGTTGATAAGCTGGAACAGGGTGAGTAAATGCCTCAGCATCAAGGGAGGTGGAATCTATAACAGCTTGAGGTTGCTGAGATAGTCCCTCCCTGTCTGCATCCTGGTCATTCATTGACTCACTAGCAATGACATCCATCCTTATAGCTCTTATACCTGCATTTCTCTCTTGTTCTCTCTTTTGTTGCATCAGGGTCTCACCCTGGCTTCCTACCCTCACACCCTCACCTTCACCATCTAAGGTGGGACTCCTCTCACTCTCTTTTGCCAATCCTGAAGAAATGGATTGCATTTGTTCACTCTTTTGCTCTCCTTTTTCCTGGGAGCAACCCAGACTCTCACTCATAACACTCTTTTCTCTCAATCTTAAGAGTATCTGTACAACCACTAAGTCTTCTGCACTAGAGATTATAGATGAAATTGGAAGTTGTATAGAGACACCCGACGGATGAGGAATATCCATCGGGTTAGCAGTTTGACTATCCGACGGATAAATGCTGTTAAGCTTATCCGTCGGGATACAATCACTACTCGACGGATGAGCAATATCCATCGAGAGAGTATAAATGAATGAACTTGGAATTGAAACTATTGTGGACTCTGTGCTGATTGATGAGATTTTGGGCACAGATGTTTCAACAATTCCTGAAAGAATTGGCAAGTGAGCCAACAAATCATCCAAAAGATGATGCTCACTTGCAATAGATTTTGGCACCCAACAAAGTTAAAGAAGGGGAATCGGGAATTGATGTGTTGATCATGTCCACATCCAGAGAGTTGGTGGGAGAATTTTGGTGTTTGAGGTGCTTCTATAACTAATGATTTTGGCTGTGACTCCACATTTATTGGAGCCACATCAAGCTGAATTTGTGAAGGTGCAGTGACTGTGTCTTTAGCACCAGTTTGCACAGTGTGTGAACCCTGTGCATCCCCAAAGGTTTTGGATTTCTTCTTTCTAGCATGAGTTTAGGGTGAGCTAGTGTCCCTTACCCTTTGGCATGTGCTCTTGGCTGAGAGCTTTGTTCAATAGCCATATCCTTTTGGGAGGATGCAACTAGAAATGAGCTTTTATCCTTATTAATCACTGCAGTTTGTTGGGAAACTGCAGTGTGGCTAGGCTGGGAACAACTCAACTCTCCATCCTTATTCTTAGGGTTTCTTTTATGTTCACCCTGTCCCTCACCTACCTTACCCACCTTCACACTCCCCTCTTTGGTTTTGGTAGATTTTGCAACTGACATCTTTTGAGAGATGCCAGAGGGGGCTTTCTTTGATTTGGATTTTAAAATTTTTGATGATTTAGTAGCTTGGGTAGGCAACTGTTGGGTCATTGACACAGTTGCCATTGCTACACTAGAATTTAAAGAAATTTGTGAGGTTGGAATAGAAGGGACAGATGAACTTACCTCACTTACCTGAGGTGCTTCAATTACAGGGAAATAAAAGAGTGGCATTTCTCCATGATGATTTGCCCTGTTCAAATCTGCAATAATTTTTCTCTCTTGAACCCAACAACCTAATTTGTTGTTTGGGTTCTCAAGTACAATTTCCTCAGAGAGGTGGTTAGCTAACATCATGAGAAATCTAGCATAATAAACATTATTGCCCCTCTTATTTAACTCTCCTAATTTAAATCCCAACTCAAACAAAACAAGATCACTGAAATTAAAGAACTTATCTGTAACTAGCATGTTAAGCATGGAAATATTGACAGAATCAAAATTACTGATTTTACCAGAAAAGACCTTGGTCACTACATCACACATGAAACTCCATTCCTTCCTAAGACCCAATCTCTTAATGTCACTTAACTTAGAAGTAGAAAGAGCATAGTTCATGGAATTAAGTATATTAACTATATCAGTGTCTGTGTGTGGTGAGGTTACAGTATTATCAGGAATCTTGAAACATGCTTTGATAACATCACAATTAATACATAATTCCTTACCTTTGATGGTGAGTGTGATGGTCTTATCTATCGAGTTGTATGAAGCAGTAGTCCACATCTCTTCAACAACCTCACAGAAGATGGTGGATGATTCTAGCATTACATAGTTGAGTTTGCAGTTCTTCACAAAATCCATCATTTTATGGTAGTCATTTAAATGTTGAATCCCCTTGTTCACTAGAGCCGTGAAGTTGTTCTTCTCATAGATGTATCCAGTTTGTGACATAATCTTGACTACTAGTGCCATTGTTAGAGAGTGGAAATTGCAGAGATAGATATGCTAATTGCTTTTGAGAAAGAGAGAATTTAGAGCAGATAATTTGAGAATGATAAAAGTAAAGCAATGGAAATTAAATAAGCTTTTATACTATCTCAAAAATAACTGTCAAAAATAATAAAGTAAAATAAAGTAACTAATGAAAATTGCCTAAAATAACCGTTTTTAAAAATAAACTGTAAAAATTCCATCAATTATTCGTCATGTTATGCTTACAAACTTTAAGTATACTCGATGGATAATGTTCAGGAAATTAACGGCTAGGATTAAGACAATTCGACGGATGAGGATAAACTGTTATCCGTCGAGTCATAAAATATTTTAGAAAAATAATTGATTTTTATTTACAAGCAATATTCCAACGGATGATCAAACTCGATGGATAAAGATCATCCGTCGAGATGTAAATTTTGACTTAGCCAAAATTCCATCTTAGACTCAAAAATCAGTTAAATTTCTGGCTGCATAGCAACTTGCAAATTATCAAAGAAGATTTAAGAATAATTAAGCATACTTAACTCACTTACCAACCTTGAGAAGGTGGATTCATCCAGTGGCTTGGTAAAAATATCTGCAAGCTGCTTTTCACTTGGAACAAAATGTAGTTCCACAGTACCATTCATTATATGTTCCCTTATGAAGTGCTACTTGATGTCTATGTGCTTTGTCCTTGAATGTTGTACTGGATTTTCAGTGATGGCAATTTCACTTGTGTTATCACAGAAAATAGGAATCCTCTCAACTTGCAGACCATAGTCTAGCAATTGATTTTTCATCCACAAAATCTGTACACAGCAACTGCCAGCAGCAATATATTCAGCTTCAGTTGTAGAGGTAGAAACTGAATTTTGATTTTTACTGAACCAGGACACAAGCTTATTTTCTAGAAATTGACAGGTTCCTGTTGTACTTTTTCTATCAATTCTACAACCTGCATAATCTGCATCTGAATAACCAGTTAGATCAAAACTAGAATCTCTAGGGTACCAAATGCCAAGTTTTGGTGTTCCCTTGAGATATCTGAAAATTCTCTTAATAGCTACTAAGTGAGATTCTCTAGGATCAGCTTGAAATCTAGCACATAAACATGTAGCAAACATTATATCTGGCCTACTAGCTGTTAAGTACAGAAGTGAGCCAACCATGCCCCTATAACTTGAAATATCCACAGACTTTTCAGTAGTATTTAATTCAAGCTTAGTTGTAGTGGCCATGGGAGTTTTTGCAGATGTGCAATCCATTAGATCAAACTTCTTTAAAAGATCATAGATGTATTTAGTTTGACTAATGAATATTCCATCACTAACTTGCTTAACTAGCAAACCAAGAAAATAAGTTAGTTCTCCCATCATGCTCATTTCATACTAACTCTGCATCAATTTGACAAACTTTTTGCAAAGTTTTTCATCTGTAGAGCCAAAAATAATGTCATCTACATAAATTTGAACAAGTATACTAGAGACCATTAACATTTCTAAAGAATAAAGTTTTATCTACAGTACCTCTTGTGAAGTGATTTTCCAAAAGGAACTTTGATAAAGTGTCATACCAGGCTCTAGGTGCTTGCTTCAGTCCATAAAGTGCTTTCAAAAGATAGTAGACATATTCTGGAAAATTTGGATGTTCAAAACCAGGCATTTGACTAACATAGACTTCCTCCTCCAAGTCTCCATTCAGAAAGGCACTTTTGACATCCATCTGATAGGCCTTGAATTGGCATGGGCTGCATAGGCTAAGAAGATTCTAATGGCTTCAAGTCTTGCAACAGGAGCAAATATTTCATCAAAATCTATTCCTGCTTGTTGACAATAGCCCTTAGCAACCAATCTAACTTTGTTCATGACTATTATGCCATTTTCATCCATCTTGTTTCTGAATACCCATTTGGTGTCAATTGGATTCTTTCCTCTAGGCTTGGGTACCAGCTTCCATACCTTATTCCTCTCAAATTGGTTTAGCTCCTCCTGCATAGCTAAAATCCAATCAGGATCCAACAAAGCTTCTTCTACCTTCTTTGGTTCTTCCTTTGAAAGAAAGCTGCTGTATAGACATTCTTCTTGAGTTGCTCTCCTTGTTTGAACTCTAGAAGATACATCACCAATGATGAGCTCAAAGGGGTGATCTTTTGTCCATTTTCTTTATTGAGGTAGATTAGCTCTAGACGAAGAGGCCTCATTGTTTTCTTGATGTGTGATTGAGTTTTGATTGCTAGAAACTCCCCTTGAGTTAATGGATCTTTGATTTGAGAAATGGGAGCTTTCTGTAAGTGATCTATCCTGACTCCCAGCTCCTTTTGATAACCCGGCGGATGGCGAATTTTGAGTACCGACGGATGAAGCAGGTTGCCTTCCGACGGATAAGGCAGATTGTCTCTCGACGGATGAAGCATTATGCAACTCGACAGATGTTGGATTTTGTGCTTCATTGGTAGTAGATTTTTCTGCATTATCATTTGATACTGTTTCTTGATCACTTTCATCATCACTGTCATCACTAACCATCTCCACATTGTCAAATTTGAGGCTCTCATGGAAGTCTCCATCTTGCAGTCCTTCAATCTTTTTATCATCAAACACAACATGTATTGATTCCACAACAATGTCGGTTCTTAGATTGTAGACTCTATATGCTTTACCAACAGTATATCCAAAAAAATTCCTTCATCTGCTTTAGCATCAAACTTCCCATTCTGATCAGTTTGATTTCTCAAGATATAACATTTGCAGCCAAAGACATGAAACAAATTTAGAGTTGGCTTCTTGTTCTTGAACAATTGATAGGGAGTCATGCATTTTGCTTGATTAATCAGAGAAATATTCTGAGTGTAGCATGCGGTATTTACAGCTTCAGCCCAGAAATATGTTGGTAATTTAGATTCTTCAAGCATTGTCCTGGAAGCTTCAATAAGTGATATGTTCTTCCTTTCCACTACTCCATTCTGTTGTGGAGTTCTTGTTGCTGAAAACTCATGCAAAATTCCATTTTCTTCACAAAATGCTCTCATGATAGAGTTCTTGAACTCAGTTCCATTGTCACTCCTGATTCTTTTTACTTTGAAATCAGGATGATTATTGACTTGCCTTATGTGATTGATGATGATTTCACTAGCCTCATCTTTAGACTTTAGGAAATACTTCCAAGAGAACTTTGAGAAATCATCTACAATTACTATGCAAAATCTTTTCCTTGAAATGGAAAACACATTGACTGGTCCAAACAAATCCATGTGTAGCAGTTGCAAAGGTTCTTCAATTGTTGAATTAAGCTTCTTCCTGAATGATGCTTTGATCTGCTTTCCTTTTTAACAAGCATCACACAATCCATCCTTAGAAAACTCCACTTGAGGAATGCCTCTAACCAGTTCTTTCTTTACTAGTTCATTCATGGGCTTGAAGTTTAAATGGGATATCTTCTTGTGCCATAACCAACTTTCATCCTGACTTGCTTTGCTGAGAAGACAGGTAACAGATTCTGCATTTGATGAGTTGAAGTCAGCTAGGTAAACATTTCCTTTTCTCACACCAGTGAGAACCACTTTATTGCTCCTCTTGTTAGTCACAACACAGGCTTCTGAGTTGAAGGTAACTGAATTGCCTTTATCACAAAGCTGGCTGATACTCAACAAATTATGCTTGAGACCATCCACTAAGGCAACTTCCTCAATGATGGCATTGTCTATTGAAATCAAGCCATATCCCACAGTATAACCCTTGCTGTCATCTCCAAAAGTAATACTAGGGCCAGCTCTCTCCTTGAACTCTGTGAGCAGGGTAGAATCACCAGTCATGTGTCTTGAACAACCACTATCCAAGTACCATAGATTATTTCTGTTTCCCTGCACACATCAAAATCAAATCAAGTTGATTTTGGTACCCAAGTTTCCTTGGGTCCTGACTTGTTAGCTTTCTTCATCTGTTTCTTGGGTTTGATCTCATTTAACTTGGGGATATCATATTCATCCTTAGTCATTTGAGTTGAACCTTTGAAACCATTCATTATAGCAGAATTATCATGCATATTATGATTAACAGGGATGGCATGCTATTAGTGAACATGTTATTCCAGTAAGGCATGATAAATGGCATTTGTGGCATACTAAATGCAGCATAATAAGGATTAGGTGCAAATGGCATATTAGCAAACTGTGCATTCATGTTCTGTGTAGACAAAGTATTCATAGGCATAGGAGGCATGGCATTCATGTTGGGAAAGTGAGGTGGCACAGATATGGAAGTAGGCATCGCAGATTTGCAATTAACGGACAAATGATTTACACTACCACACTTGACACATATTTTTCTAGGAGCATATTTTTCAGGTGTGTAGTTATTATGTTTGTTAATCCCTACTTTACCATTTCTATTATTTTTCCTTTTAGCCTCTGTTTTAACCTCAATCTTTTCAAGTCTATCACTCAATTGCTTGACAGTCATATGACCAACATTAGCCTTCTTCTCCTTCTTCACTTGACTAGATTCTCCTGGAACAAAGTTCTTGGAAACTGATCCATATCTCTCATTTAACTTGACAAGCTTGGCTTTACTCACAGGCTTGCTCACAGTTGACGGATGAGGATTTATATCACTCGACGGATAACCCTTTTTGCTATCCGACGGATGACCCTCATCATCCGTCGAGTCTACATCTATTAGCAATCCTTCCACCAGATTGGATTCCAGCTTCTCCTTGTTCTTCTTCCAGGCTGTATCACAAAAGGACTCGATCCCTTGAACTTTGGTGATTTAAGCATGAACATCTCTAGATATTTTCCATGCCTTAATCACCTCCTATTCACATTCAAGTTGCTTCTTCAAGATCTCTTCTTTCTTCAAGGACTCGGTTAATTCTTCCTTAGCAATTTTACACTCAATTCTTAATTTTTCAAATTCAATGAACTGAGACTCTAGCACATTATTCCTCTCACTTAAAAACAAATTATTTTCTTTAATTTTAGCATTTTATTTAGTGAGAGACTTAAGTGTAACACACAAATGATATAACTCTGTAGACATGTCATTTATAGCATCATTACACTCAGCTTTAGATAAATATGCAAGGTTAGTGGTGATTACCTGATTACTTGAAGAACTTGTCTATGTTTCATCAGACTTGGCCATTAGGGCTAGATTGACATGGCTGACATCCTCATCCTCATCCAGACCATCTGCAGCCCAGTCATTTTCTTGTGTAATGAAAGCCCTTTCCTTCTGTTTGAGCAGCTCAAAGTATTTATGTTTATAATCCACAGGCTCAAACTTCTTTTTGTTGGAATCTGACTTTCTACACTCACTGGCAAAGTGCCCTTCCAAGCCATATTTGAAACACTTGAATTTTGATTTATCTACCATGTTTCCATTTGGCTTAGCTGCTCCAAAGTTCTTCTTGAACTTGAGCTTGGCAAATCTTCTGGAAAGAAATGCTAGATGTTCATCAATATCTTCCATGTCATCTTAGCTCAAAGAATCTTCATTTTCTGCTGCCAGCCGCTTGCCCTTTGTTTTCACAGACCTTTGAAGTTGATTCAACAGCTTCCATCTTCATCTCCTTCTCTTTTTCTAACTCAGCGACTAGTGCAATGAATCCTCCTTTCTTCTTTCCTCTCTCCATCCTCTCATCTTGCTTTATTTCAAGCTCATAGGTTTTCAGGATGCCATACAGTCTCTCCAAAGTAAACTCCTTGTAATCTTGAGAGTTTCTCAATGAGACTGTCATAGGTTTCCATTCCTTTGGAAGAGATCTAAGGCACTTCAGATTGGAGTCTTTTGTATGATAGACCCTTCCATTCAGATTCAGAGCATTTAGTAGTTTTTGAAACCTACTAAAGATGTCAGTGAGAGACTCACTTTCTTCACTATAAAAATGCTCATATTGTTGAATCAGTAGCTGCATCTTGTTTTCTCTAACTTGCTCAGTGCCATCACAGATAATCTGTATTGTATCCCAAACATCCTTGGCAGTTTTGCAATTGATAATGTTGTCAAAAATATCACCATCAACTCCATTGAACAGGATATGCATGGCCTTCTTATCTTTCCTGACTTATTCAATATCAGGATCAGACCATTCATGCCTTGGCTTGGGAACAGATGGCTCATTTCCAGTTGCAGCTCTCATTGGTACATGAGGGGCTCTTTCTATGCAATCTACATAGGCCTCATCTTGAGAAAGTAAATGAAGATGCATCTTTACCTTCCAGTGATGGTAATTATCTTTATCCAGAAAAGGAATCTTGACTCCAACATCCTTCTTGTTCATCTTGTTGTTTTGTTGTGATCTTTAAACTCTTTGTTTATCAAGAGCTTGCTCTGATACCAATTGTTAGTCCCTTAACAATGCAATAAGAATTACAGAAGGGGGTTGAATGGAATTCTTGAAACTTTTTCACAAATAAAATTGTTCTAACATAAATATATATATATATATATATATAAGTGTGAATTGATTTGCAGAGTGCAGAATAATAACTTGAAATGAATCAAAACACAAGTAATTAAAAACACAAGTCTTTAAAAACTTTCTGGTGGATTTGAATATATCCACCAGAGATATATAATATATCAAGAGAACTCTGTGTAGCAATTAACTCACAGCTGCTTACAAATTGACAACAACTAAGATTGTAGAGAAATGCTAAGAATGCATCTTACAAATGTTTCTCTCTTGGTTGCTTAGTTAGTTATACTATTTGCTACTTCTTGGTTTATATAATACCAAGATTACAAAGCAATAAGACAAGATAATAAAACAAAAACTATCAAGTCTAATGTTATGCTACTTCATTACTCTATTCCAGCATCTTTGAATATCTTCATAATAGCATGGAAATGGCAATGGTTCTTTGTTCTCTAAAATCCAGTTGAATAGGATTCCATATTCCATTTGTATACACTCGACGCATGTGTCTGTGTTGTCACTGTCAACGGATGTTTGAATTCTTTATCCATCGGGTTCATGATCATCCGTCGAGTTCATGATCATCCGTCGGGTTATCTTGTTGATCATTCGTCGAATGGCATTGTTGTTTATCCGTCGGGTAGCAATCTGGCACTTGACTTTATTTCATTTATGCAGAATTACAAGACATCATTTATATACAATTAATCAACTTATTCTGCATATCTAGTTAAAGTCAACATGACTTGAGTACTACTACAGAATCTAAACAATGTGTATGCAGAAATGTGCTACAGACTTATTGTTACATATGATACTCACTCGATGGATAATAAATCATCATCCGTCGGGACTATGTTGAGTTATCCGTCGGGACTATAATCCTTATTCGTCGAGTGCTACATTTTTCACTAAGTAAAATCTACCAAGGTGTTTTATTAATGAAATCATCAAGCACACAAAATATACACAACACTCTAAGTTCACAATCCTATTGTGGTAACTTAGTTAAGTCAAACCCAATAGTCAAAAATATCAATATACTTCAACACATCTCCCACGATAGACGGGAGTACTTTGCTTTGGCGAACCCACTCTTGGTCGATCTAGGGGTTAACGCATTGGACTCATTGGAAGGCATCTGATCAACTTAATATTAACTTTAGGGTTTTGTTATTTTAAAACGATCATGATCCCATCATAAAGAGATTCCCAATTTTTCCTTGAATAAATACTTCAAATCAATATTCGTCAATGGTTTGATTTCCAGGTAGTGAGGGAGTCACAACGGTCTCGCTTAAAACCCACAACCTGACAAGTTCAATGAACTCGCTTTTGACAAAATCACCCCATGTCAGAAACAAAGAAAATTTATATTTTATTCTGTGTTTCATAAACACGAGAATATCATAATCGTTTGTTCATTTTAAAATCTTGAATTATTACAGATTTTATCTTGTTTAGCAAGCATGGCATGGGTGTCGTATCTAATACATACATCCTTAATCTAATTAAGCATGCATCTTTATAAACTACTCTAACATACATTCATAATATGTGCATATATATGTAAAGTGCAATAAATAAACGTGGTTGGTTATGGCTTCATCCTATGTGATCTTTATCAAGCTAATGACAAAGATCTAGGTCAATCTAAGGTGGAAAATAAATACAGGCTAACTATTACATGTCTTCTTTCTTGTATTGTTTCCTTAGATGGCCTCCATGTGGGATTACCCTTGATCTTCAAATCTTCATGTCTTCATTTACATTACAAGAATGAAATATGAAAACTAATCTAATGAACTTACAAGAAGAACTTGAGATACATTCGAGATTTAATAATTACAAGATTAAACAACATGCAAGCAGTATTTGAAAAACCAAAACCATTAACCTAAGGTCATAAACCATAACCATCCACCATGCTCAATTAACAGAAGAAAAAAAACATGTTAAAACACATAATCTGATCTTAACATATCATACCCATCATGATCTAATCATAAAAACCAAATATTGGAAAAAATCAGAAAATTTGAAATTAAATCTGATAACATTCAATTGCAGATTACAAGGCATAAACGACGTCAAACGCCTTACAGATCAGCCGATGATAGCTTTAGCTATCAGTTACGTTCATACGTTCGATTCCATATGAAATAGCGTATTCGTTCACCAAAATCGGATACCAGACACAGATTTCAGCAAATT
Source organism: Apium graveolens (assembly GCF_009905375.1). Lineage (NCBI taxonomy): Eukaryota > Viridiplantae > Streptophyta > Magnoliopsida > Apiales > Apiaceae > Apium > Apium graveolens. Next base: position 255,585,342 of record NC_133652.1, read on the forward strand.
CGCTACATCCGATTCAGAATCATATCAAATATGATTCTTATAATAAGAACAAACACAAAACATGTATATATCAGAATATATACAAATTATATAATCATCATATGATTATACAACTCTTATGAATATCATATATTCAAAACATATATACATACGCATATATAAACATAACAACATGTAAAATATACAAAATTGTCTACATAACAGTCATGGAATATTGTATACATGTTATCATCATAAAACCAGTAAACACATAAACGAATTAAACACTTTTCGCAAGTAGCTCTGATGTTATTGTTGGGTTTTGAGCACATAAATGCAACGGAAACAGTAATTAAAAACGTAAAAAATCAGAATTTTTGAAACCCACCGCAGGATCCATGCGAAAAACATATATTTAATTCATAGATCAGATTGTTTACCTTAAGAAGCTTTACCAATTGGTTGACTAATGGAGATCCAAAGCTTGTTCAATCACCACGCATCCCGTTCTCGCGATCTACGCTCTATCGGTATCCACACGAATGCTTGAACTCAAGGATTGAATGTGTACTAGCACAAACTCGTTTCTTCTTGCTCTCTCCATCTTCTCCCTTGGTGGCTAGGGTTTTAGTAAAAGACTTACTTGCAAAATTAGTCACACGAGAGATATTATATAGAGAGTAGAAAAGCGAATTATAACTCTTAACTAATTAGGAGTTATTATTAATTCAAAATTCCTATTTGTATTATAATTAAGTCTCACTTAATTATTTAACAAATAAATTTCATAATTAATATTAATAAATTTGAATATCAATATTTATCTAATTAATTAAGTCATACTTAATTATAAATAATTTGAATTACTTTAATATAATTTAAATCCAATTTAAATTAAATAATCCTTCAAGCATTCTTAGTGTGTGACCCTATAGATTATTATTACGTTGGCAACGAATTTTAAATCTAAATTAAAATCGTAAACGGTAAGCGGCATCTAGCAATACATCATTGCTACCCAAGTAATAATAATTGAATCGGTGATCGATTAAACCTTTTGTGAATAATGTACAATGTAATATAATCCCTTTAACCAAATATTATAGATTAAACTAGAGGCATGATATGTGTCATCCTCATCATAGTTTAATCCAACTTTCCTTGATCAATGAGTAGACTATCATATCAAATCAATATTTGAGCGTGGCCACGCATTTCATAGTCTAGCTCACACAAGAGGCCAATAGTATCACTCCTAAAATAGGAGGGTTAAATCCCATCTAGATCATTCATATTTCTCATACGATTCATAATATACCCAATGTCCACTTTTATCATTACCCGGTCAAGGATAACTTTTAATGGAATCAATGTATATTAATTATTGTATAGAAATATAATGACTTCAGGTCTAAGGACCATTACATCATTATCATTGTGAGTGAGAATTACTTATGACACAACAGACATGTAGAATCTCACATTGGGCCTGTCCAGCACCATGTACATATACATCTGCCTGTGTTTTTGACTTTAGTGTCACTATACCTATGATCAATAAGATGTGATCATCAGTCAAGAAACACACCAGTCTTAATGCATTATTATTGTCCCTTAATAATAATACTCGACTAGGGACCTTTAGGAATATTGATACTATTCTCATAATCTCATTTCTAAGTCACGTACTTAGAGATATAGAATTGCATATCTAACTCCAAGGACATTTATTAATCTAACATTTATATTGCAGTAAATTAAGAATTAATAAATTATAAAGAGAATAATCGATAGAACATAAACATTAATAATCCTAATGTATTAAACTAAAACATCATAGTGTTGTCTCTAGGGCACAAACACTAACATCACTTTATTCACTCCCTTTCCTCAATCCTAATAGTGATTGTACAACTACTAGATCATCTTCACTTGTAACAATTGTTGAAATTTCAAGTGATGCAGTGATATTCAATGGATGACAGACATCCGTCGAAACAGTAGTTGAGAAATTCAATGGATGACTGTTGTTAAGAACATCCGTCGAGATACAATCACTAGTCGACGGATGAAGAATATCCGTCGAGAGAGTAGAAATGATAGAGTTTGGAGTTGAAACTATTGTAGAATTTGTGGTGATTGATTTGAGATTTTGCACAGATTTCTTATTAGAATCAGAAAGAAATGGCAAGTGAGCCAACAAATCATCCAAAATATGATGCTCACTTGCTCGAGATTTTGTCTTCTCCATGAGAGTTAAAGATGGAGAATCAGGAATTGATGTGTGAATCATGTCCACATCCAAAGAGTTAGTGGGTGAGTTTTGTGTGTAAAGTTCTTCTATTGTAAGAGATTTTAGTTGTGACTCCACAATTAATGGAGCCACATCAATCTGACTTTGAGAAGGTGCTATAACTGAGTCTTTGACTGTAGTTTGCACAGTGTGGGCACCCTGTGTATCCCCATTGTGTTTGGATTTTTTATTTCTTATGTAAGTTTGAGGTTGGTCTGTATCCCTAACCCTTTTAGATTTTGCTCTTGGCTGAGAGCTTTGTTCAATAATCACATCCTTTTAGGAGGATGCAACTAGTAATGAGCTAGATTCCTTATTAATCACTACCGTTTGTTGGGAAACTACAGTGTGGCTAGGCTGGGTTACACACACCTCACTCTCATTATTCTTGAGGCTTCTTTGATTTTCACCTTGTCCCTCACCTGCCTCACTTCCCTTCACACTCCCCTATTTGTGTTTGGTATATTTTAAAACTAGTTTCCTTTGAGAGAGACTAGAGTGGGTTTTCTTTGACTTGGATTTTGAAACTTTTGATTGTGTGGCTTGAGTAGGCACCTGTTTGGTAACTGTCACAGATGTCATAGCCACAGTTGTTTGCAAAGAAATTTTTGGTTAGGTAGAAGCAGAGACAAAAGTGTTTACCTCACTTACCTGAGGTTCCTCCATGATTGGAAATTAAATGAGAGGGAACCTCACTGTGGTGATTTGCCCTGTTTAGGTCAGCAATAACTTTCCTTTCTTGAACCCAACAATCAAGCTTGTCGGTTGGGTTCTCAATTATAAGATCTTTAGAAACAAAGTTAGCTAGCAACATAAAGAATCTAGCATAATATATGTTTTTAGATCTTTTCTTTATGTCTCATAGCTTATACCTTAACTCATACATCACAGAGTTACTAAAATTAAAATACTTATCACTCAAAAGCATATAAAGCATGTTAACAATAAAATAGCAAACAACATCAAAGTTACTAATCTTGCCAAAAAATGCCTTAAGAAAAGAATCACAGAGAAAGATCTACTCTTTTCTAAGGCCCATTATCCTAACCTCATCTAACTTGGAGGGATTAAGAGGATAATCCATAGATATAAGAATGTTGCTCACATCTATGTCTGTGTGTGGAACAAGAGTGTTATTTTCAGTCAATTTAAAGAATACTTACAGTGTATCACTATTAATGCAATGGTCCTTACCTTTGAGAGAGAAGGTAATGGTTTTGTCCTTAGAATTGAAAACAACCATAGTCCAAATCTCCTCAACAACTTCACAGTAGATAACTGGAGACTCCAGCAATAGCATATTTTAGTTTGCAACTTCGAATAAAATTCATCATTTTGTGATAGTCTTCAAAAACAGCAATCTCATTGTTCACCAATGCTACGAAATTGTTCTTTTCATATACAAACCCAGTTTGAGACATGATCTTGACTACTGGTGCCATTGTTGTGATTGAAAGTAATTGGACAAAGAGGGTTTTTGCTTTAAAGACGAAGAGAGTTAGTAGAAATTGCTTGAGAAAGATAAAAATGAAAATGAAATAGTCTTTATACTTTATCAAAAATAAATGGTTAAAAATTAAAAAGGTAAAAATAAAGTAACCAATAAAATTTGCCCAAAATAGCCGTTTAAAAATAAAATAAAATGTCAAAATTCTAATGATTATCCATCGAAATATACTTACAGGCTGTAAGTAAATTTGACGGATGATAAATAGAATTAACGTCTATGATGAAAGCAATTCGACGAATGAAGATTAAACAGATATCTGTCGAGATAAAAAGTACCCAGAATAATACTTGATTTTCAACAGATAATGAAATTCAATGGATATTCATTTTCGACGGATGATGAACATCCATCGAAATGTAAATTTTGACTTAGCCAAAATTTCATCCTTGACAAGAAAAATCAAATTTGATTCTGACTGCATTTCAAATTGCTTAGACATCAAAACAAACTAAGAGTAATTAAGCATATCTAAGTCACTTACCAATCTAGTAAAGGTGGATTCATCAAGTGGCTTTGTAAAGAAGTCTGCAAGTTGCTTCTCACTTGGAACAAAATAAAGTTCCATAGTAACATTCATGACATATTCTCTAATGAAGTGATACTTGATGTCAATGTGATTTGTGCTTGAATGTTGTACTGGATCTTCAGTAATTGCAATGGCACTGGTGTTATCACAGAAAATAGGAATCTTGTCCACCTGTAGACCATAGTCCAACAGTTGGTTTTTTATCCATAAAATCTATGCACAACAACTGCCAGCAATAATATATTTAGCCTCAGTAGTGGAAGTAGAGACTGAATTTTGCTTTTTACTGGACCAAGATACTAGCTTATTTCTTTGAAATTGACAGGTTCCTGTTGTACTTTTTTATCAATTTTACAACCCGCATAATCTGCATCTGAGTAACCAGTTAGGTCAAAACCAGAATCTCTAGGATACCAAATGCCAAATTTTGGTATTCCTTTGAGATATTTGAAAATTCTCTTAATAGCTACTAAATGAGATTCTCTAGGATCAGCCTGAGATCTATCACAAAGATAAGTAGCAAATATTATATCTAGCCTACTGGCTTTTAAATATAAAAGTGAGCCAAGCATGCCTCTATAGCTTGAAATATCCACAGACTTTTCAGTAGTGTTTAATTCAAGTTTAGTAGCAGTGGCCATGGGAGTTTTTGTAGATGTATAATCCATTAAGTCAAACTTCTTTAAAAGATCATAAATATATTTGGTTTGACTAATAAATATTCCATCACTAACTTGCTTAACTTGTAAACTAAGAAATTAAGTTAGTTATCCCATCATGCTCATTTCATATTTACTTTGCATTAATTTGGCAAACTTTGTGCAAAATTTCTCATCTGTAGAGCCAAATATAATATCATCTACATAAATCTGAACAAGTATACTAGAGCCATTAATATTTCTAAAGAATAAAGTTTTATCAACAGTACCTCTTGTGAAATAATTTTCTAAGAGAAAATTTGACAAAGTGTCATACCAGGCTCTAGGTGCTTGCTTCAATCCATAAAGTGCTTTTAAAAGATAGTAGACATATTCTGGAAAGTTGGGGCCTTCAAAACCAGGAGGCTGACTGACATAGACTTCCTCCTCCAAATCTCCATTCAGAAATGCACTTTTAACATCCATATGATAGACCTTGAAACTGGCATGGGCTGCATAGGTTATAAAGATTATGATTGCTTCAAGTCTTGCAACAGGAGCAAATGTCTCATCAAAATCTATTCCTTCTTATTGACAATAGCCTTTAGTAACCAATCTAGCTTTGTTCCTGACTATTATGCCATTTTCATCCATCCCATTTCTGAATACCCACTTGATGTCAATAGGATTTTTGCCTTTGAGTTTGGGTACCAGTTTCCATACTTTATTTCTTTCAAAATGGTTTAGCTCTTCCTGCATGGCTAAAACCCAATCAGGATCCAACAACGCTTCTTCTACCTTTTTAGGCTCTTCCTGAGACAGGAAGTTGTTGTATAGGCATTCTTCTTGAGTTGCTTTCCTAGTCTGCACTCTTGAAGTTGTATCACCAATAATAAGTTCAAATGGGTGATCTCTAGTCCATTTTCTTTGTTGTGGTAGATTAGCTCTAGATGAAGAGTCCTATTATAATCTTGATGTGTGACTGAGTTTTGATTAGAAGAAACTCCTCCTGAATTTGTGGATCTTTGACTTGAAGCCGGGGACCTTTCTGAGTGTGATATGTATTGAATTTCAACTCCTATTAATGGCTCAACGGATGTTGATCTTTTCCTCTCGACGGATGATGCAGATTGTCTCTCGACAGATGAAGCACCTGGAATTTCGACGAATGTTGAATTGTGTGCTTCATTTGTTGCTGACTTTTCTGTATTATCCTCGGAGATTATTTCTTGATCAATTTCATCTTCACTATCATCACAAATCATCTCAACATTGTCAAATTTGAGGCTTTCATGGAAACCTTCATCTTTCAGTCCTTCAATCTTCTTATCATCAAAAATAACTTGCACAGATTCCATAACAATGTTGGTTCTGAGATTGTAGATTTTGTATGTTTTTCCAACTGCATACCCAACAAAAATACCATCATCTGCTTTGGCATCAAACTTTCCATGCCACTCAGTTTGATTCTTTAGAATGTAGCATTTGCAGCCAAAGACATGAAGAAAGTTTAATGTAGGCTTTCTGTTCTTGAACAATTGGTAGGGAGTCATGCATTTTTATTGATTGACAAAAGAAATATTCTGAGTGTAGCATACAGTATTTACAGCTTCTGCCCAAAAATATGTTGGTAACTTTGATTCTTCTAGCATTGTTCTTGCAGCTTTAATAAGAGATATGTTCTTTCTTTCCCCCACTCCATTTTGTTGTGGAGTTCTAGCTGCTGAAAATTCATGCATGATTCCATTTTCTTCACAATACAACCTCATGACAGAATTCTTGAACTTAGTTCCATTGTCACTCCTGATTCTTCTAACCTTGAGATCAGGATGATTGTTGACTTGTCTTATGTGATTGATCATGATTTCACTAGCTTCATCTTTAGATTTAAGAAAATATGTCTGAATGAACTTTGAGAAATCATCAACAATCACCAGACAATATTTTTTCTTTGAGACTGACAACACATTGACTGGTCCAAAAAAATCCATATGCAGTAGTTGTATAGGTTCTTCAATTATTGAATTAAACTTCTCTTTGAATGATGCCTAGATTTGCTTTCCTTTCTGGCAAGCATCACATAATCCATCCTTTGAGAATTCCACCTGAGGAATGCCTCTTACCAAATCTTTCCTGACTAGATCATTCGTAGTCTTGAAGTTAAGATAGGACAACTTCTTGTGTCATAGCCAACTTTTATCTTGACTTGCCTTGCTGAAAAGATAAGTGACAGATTATGCATTTGATGAGTTGAAGTCAACTAAATACACATTTCCTTTTCTCACTCCAGTGAGAACCACTTTGTTACTTCTCTTGTTGGTCACAATACAGGCTTCAGAGTTAAATGTTACTGAGTTACCCTTATCACAAAGCTGGCTGATACTCAATAAATTATGCTTGAGTCCATCCACTAGGGCAACTTCCTCAATGATGACATTGTCTTTAGAAATCAAGCCATATCTCACAGTATAACCCTTGTTGTCATATCCAAAAGTGATGCTTGGGCCATCTCTCTCCTTGAACTCAGTGAGCAGGGTAGAATCTCCAGTCATGTGCCTTGAGCACCCATTATCTAAATACCAAAGATTCTTTCTGTTTCCCTGCACACAACAAAATCAAATCAATTTGATTTTGGTACCCAAGTTTCCTTGGGTCCTACCTTGTTAGCCTTTTTCTTAGGTTTCTTAGGTTTGTCTTCATTTGACTTGAGTATATGATATTCATCCTTAGTCATTTGAGTAGAACCTTTAAAACCATTTATCATAACAGAATTATCATGCACAGACTGGTTAACATGGAAAAGCATATTATGTGCAAACATGTTATTCCAGTAAGGCATGCTAAATGGCATTTGAGGCATACTGAATGCAGCATAGTAAGGATTTTGTGCAAATGGCATATTAGCAAATTGTGCATTCAAATTATATGCAGGCATAACATTCACAGGCATTGTGGCCATGTTGGGAAATGAAGAAGGTGCAGGCATAGCAAGTTTCCAATTAACAGACAAATGATTAACACTACCACACTTCACACTGATTTTTCTAGGTGCATATTTATCAGGTGTGTAGTTATTATGTTTGTTAATTCCTAATTTCCCATTCCTATTATTTTTCTTTTTAGATTCTGCTTTAACCTCAATCTTCTCCAATTTGTCATTTAATTGCTTGATTGATAGATATCTTACATTAACTCTCTTGTTTCCCTTGACTTGACTTGTTTCTCCTGTAACAAAGTTCTTGGAAACTGATCCATATTTCTTATTTAACTTAGCTAGCTTGGATTCGCTAATTGGCTTCCTTTTACTCAAGGGATGTGGTTCTTTGTCTTTCGACGGATAATATTTTTGATCATTCGATGAATAAACTTCATTATCCATTGAATCCACATCCGTTGAAAGTCCTTCTTCCAAGTTAGGATTCAGTTTCTTCTTGCTCTTTTTCCAGGCTTCATCATAGAAAGACTCTATACCTTGAACTTTAGTAATTTGAGCATGGACATCTCTAGATGATTTCCATGCCTAAATTACTTCCTATTCTCGTTCAAGCTGCTTTCATAAAATATCCCCTTTCTTTAAGAATTCAGTCAGTTCATCTTTTGCAATCTTGTATTCTATTGTCAGTTTCTCAAACTCAATAAATTGAGCTTCTAGCACATTGTTTCTTTCACTCAAAAACATATTGTTCTCTTTAATCTTAGTGTTTTATTTAGTAAGAGATTTGAGTGTAACATGCAGATGATATAATTCAGTAGACATGTCATTAATAGCATCATTACACTCAGATTTAGATAAATGTGCTAGATTAGTGGTGATTACCTAATTACTGGATGAATTGACCTCTGTTTCATCTGATTTGGCCATTAGTGCTATATTTATATAGCTCGTTTCTTCATCTGCATCTAATCCATCAGCAACCCAGTCATTTTCCTGAGTTAGAAAAGCCCTTTCTTTCTGTTTGAGCAACTCAAAATATTTCTTCTTGTAATCCACAGGCTCAACCTTCTTTCTATCAGAATCAGGCTTTCCGCATTCACTTGCAAAATGACCACTCAAGCCACACTTGAAACATTTAAATTTTGACTTGTCAACCATGTTTCTTTTTGGCTTGGATGCTCCAAAATTCTTCTTGAATTTGAGCTTGGAAAACCTTCTGGATAGAAAATCCAGATGCTCATCTATGTCATCCATATCATCTTGACTAAAATGGTCTTCATGTTCAGCTACTAGCTCTTTTCCTTTGCCTTCACAAACTCTAGGGTTTGGTGCAGATTCCACAGCTTATACCTTCATCTCTTTCTCTCTCTCTTGCTCAGCAACCAATGCAATGGATCATCCCTTCTTTCTTCTTTTTTCCAATTGTTCATCCTGCTCTATCTCAAGCTCATAGGTCTTTAGAATGCCATATAGTCTTTCAAAGGTTAATTCCTTATAATCTTGGGAATTTCTAAGAGAGACTGTCATAAGCTTCCATTCCTTTGGTAGAGATCTAAGAATTTTGAGATTGGAATCCTTTTTCTAGTAGATTCTTCCATTCAGCTTTAGAGCATTTAGCAGCTTTTGAAATCTACTAAAAATGTCAGTTAATGTTTCACTGTCTTCACAATGAAAGTACTAATACTGCTGAATCGGGAGTTGCATTTTGTTTTCCCTTACTTTCTCAGTTCCATCACATATAACTTGAATTGTATCCCAGACATCCTTAGCAGTTTTGCAATTGATGATGTTGTCAAAAATGTCACCATCAACACCATTAAACAAAATGTTCATGGCCTTCTTGTCCTTGTGGACTTGCTCAATATATGGATCTGACCGTTCTGCTCTAGGCTTTGGGATAGATGACTCATTGCTTGTAGAATCTCTCATAGGGACATGATGGCCTTTCTCAATACAATCCACATATTCGTCATCTTGAGAGATGAGATGCAGGTGCATTTTCACCTTCCAGTGGTGATAGTTGTCTTTGTCCATAAATGGAATTTTTACTCTAACATCTTTTCTGCTCATTTTGTTCATTGTTGTGATCTTTAAACTCTTTGTTCTTAAAGAGCTTGCTCTAATACCAATTGTTCTTTCCAAAAAATCTAACAAAGAATTACAGAAGGGGGGGTGAATGTAATTCTGGTTTCTTTTTTTATTTCAAGAACTATTATATATCAAATATAACAGTGTTTGGTTAAGCAAAAGTGCGGAATGAAAATATTAATGTAATCAAACACAAAGTAATTAAACACAAGTATTTAAAAACTTTCTGGTGGATTGAACTTTTCCACCAGAGATATATATATTTTGAGAACTCTGTGATACAAAGATTGTACACAACTGCTTACAAGTAGAATTACAAAGAACAGAGAAATTCTTCATAGATACAGCTTTTTCTATTTCACTTGTTGATTGCTTACTTGCTTAATATTTTTCTACTTCCTACTCTTGGTTTATATACCACCAAGTTATATTATAAAAAGACAAACTAATAAGACAAAAATGTCTTGATCTAGTTACATGCTTCTTCATTTCTCCATCTAGCATCTTTGAATATCTTCAAGTTAGCATGAAAATGGAAATGCTTCTTTGTTCTCTAAAACCTGTAAATATGCTGCCACGTTCCATTTGCATCTAATCAACCCATGTGACTGTCAAGTCACTATCAACTGCGATTTGAATTTGAACATTCGTTGAAATATTATTGGATCATCCGTTGAAAGTGTGTTGGATCATCCGTCAAAACTTCAGTAGATCATCCGTTGAATGTGACTTGGGTCATCCGTCGAAACCTTGTAGAATCATCCGTCGAAAGTCTTCCATAGCAGTTAAGTCCATTTCACTTATGCAAAATTACAAGGTATCTAATATATACAATTAGCCAACCTACTTTGCATATCAATCTAGTAGTCAAGATGACTTTGAATATTCCACAACTTCTAGATCTCTAAGGTATTGTAGTATGCAGAAATGTGTTACAAAACTTATTAATACATAAGCTACTCTTTCAACGGATGTTAAAGTGATCATCCGTCGAGAGCTATAAAAACACTAAATAAAATCTACTAAGGTGTTTTGGTGAACTTATTATCAAGCCTGTGACATATTCCTAACAGTTTTGTTTTTGTCTTTAAAACTGATTTTATTGAGGATTTATTTTCAAAAAATATTGGAATTATCTCTAAAATTATTTTTATGGTTTTATAATTTCAAAAATTATTTATAGGAATTTATAAAATTTAGAAAATAATATTTCGTCAATTATTTATCCCTAAATGATTTTTCAATTGTATTTAAATGTAAATTTAGTATTAAATTCAAGAATGTTTCAAAAATCATGAAATATATATTTTTTTAAGTTTTGAATATTTCAAGAATTTTAAAATTGTTTCGGAATTTTTTCGGGTTATATTTAGTTCACAAAAATCACATATTTATTTTTATAAAATTATAGGACTTTTATTTGTACCATTTATTTGTATTTTTGAATTATTCACAATTTTTGGGAATTTTTGGCATATATATTGTATATATAAAATATTTAAAAATTAAAATTTAATACTCAGAAATTATAAAATTAGGGGCCAAATAATTTTTATAGATGTATAATTCGGGCCTTAATTTTAATTAGGAGTATTATTTTACCTACTATATATAGCCTTATTTTTATTTAATTATTACTAATTAATTACTGAAAATCAGAAAAATAATTAAAATTCTCTGAAATTCGGGTCCGGTATTCCAGGGTCGGGTCGAACAGCGAAGCCGTGATTTCAAGCTGATTTCTGCATCAAATCTGTGATTCAAGTACCCCAATTAAAGGTTTTGATCTGTTATTTCTGTTTCTACCATCAATTTCACGTTTTAATTCGTTATTTTTTATTTTCGATTTCTAGGGTTTATACCCGATTTGGTACTTTTTAATTCTAGAGTTATTAGGATGATTTGATGATTGATATAGCTTCATATGATGATTTACAATCAATTCATGGTGTTTAATTGAACAAACATTTCTTGGATAGTGATATTCGATTTCTACGGTTTATGCCTAATTTTCAATTGATCGTGTTTGATTTTAGAGAAAATTGAGGTTGTTTAGAGGATAGGGCTGTGATTATACAGTTTATAAGCTTTGATTTGCACTATAGAATGTGAAGTTTTATATACAGATGAAGCAGATCGGTTTCTGGCCGAATTTTGGGTCGGTTTGGTCGGAGTTTGTGATTCTGGGATGATTCTGGTAATTGGATGATTGATATGAGTTAATGAAGTGATTTAGGATCGATCTCAGCTATCAAACACACCAAACGATTGTACTTATGGCCTGAATTTGGCTAATCGGAATCCGGGAAACCCACCGGAAACTGAGAATTTTTCGGGGAGTTCTTCTTGGCCCGATTATTCTTGGTGACCCGGTTGCAACCCGGTTTTGATCCATTTTTGTCAGAATTGGTTTCCTGACAAGCGTTTCTGAGAAATTATTTTTATTTTTATTTTTATTAATTATAAAATCAGTTTTTATTTATTTTATAAATTGATTAATTAATTATTTAATTTATTTATTTTTATTATAAATAATTCTGAAATAATTTTTAAAAATCAGAATTATTTATTTATTTAATTATTAATTATTTAAAAATGATTAATTATTTTGATAATTAATCAAATAATTTTCAATAAATCATAATAAATTTATTTTAATTCCAAAAATTATGGAAAAATCATTTTTAATTTTGATTTTTCCCAAATAATTATTTAAAAATATTTTTAGGGTTTAATAATTAGTAATAATTATTTATATTGAATAATAAGTTGTTTTATCTGGATTTATCGAATAATAATTGAACCGTTTATCTGATTCGAGCGAAACGAAAGCCCTTTGACTTAGGAAAATGATCTGTTTTTACTAAAAATAATATTAAATCCTAATTTCTTTTAGAAACTAGTTGACTTTTGATATTTATTTAATTATAAGTCTTATTGCGTATAGAGACGAGCCCATAAATCCCAAAAAATAGGAAACGAGTCAGATATTGTCCAGTTAAGCGAATAGCGAGTCATTTTCGATCCTAAAAATTACTTTAAACCTAAAAATGACTATGTGGCTTATGTGCTTATGTGAATTATGTGGTATACCGAGTTTTATCTGTTAATAATTAATACACGGGTTAATAATACGCGTATGGGTAGACAATAAGGACTATGTGAAGTCGGTCTGAGACGCGATTGAGATACGAGATGACTAAATAAACTTTTTTCTTTGATAGAAGCAAAGCCAGCAAGGAGAGTCGAGCCGGTGATAGACAACGGTGAAGTAGTTGGGGTAGATCGTGTGAAAGGCAAGTTTTTCCCCTATTCTAATTTCAGAATATTGAAATTACTTCAGATTCTTATCGCACTTGCACACTTTTAATTCTTGTTCACAAACACTGATACACAATTATTAATCCTTAGTTCATATCTCATTTCGATTCTCAATTTCTCTTAATTCGTTGAATCCACTATTCATATTCCATTAATGTTACATATAAATTGATATATTCTGGTGTTGGAATATATCAAAACATACTGATTGTTCCGGTTGCTCTTCCACGGACTGGATAGTGACGATTGGGATAAGGTTTATACTTGATCCTAAGGAACGGAACTCAACCGGATCCTTGAGATAGGTCGTGGAGACTGGGTACCCGAACGGATCTATATATTGAGATATAGATATGCACTGTATCCTGGCTGATCAGCAGGATATAGATGCGAACTTATGTCCAGTTTAGTTCGTTTGTTATTCGCCGATATTGGCCTTCATTCTTTTCTCGCGACGTTATATCTTTACAGATGTAACCAATTACCGGTTTATTTAACATACTATAACGCTATTTATATATTGCGGACTTGTTGAGCAACTTATGGTTCACCCCTTTCTTGTTGATATTCACCTTATTGTTTTCAGTTAAGAAGGAAAATGAAACCTATTAGGACTCGAGTGGTAAAGAAGCGAGTCAAGCCGCGGGACCCTCTCATACCCAAGGTGTTGATCCCAATCCAGAAATAAAGCTTTGAGTTGCCTGAACAGGTGTAGTGTAGATAGTTAATAAGTGTGATTAAATAAATGAGGAAAGTAGTTTAAAACTGGTTAGATAATGGTTTGTAATAAAGAGAGTTGTTAGATTTTAAATTGGGTTTGTAATAAAGTGGATTGCGGTTCTTTTTTTCATACTTTAACCTAAAAAGAACCTGGTTAGTGTTAAAGGGGTTAGATATATATATATATATATATATATATATGTATAACTATTATACAGGTTGTACATGTTTGGTAATTAGCTAGTAACCCCCAGACTTATACCCCGGGTCTGGAGGGTCAGAGCTGTAGGTTTGGTCCCTGAAAAGAAGAACATTAGGATTAAGATAAAATAGGAAGATCACATAAGGTAGGAATAGTAAGATAGGAAAAATAGTGTTAGGATTTAGATAAGTCTAGGTTAGGAAGGTATAAGTTTTAGGATTGTTAAATGACCGTTCTTCTTTTCATGTTATATTATAATATGGCATCATCAGGATCTTCTGAGAGGACGGTTACTGGACCAGGTGTACCAGCTATACCCCCAGTGTCAGCACAAGTGTTTCCACCACTTCCACCACCACCACCACCACCACTACCTCAGGAGCCAGCACTCCCAGCTCTAGAGCAGATACCAGATCCAGTAGAGATGTTTGATCCATTAGAGTTCTTTGAGCCGATGCTTCCACCTCCACTTTTGATAGAGTATCAGTTCATCTCAGAGATTGAGCCGGAGTTTCTACCAGCAGTATTACCTCCTATACAGGTGCATGCTCCCGAGCCAGAGGTGTTTCAGATGGCCCCGGTTGAGGGGATGGGTGAGCATGATGGGGGATTATAGTTGGGTTTACCATAATAGGGTGATGCAGGGATACCGAAAGTTCCATCATAGGAGTCTGTGGGACATGTTGCAGAGCCACATATGGTTCCATATCATAAGTACAGTGTTGTAAGAGAGGATGTTGAGTATTGGAGATCTCGGTGCAGAGAGATTATGGGGTTGTTTGATCAGAGAGATAGAGGATCGTTAGCTGCATTTCAGCCAGACTACATGATGAGGTAGAGGCTTCAGTCGAAAGTGATGAGTGCCACTATTAAGTTGGATGCTTTGATGCACGATGGGCCACATTCCTATGTAGAGTATCATAGAGCTACCAGTTTGGCACAGTCGGTTATTCTGATACTCGGGGATGAGTTGAGGCGTATTCCACCAGGGTTTTGAGATTTGACAACAGGTGACTAGTTGTGTATTGTAAGTGACATATGTAGATAGATGCAGCATAGTATAGTGTGGTTAGTTATGTACGTGTGTAGTATCTAGTTTGACTTGTAGCAGCAGTGGCCATGACAGATCTGACCGAGACTTTTTGTATCAAGCACTTGCACCTGAGGCTGGTGTCATATATATATAAAATAAACTTTTTTAACTTTTTCTTTTTGTTTTTTTAAATTTCAGTGTTTACAACATTTACATTTATTTTATTATTTTACAGTACCATATTTCAAATTATATTTAATCTAAAACAGTGTATCATCATTTTTATTTCAAGTTATAAAATCATTTCAACTGATTGTTTAAATTTCAAATCATTTAAATTTCTTATTTAAATATCAGTCAAATTGTTTCCTTTTCATTATCCATTATTTAAATTTTCTGTTTTAATACTAGATAAATTGTTTCTTTATCTTTCCTCAATTGTTTCATAAATTATTAAAAAGAATCATTGTTTTATTATCAGAAAAATGGCACAAAAAAGAAAGACCAGAACTAAAACCTCCAACAGCAACTCTGAGGAACAGACTAATGATACTATGAACCAAATGTTCCATCTGATGCAACAACATATGGCAATGATGCAGCAGTAAATGCAGCAACAGCAGCAACAACAGCAACAGATTCAGCAACAGATGTTACAACAGCCAACTCGTCCCGAATATCAGTTACCACCAGTTGTGCCTGTTGTTACCTTTAAGCAGTTTCAATCAGTTAAGCCTCCAGAGTTCGAAGGTACAGCAGATCCTACTAAGGCTATGGCTTGGTTAAAAGAAATGGAGAAAGCATTTCCGCTTGTGAAAGTAGGTGAGGACCAGAAGACTGATTTTGCTAGCTATTTCCTGAAAGGAGAAGCAAATTATTGGTGGGAATCCAGGAAAGCCTTAGAAGATGAAGATATTGTGACCTGGGATAGGTTTACGGAATAATTTCTGGAGAAGTATTTTCCTCACTATATGAAGAACCCGATGGAAATAAAATTCTTGGAACTGAAACAAGGAAAAATGCCGGTGTTGGAATATGAAGCCAAGTTTACTGAATTGGCTAGGTTTATTCCAGAACAGGTTGATACTGAAGAAAAATGGGCTCATAGATTCCAATAGGGATTACAGCCATGGATTCGCAGCCGAGTTGCAGTTTTTGAATTGATGACTTACACCGTCGTGGTCCAGAAAGCTATGATTATTGAAGGGGAAAGTGAAAGGTCCCAAAAAAAAAGGGACAAGGAAATTTTCAAAACCGTTCAGGAAGCCGGGATTTCAATCCCGGACAAATATGAATTTCAAAAGGACTGGACAAGGCAACAAGAGAACAGGTAATCATTTTCAAGCTCCCAATCAGCAGGGAATCATCAGACCCCCACTGTCGTATTGCAAAACATGTGGTCAGAAATATACGGGTGTCTGTATCAAGGCAAATGTGACATGCTTCAGATGCAAACAGAAAGGGCACTACTCTAACGAATGTCCAATGGGAAGAACAAAAGTTAATTGTTTCCAGTATGGGAATAAAGGACATGTTGCTAGGGATTGCAGAGGACCAACTATGGCCGCTAGTGTTCCAAAAGTGTGGGAATTACCTTCGCCACCACAGTACAATTAGCCTAGAGCAAGAACTTTTAACATGACAATGAAGAAAGCTGTGCAGAGTCCTTGTGTGATTGCAGGTACGCTTTCGGTGAACTCAGTAGATATAAAAGTGATGAAAGATTTTGGATCTACAAGATCTTTTATTTCTGAAGAATTCATTGATAAGATATATTACGAGGTTGAATGGTTGGGCGAGACGTTAATTATAAAATTAGCGAATGACGACCAAGTTCCTATATGTCGAGTATGTCCCGAGTGCGACATTGAAATAGCCAGACATCATTTCTTTGCAGACTTGATTCCTTTCAAGTCAGGAGAGTTTGATGTTATTTTAAGAATGGATTGGTTAGCTTGTCATAATGCTCAGATCGATTATGCGAACAACAAAGTGAAATTGCGAACTGCGGAAAATGCAACGGTAATGTTTAAAGGTGAGAAACAGCGAAAGAAATTTCTAATAATGATGCAGACCAAAATATTACTATGATAGGGATGTGAAGTGTATATAGCCTATGCATTGGATACCGAGAAAGAAAGTCCCAAGATAGAAGATATTCCAATTGTATGTGAATTTCCTGATATTTTTCCAGATAAACTTCCAAACTTACCACCGGACCGAAAAATTAGTTTACTATCGATTTAGCACCAGGTACAGAACCAGTTTCGAAAGCTCTGTATCGGATGGCGCCTGTCAAAATGAAAGAATTATCAATGCAATTACAAGATATTCTAGACATAGGAATTATAAGACCTAGTGTATCCCCATGGGGGGCACCGGTATTATTTGTGAAGAAAAAAGATGGCAGCATGCGACTGTGTATCGATTACCGTGAACTAAATAAGCTGACTATCAAGAATAAATATCCTTTACCACTGATCAACAATTTGTTTGATCAACTGAAAGAAGCCGTATGGTTTTCCAAGATAGACTTAAGATCGGAATACCATCAATTGAAGATCAAAGCTGAAGACATTCTCAAAACTGCTTTTTATACCAGATATGGACATTATAAATTTCTTGTAATGGCATTCGATTTGACCAACGCGCCAGCAGCATTCATGGATTTGATGAACAGGGTATTCAAGAGGTATTTGGATAAATTTGTTATAGTATTTATTGATGACATCTTGATTTACTCCAAGACTGAAGAAGAACATGTCGAGCATCTGAGGATTGCTTTGGAAATTTTAAGAAAAGAACAGCTTTACGCGAAGTTCTCGAAATGCGAATTTTGGTTGAAATAAGTACAATTTTTGGGCCATATCATTAGCATGGAAGGAATTAAAGTTGATCCAGCAAAGATTGAAGCCGTGTTGTTTGGGAAAAGCGAAAGACACCAATAGAAGTCAGAAATTTCTTGGGATTGGTAGGTTATTACAGAAGATTCGTCAAAGATTTTGCAAAGATAGCAACGCCACTGATCAAGTTGACTCAAAAAAGTGAAAAGTTCGTATGGGATGACAAGTGTGAAGAAAGTTTTCGAGAACCGAAAAATCGGTTAGTAACTGCACCAGTACTTGTGTTACCAGATGAGCAAGGAGATTTCATTATTTACAGCGACGATTCATATCGAGGATTGGGATGTGTATTAATGCAGCATGGTAATGTAATTGCATATGCTTCAAGATAATTGAAACTTCATGAATAAAAATATCCTACGCATGATTTAGAATTAGCAGCGATCGTATTCGCACTGAAACTGTGGAGACATTATCTTTACGGTGAAAAATGTGAAATTTACACGGATTATAAAAGTTTAAAGTATATCTTTACCCAGAAGGAACTTAACATAAGACAACGATGATGGCTAGAGTTAATTAAAGACTACGATATTACAGTCAGCTATCATCCAGGAAAAGCGAATGTCATGGTCGATGCGCTAAGCCGAAAAGAAAGATTGAATATGTTGACTTCTTCAGAAGAATTAGCCAAAGAATTTGAGAAATTGGAAATTGAGATTCGTATTCCAAATGAGTCCACTGAAGCTATTCATGCAATGACTTTCCAGCCAGAACTGTTGGAAAAGATTCGAAGATGTCAAGAAGAAGTGATGAGTCAAGATGACGACAACTTAACTGGAGAAGAAATCACAACTCAGAAGGATAATGAAGGAATTCTACGCTTTTCATCAAGAATCTGTATACCTAATGTACCAGAACTAAAAGAAGAAATATTACGAGACGCTTACAACTCAAAATATTCCATACATCCAGGAAGCACGAAAATGTATCGAGACTTGAAAGAAAACTTTTGGTGGCCAAATATGAAGAAAGAAATAACCGAATAGGTAAGTAAATGCTACACATGCCAGCGAGTCAAAGCGAAATATCAACGTCCAAGCGGATTATTACAACCACTAGATATTCCGGAATGGAAATGGGAATATTTATCCATGGATTTTGTGGTAGGACTTCCAAGGACCAGAGCAAATCATGACGCAATATGGGTAATTATTGACAGACTAACGAAGTCAGCATATTTTCTACCAATCAACGAAAGATTTTCACTCGACAAGTTAGTGCACTTATATGTTAAGGAAATTGTAATGCGATATGGAGTCCCAGTATCTATTATATCTGATCGAGATCCACGCGTTAATTCAAGATTCTGGAGACAATTTCAAGAATGTCTGGGTACCAAATTAAACATGAGCACCGCTTATCATCCGCAAACAGACGGATAAAGTGAAAGAACTATCCAAACCATTGAAGGCATGTTACGAGTCCGTGCAATTGATTTCGAAGGCAGTTGGGACGATCATTTACCGTTAGTTGAATTTTCTTACAGGAACAGCTATCACGCGAGCATTGGAATGCCACCTTACGAAGCTTTATACGGAAGAAAATGCAAATCGCCTGTGTATTGGGATGAAGTTGGAGAACGCAAAATTTTAGGTCCAGAATTGATTCAATAAACCAAGGAGAAGATAGAACTTATCCGAAAGCGACTTGAAGCAGTGCAAAATCGACAACGCAAATATGCAGATCAAACCAGGAAAGACATGGACTACCAAGAAGGAGAATATGCATTACTCAAGATATCGCCCTGGAAAGGATTGACCCGATTTGGCAACAAGGGTAAATTGAAGCCATGATATGTTGGTCCATTTGAAATCTTGAAGAAATTCGGGAAAGTTGCGTACGAGCTAGCTTTACCGCCTCACATGCAGCATATTCATAACGTATTCCATGTGTCAATGCTTAAGCGATATAATCCTGATTCCAGACATGTAATAGAATATGAGCCGATAGAGATTCACCCTGATTTGTCTTATATAGAATAGCCAATAAGAATTCTAGATCGGCAAGAGAAATTATTGAGAAATAAGTATATATATTTAGTACGAGTCTTATAGAGAAATCCTATGATTGAAGAGTCAACCTGGGAACTTGAGAGTGACATACTAGAAAAATACCCCCATTTGTTTTCTTAGCGAGATTCTGAGGACAGAATCCTGTTAAGGGGGGAAGGATGTAACACCTGGTAAATTACGCTTGTATTATATCGTATTAATGATAAATTATGTGCTTTTATATGTCATTTATCTGTAATTAGCTATAAAACCCTAATTGTTATGTGCTATGTGTATTCTGTATTGTCCAGGTATTTTTAGGATATTTTTCGGATATTTTATTTCGTATTTAAAGCCTTCGTACCAAAAGTTATATGACCCGAACTATGATTTTATAGCTGATATTTCAAATAAAATAATTGGCTTTATTTTTCATAGAACGGCTTGTACCATCGCGTTATTCAGAACATCTAGAATGGATTATAGGACTTTCATTTGTACCATTTCTTTGTATTTTTGAATTATTCACAATTTTTGGGAAATTTTAGCATATATATTGTATATATAAAATATTTAAAAATTAAAATTTAATACTCAAAAATTATAAAATTAGGGGCCAACTAATTTTTATAGATGTATAATTAGGGCCTTAATTTTAATTAGGAGTATTATTTTACCTACAATAAATAGCCTAATTTTTATTTAATTATTATTAATTAATTACTGAATATCAGAAAAATAATTAAAAATTCTCTGAAATTCAGGTCGGGTATTCCAGGGTCGGGTCGAACAATCAAGCCGTGATTTCAACCTGATTTATGCATCAAATCGTGTGATTCAAGTACCCAAATTGAAGGTTTTGATCTGTTATTTCTGTTTCTACCATCAGTTTCATGTTTTAATTCGTTATTTTTTATTTTCGATTTCTAGGGTTTATACCCGATTTGGTACTTTTTGATTCTAGGGTTATTAGGATGATTTGATGATTGATATAGCTTAATATGATGATTTACAATCGATTTATGGTATTTAATTGAACAAACGATTCTTGGATAGTGATATTCGATTTTTAGGGTTTATGCCTAATTTTCAATTAATCGTGTTTGATTTTAGAGAAAGCTGAGGTTGTTTAGAAGATAGGGCTTTGATTATACAGTTTAAAAGCTTTGATTTGCACTATAGAACGTGAAGTTTTATGTACAGATGAAACAGATCGGTTTCTGGCCAGATTTTGAGTCGGTTTGGTCGGAGTTTCTGATTCTGGGATGATTCTTGTAATTGGATGATTGGTATGAGTTATTGAAGTGATTTAGGATCGATCCCAACAATCAAACACACTAAACGATTGTAGTTATGGTCTGAATTTGGCTAATCGGAATTCGGGAAACCCACCGGAAACTGGGAATTTTTCGGTGAGTTCTTCCTGGACCGATTGTTCTTGGTGACTCGGTTGCAACCCGTTTTGCAACCCGGTTTTGATCCATTTTTATCAGAATGGTTTCCTGAAAAGTGTTTCTGAGAAATTATTTTTATTTTTATTAATTATAAAATTAGTTTTTATTTATTTTATAAATTGATTAATTAATTATTTAATAAATGTTTTATATTTTAATAATTCTGAAATAATTTTGAAAAAAACAGAATTATTTATTTCTTTAATTATTTATAATTTATTTATTAAATATTAATTATTCAAAAATAATTAATTATTTTGATAATTAATCAAATAATTTTTAATAAATCATAATAAATTTATTTTAATTCCAAACATTATGGAAAGATCATTTTTAATTCTGATTTTTCCCAAATAATTATTTAAAAATATTTTTAGGGTTTATAATTAGTAATAATTATTTATATTGAATAATAAGTTGTTTTATCTGTATTTATCGAATAATAATTGAACCGTTTATCCGATTCGAGCGAAACGAAAGCCCTTTGACTCGGGAAAATGATCCGTTTTCATTAAAAATAATATTAATTCGTAATTTATTTTAGAAAATAGTTGACTTTTGATATTTATTTAATTATAAGCCTTATTGGGTATAGAGACAAGTCCAATAAATCCTGAAAAATAGGAAACGAGTCGGATATTTGTCCAGTTAAGTGAATAGCGAGTCGATTTCGATCCTAAAAATTACTTTAAACCTAAAATGACTATGTGGCTTATGTGCTTATGTGAATTATGTGGTTAATCGAGTCTTATTTGTTAATAATTAATAAACGGGTTAATAATACGTGTATGGGTAGACGATGAGGACTATGTGAAGTCGGTTTAAGACGCGATTGAGATACGAGATGACTAAATAAATGTATTTCTTTGATAGAAGCAAAGCGAGCAAGGAGAGTCGAGCCGGTGATAGACACGGTGTAATACTTGGAGTAGATCGCGTGAGAGGCAAGTTTTTCCCCTATTCAATTTCAGAATAGTGAAACTACTTTAGATTCTTATCGCACTTGCACACTTTTGATTCCTGTTCAGAAACAATGATACACAATTATTAATCCTTAGTTCATATCTCATTTCGATTCTTGATTTCTCTTAATTCGTTGAATCCTCTGTTCATATTCCAATATTGTTACATATACATTGATATATTCTGGTGTTGGAATATATCAAAGCATACCGATTGTTCCAGTTGCTCTTCTACGGACTGGATAGTGACGATTGGGATCAGGTTTATACTTGATCCTAAGGACCGAAACTCAACCGGATCCTTGAGATGGGCCGTGGAGCCTGGGTACCCGAACGGATCTATATATTGAGATATAGATCAACACTATATCATAGTTGATCAGCAGGATATACGTGCGAACTTGTGTCCAGTTTAGTTCATTTGTTATTCACCGATAGTGGACTTGGTTCTTTTCTCGCGAGGTTATATCTTTGCATATGTATCCAAATTACCAGTTCATTTAACATACTATAACATTGTTTATATATTGCAGACTTGTTGAGCAACTTATGACTCACCCCTTTTTTGTTGATATTCACCTTATTATTTTCAATTAAGAAAGAAAATGAAACCTATCAGGACTCAAGTGGTAAAGAAGCGAGTCAACCCGCGGGACCCTCTCATACCCAAGGTGTTGATCCCAATCCAGGAAGAAAGCTTTGAGTTGCCTGAATAGGTGTAGTGTAGATAGTTAACAAGTGTGATTAAATAAATGAGGAAAGTAGTTTAAAACTGGTTAGACAATGGTTTGTAATAAAGAGAGTTGTTAGATTTTAAATTGGGTTTGTAATAAAGTAGATTGCGGTTCTTATTTTCATACTTCAACCTAAAAAGGTCCTGGTTAGTGTTAAAGGGGTTAGATATATATCTGTTTAACTAATATACAGGTTGTACATGTTTGTTAATTATCTAGTAACCCCTAGACATATACCCCGGGTCTGGAGGGCGTTATAATGCTAGTCCCCCCCCAACCAGCTTTCACCCCCCTATTTCACCCACCTTCTCTTTTATGTCTCCCTATTCTATCTTCTTCTCGTATATTTATATACTTTTAATATTCAAAAATTCATATCTTACAAACCGTTCATCCAAATTTCAATCGTAATATATGGAAATGATCAGCGCTTCGATATCTACGCTTAGGTATATATATTGCGAGGTTTTGAAAAGAAAATTTTCGGAGCATAGTTTCCGTTTTAATTTATTTTCGGGGCGTAAAACAGGTGTTTGACGGTGTTGATTACTCCGCACGGCATTTGAGCGCGTGTATGTCTATGGCTATTAATTTCGGATTTTTATGGAGATATTTTCCGGACATCAAATAATCTCTCTCTTGGGTTGATCGGAATTAATTTTAGGTAAGGATTTTGAGATTCAGCTTTTGTATTTGGGTATATTATAGCATGTTAGTGTTTACATATTTATTTCATAATTTTTAGAAGTTATTGTAGAAGTCGCTTTTGACCGTATTTTTCATTTCTGGCATGTTTATACGTGCATATATGAATTATGGTGTGTTTTAAATTTTTTGATTTTATTATAGTACAGTTGGATTGTATTGTTTGGAATTGATTTTGAGAGATTCTGACCCCGGGGAAAAGTCTGTTTTACAAAGATGTTATTTCAATTTTTTTGTAAATTATCTATTTAATTTCAAATCATTATCTTTTATTATTTTTGAAAATTCTATTTGATTTAATTATTCATAATTTGTTTTGATTAATTATATATTCATTAAATTAATTCATTAATTTATTTAATCAATTAATTTTATTTATAAATAGTTGAATGAAGTGTAATTATTTATTATTAAGCAAAGTAATATTCTAAAATTATTTTGAGCTTTTAAAAATTATATAAAGGTATTGAATATTAAATTATTATTATTATTAATTAATTAAATTATTCTTATTTTATTTGTAATAAATAGACCGTCCGTACGTTTAATACGAAATGAACGGGTCTAGAGTCAGAAAAATATTCTGATTCTATTAAAAATACTTTCGAGTCACAAATACTTTTTTGTTTCAAAAGGTCTCTTGTTTTGAAAATCGATTATGAGTCGTGTATTGATTGAAAAGTCATATTTTGACCTGATTTCAATTCTAAAAATATCGAGTCAAATGTTTTGACGAATGAGTAATGTGTTATATGAATTATGTGTGTACATACTATGTGAATTACGTGCGTATGTGAGTCAGAAGTCTTGTGTCTGATTATTTTCTTTATGTGTGGGCTATCGTATGGGGAGACGATAGGGTTTTGATGCGCAGTTCGTCGATTATTTATCGTTTAGACGATTAAAGTGTTAACTTTTAATTATAGATGCGGATCATTCGAGTTGGTCAGGATCATACATTGGAAAGAATGAAATGGAATGGTAAAACATATCAGGTCTAGCAATCGCTGGAGCAGCATATCAGTGAATTGTCGAAATAGAAAGTTGGTGATGTCTTGAGACAGAATGGGAGAATAATTGTGTTATTGAGAGTGTGACTAACTGTTAAGCACTATAAGAAAGTATCCCTATCTTCACTTATCATTCAAGTGATATTTATTTTGAATCCTATTATGCATGTTTCTCTATACTATTCTAATTCCAGAATAGTTAAATGCTTTACATATCAAAGTGATTGATTCTGTTTATGCAAGTACTCTTCTGTTATTCTAGGTTCAGAATAGTTAAATATTTTTTTTACTTATCCAAATACCGGATTTATAAATGTTTTACAATTTGAGAATAAATTGATTTTGCTGTGAGTATTCCTGCCAAGTGAATAGGGGAATATTATTTATAAGGCTGTCGATTATAATGACCCCTTTCAATAAAAGGTTTTAAGATTGGATGATTGTGGAAGAGGTCGTGGCGGCGGTCCAGTGTGAGCTATATATTATACTTGTTTATAATACCTTGATAGGCCAATGTGTGCCTTGGGTACCCCTTTGTTTAGTTGGATATGCTTCGGCATACCGGTGTTGCTCCGCTGCTGATCATCGGCGGCAACACACCGTCGTTCGAGGATTCCAATCTAAATTATTATATTGTTTTTGATAATCATATAATAAATGATTTATCAAGTGTTTTGTTTTGAATAAAAGGTGAATTATAGTTGTGATTCAATTTCTTATTGATGTTGATACTTAATTTGCTGTTAATATCAAAAGTGGTATTGATATATATTATTGATGTTGACTTCAATACTTCAGTACTGGTATGTTGTGAGCATCTAAGTTAGTATTGATATCTAATTTAATATGATATCAAAATGAGCATTGATATCATGATTGGGGTTTTGAGTAAATTGGTTATAAAGTTTATGATTCAGTCCATAATCACTATTTCATGTTGTTGTTTACGATATTTCTGTAAACATTGTTTTACGAGTTTTATTCTCGTCAAGATTCAAAGTATTTCTGAATCAATTTCGCTCAAAAATATAAAATGGGTTTTGAATACATTTAAGGAACCAATTCTGGGGTTCCTTAACAAAATTTTCGATTCAACAATTATGCTTTTAAATGTCCTGCTCTATTGCAAATGTCGGTTTTTATATCAAAAGACTATATACATGTTATAATAAACTTGCTGAGCATTTCTTTTGCTCATACTTGCCTTTTTTTTAAATTTAACCTTCCAATGAGGATTAGTTGGCGTTGTTTAGCCGCGTAATTCGATAAAAGCAAAGGAAAAGCTTTTGGAAGGTGGTTGTTCCAAGGTTTGCGGACTAGTGTAAGTTCTTTTGTGTAAAGTTGATTATATTTATTATTCCTAAATAATGCAACAAGAATTATAGAAAGGGGGTTGAATGTAATTCTGGTTTCTTTTTCTGATTTTAAAACTGTTATTACTTAATAATATAACTGTGCAGATTTTTCTATGTTGCGGGATGATAAAGATATAAAAATCAAACACAAAGAAATAAAACACAAGGCTTTAAAACTTTCTGGTGGATTTAAACTTATCCACCAGAGATATATATATTAAGATGATCACTCTGTGATGCTTGAATAGCACACAGCTGCTTACAAGTGAACTTGCAGAATTACAAAAAGATGCTTAACAGATACAACTATTTCTATCTCTCTAAATAATGCTTACTTACTTGGTTATTTATTCTACTTGCTACACTTGGTTTATATACTACCAAGTTACATGATAAAAAGACAAACAAGTAAAACAAAAATTATTTCTAGTCTAATTTCATGCTGCTTCATTACATTATCCAATATTTTTGAATATCTTCATAATTGCATGGAAATGGTAATGCTTCTTTGTTCTCTAAATCCTGCAATTAGGCTTCCACATTCCATTTGCAAACACCTGACACATGTGACTGTATTGTCACTATCATTTGCTCTTCTGAATATGATCATCCGTCTGGACTATGTTGGTAATCCGTCGAATTCCTTGTTGATTATCTGTCGGGAGCCTTTTTAGATCATCCATCGGGAGCCTTTCTGCCACTTGACTCTATTTCACTTATACAAAATTACAAGACATCTTATATTTACAATTAGCCACCCTATTCTGCATATCAGTCTAGTAGTCAACATGACTTAAAGAATCTTGCAGCATCTACTCAACTAATACATTGTTGTTTGCAGACATATGCTACAAGACTTAATATTACATAAGCTACACTCTCGATGGATGTTCAGTGGTCATTCGTCGGGACTATAAAGTTCATCCGCCAGGACTATTGTAGAACATCTGTCGAGAGCTACAAAAATACTAGGTTAAATCTACTAAGGTTTTTTGTTCAACTTGTCATCAAGTTCACAATATATTCCTAACAATCTCCCCCAATTTATGTCTACTGGAATTGTAGCCATAAATTAAGAAAAAATTGATGATAACAAAACACCCTAAATGTACAGATTGAATTTTGGTAGATAAAACTAGTAAGTGCTACAGTTTATATATGAGAATTCCTTGATGTTACTGATATATATAAGATCTCCCTTGTTGACAGTTGGTTGAGTTTTGGTTAAGGTTTTGGTTTTGAGTCTCACAGACTTGACCTTCTTGATTGCTCTTGTCTTTGTCTTCTTCAACTTGTTGAAGATTGGTAAATTAAGCTCAGGAAGAGGCAAGTTAGCCTAGTCTACTGGCTCATCTTTGGAAACTATTGGCTCACCATGATAATTCCTTGTAGGACCCACCTTAAATTCCTCATGCGCCACTGAGGGCTTGGATGTTTGAGTTATAGATGTAGACTGGTTGGGAATGTAATTGTAATATCCCGGATATATCGTGTAATTATTTTTGCTTAATATATGTGTTAAGTATCTATTCTGTGAACTAATTGTTAAGTGTTAAATGTGTTTGGATGTTTAAAAATATTATTAATTGTGTATTTTAATTTTTATATGTCCAAAATAAAATATAGATAATTGTCATATCTTCCTAATTATTTTTATGTTGATTTATGGATTTATAAGGATCATAAGAAATTTATAAAATCTTATTTCCGAGTATTTAAAATCTATTTTATAAAAACGGGAACCAACCGACGTCATCCGTTGTTACGTTTTTGGAACCCGAAACTCTTCCGAGAACTCCTTCCTAACCTAATTGTAATATTCCGAGCATATTCCATGTTTCGACTATTTCGATCCAGAGTACGGTTTGTCTTGCGCGGGTCCCGGCGCAATATTTTCGATACAATATTCATTTCGGTAAATCAATAAAACTCGTATTTTCGATAAACGGGAGCTTTTTATTAAACTATTCCAATTATCACCTCGTAATACGTGTAACCAGGCGCTGAGACCAAGACCGCAGTACAAATTGTACTGATCTGGATAACTGTCCCGAAAACCGATACCGTTTGGATCAGTTTTTACAAATAAACGTACTGTTTTATATCCGGAATGATCCAACAGGATACTAATTTTCCGTAATTATAAATAGCCTTTCCCCGTATTTTATTTCGTATCAAAATCATTTGTAGACAGTTAATTATATAATTTTCCAGAGAAAAACCCTATATTCATATAATCTTCCAAGAATCAAACAGCAAAACGAAGGTGTTATTGATCTCTGTTTTCAAAGCTCGAGTACTCAATCCAAAGGTCTTGAGGTGTTCTATCAGATTCTGTGTTCCAAATCACTGCAGAAATCAAGGTTTATTTTCTGAAAAATTATTTATTTTCGAATTAATTTTATTAAAAATATGAATTTTTGTTCGGATGATTGTTTGTATGATTTGATGCTTGCATGTTGTACAGCTTGTTTTCCTGATGATTTTCATATGTCATACGTCTAATTTGGAGTTCAATAACATGTTCATAATTGAGTTTGATTTTCGAATTTTGAAATTAGGGTTTATAACCCGTAGAATGTTTTCAATTGAAATTTGGGGGGTTTTTGTTTAGAGGTTATTAGCTGTTGATTTATAGTGGATTATGTTCCTTATGAAATTTGCAATCGATTGGTATATAGCTCGTTAACAGAGGATGTCTGAATCGAAGGGAGTTGTGTTTTGAAAATTCCCGATATTCGCCGGAAACCGGCGATGTTCTTGGCCATTTTCCGGCCAGAACAGGGATGATTGCTATGTTTTGATTGCATGAATCAATTACTGGTTGCCTGAAGATCATATCTGGAGCTTGTGGTGGGGTGAGGATGCCGGGAATGTATTCTCCGACCATCCCCGAAGTTTTTCCGGCGACCCCTGTAAAATTACAGTTTAGTTTTGAATTATTGGGGAAGAAACAGTTAGGTCCCTGAACTTTCCAGAATTTGCAAAAATAGGATTTCTGTTTTAAAAATATTCAAAAATAATATTTCCTATTTATTTTAATTATAAAAATTCGATTTTAATTTCTGAAAATTCCAAAAATTATTATTTTAATTCCAAAAATTATATTTAATTCAAAAATAAATCTGAATTAATTAGTTAATTAATTTCAGTTAATTTTTAATTGATTAATTAGTCAATTAATTCGAAAATTAATTGATTAATTAATTTAATTAATTATTAATTGATTTTAATTAATTATTTAATTAGATTTAATTATTTAAAAATGATTTAAAAATTTCGAAAAATAGTTTCGAGCTTTAAAATATTATTTTAAATTGTTTCCAAGACTCGATAATTATTATAAAATTGTTCCAAAGCCAGAATTGGCCAACCGAACCCTGTTTATTATTCCGAAATTGATCCAACGACCCGTTTTAGTTCCGAAAAATGTTTTAAAAATCATTTTAAATACCAGAAAGCTTATTAATGACCCGAGACTTATTTATAAATGATATATTATTGATTATGTGGCGTGCTATATGTTATATGTGACTTGTTGATTGACTGTCGGTCTGTATATTCGATATTTACTTGTTTGTTGTGTATCTTTCAATCCGTTAAACGGATTTGGGTGAAACGAAGGGTAGATAGAAGTATGTGTCGAATAGAATCGTATGAGTTAAATATTGATAGATGCTTATGATATATGAGCAGAAGAGGCAAGGCGTAGGAAAGGGAAACAGATAGTCAAGGAGTAAGACGGTTGTGATTGGAAGCGAGTGCAGTGTAGTAAGCTAGTACCAGGAAAGTGTTCTGAACTTTCTCGAGATATTGTATTGATTGATATTATTGTTTTACATTGCGAGTGCTTTGAAGCACTGAACCCTAAACCTTGATTATAGTTATTGATCTTGAGCCATAAACCTGATTCTTTCTAGACTATTGATTGTTGTATACCCAAATACGAACCTCAAATTTACGATACTACTCCACAAATACATACAAACTAAATATTAAACATTGAACCAGATTGCTTACACATTCAAACCATTGTATCTTATGCTTTGAAAGACCAAATCCTTGAAACCTGAAATGTTGATTCCTTTGTTACCTAATTCTTTCATTACCTAACAGCCAAGCTTTGGAAATGCCATATGGATCTTTATACAGATTGAAACCATTTTCATTATTGAACGTCCAATGTTGTTATTGATCCTGTTTATTGTTTATTACTGCTTATTCAGTTATTCTGGTAGAATTGGATTGTTTTTATAAAATTGTGGACCAGATTCGTGGTCAGACCATCTAATGGTCAAGTTAGGCCAATGTGTGCCTTGGATCCAGTATTTAGAGCAGTGTTGTGTGCTCTGCTCGGGGTTAGTGCGCGACTGATCAACAGCCTAACCTTGGTTTTTAAAATAAAAATATAATATCCAATTCTAAATCATAATACATTGTTCACTTGATATCGTATCCATATTTCCCTGATGATCATTATTTTCAATTTTGTCATTGTGACTTGCTGAGCTAGTTAGCTCATTTGTGCGATGTTGTTTATGTTCTTTTCCAGTTAAGAAGGAACCGGTTGGTACCGAGGATCCCCAGTCCAGCGCGAGAGCTAAGGGTTCAGGTTGATCGAGTTGAGCTAGTAGGCTTCTTTTGGAATAATTTTAAATTTGTAAAAAAAGTTTGTAATAATGTTTAATACTCAGTTCTGAGTTTGGAATAGTTGGGATTTGAATGTTTGTAATATAAGTAGGTGTGTTTGGCTTGTGTGCATACTTTAACCTGTTGCGGTCCGTGGTAGTTGGTAAAGTAGGGTCACTGCGTATTATTATTATCTTTATCATTGGTATACGCAGGTTATTAATAAGGTATGTGTGTATGGACCCCAAACTTCTGACCCGAGTTTGGAGGGCGCCACAGTAATCTTCCATCTCATCATCACTGAAGTCCAATCTTCTTTTGACCCTGACTCTGTATCTTGGCTTCTTTGTCTGTTGAGGTTCCTTGTGCATTTTCTGATCCTGAGTTTCAGCTATCACAGGTTGCTTCTCAGAAATCTGAGTTACAGTTTTCACAGCTTGGAGCTTGGCTACTATAGTAGCTTGCTTTTTCTTCTGTTTGAGCTTCTTAGCATCTAAAGCAGCTTGCTTCTTTTTTTGTCTAATATTCTCCTTTTCTTCCTTCTTAGCTTCTGCAAACTGAGGGTGTCCAGCCACCACACAGATTTCTTTCCTATTCAGGTAGATCTTAGCAATTCTTCTCTTTAGTACAAAGTCAGTTGGATCTTTGAAGAATGCAATGGACCTTGCCAACAGCTTCTTTTCACCTGGCCTTGGAGTCTCAAACATAAGATCCAAGGGGTTCTTGTCAAATGACTTTGGATAATTTCTTTTGAGCTTCAAAACCAAGTTGGCTTTTAGAGACTTTATACATGAAGGTTGGCCCTTTTCCATATTACCCAGACTCATTTCATTCACTGAGATTTGCTTGACTTGAGATAAGTGATGAAAGATCTTATCTAGTTTCTCTATTTGACAAAATTTCTGCTCAATCTTCTTGTCAAACTCCCCCACTTTTCTTTCAGTTCAGCTTCCTTGATATTGATCAAATCTATACTGTCCATCACTGGTGGCTTAGTGAAGGTGATTTCTGAAACAATTACCTTGCTGACATTTATCTTCAGCACTGTCTCCCCCTCACTTGCAGCACCTTGACTAACTGAGGTAATTGAGCCTTTCCCCCCCCCCATTTTTGTTAGCATCAAGTTAAGAATTTTTAGGTTTGGTATGTGCAGCCACCAGCTGTTGAAGAAGCATAGTTTGATGAGCTTGATTGAGCTTTCTACACTCACTAGAAAAGTGACCTTCCAAGCCACACTTGAAATATTTGAATTTAGACTTATCAACCATGTTTCTATTTGACTTGGCTGCTCTAAAATTCTTCTTGAATTTGATCTTGGCAAATCTCCTGGATTAGAAAAGCAAGATGCTCATCTATGTCATCCATGTCATCTTGACTAAGTTGGTCTTCATGTTCAGCTACCAGTCCCTTTCCTTTGCCTTCGCAAACTCTTAAGTTTGGTGCAGATTCAACAGCTTCAACCTTTATCTCCTTCTCCTTTTCTTGCTCAGCAACTAATGCAATGGACCCTCCCTTCATTCTTCCTTTCTCCATCTTCTTATCTTGCTCTATTTCAAGTTTATCTGTTTTTAGGATACCATACAGTCTATCCAACATGAACTCCTTGTAATCTTGAGAATTTCTCAATGAGACTGTCATAGGCTTCCATTCCTTTGGCAGATATCTAAGGAATTTGAGGTTTGAGTCTTTTATTTGATAGACCCTTCCATGCAGTTTTAGAGCATTCAATAGTTTTTGGAACCTACTGAAAATGTCAGTGAGTGACTCATCTTCTTCACTATGAAAATGCTCATATTGCTGAATCAAGAGTTACATCTTGTTCTCCCTTACTTTTTCAGTTCCATCACATATAACTTGAATTGTATCCCAGACATCCTTAGCAGTCTTGTAATTTATGATGTTGTCAAATATGTCACTGTCAACACCATTAAACAGAATGTTCATGGCCTTTTTATCCTTTTGAACTTGTTCTTTATCTGGATCTGACCATTCTTCTTGTGGCTTTGGGACTGATGCTTCCGCAATACAGTCCACATATGCTTCATCTTGAGATAGGAGATGCAAGTGCATCTTGACCTTCCAGTGGTGATAGTTGTCTTTGTCCAGAAATAGAATCTTTACTCTAACATCTTTTTTATTCATCTTGTTGATTGTGGTGATCTTTACACTCTTTGTACTTCAAGAGCTTGCTATTACAAATTGTTATTTCCAAACAATGCAACAAGAATTACAAAAGGGGGGGTTGAATGTAATTCTGGTTTCTTTTTCTGATTTTAAAATTGTTCTTACTTAATAATATAACTGTGCAGATTTTTCTATGTTGCGGAATGATAAAGATATGAAAATCAAACACAAAGAAATAAAACACAAGGCTTTAAAACTTTCTGGTGGATTTAAACTTATCCACCAGATATATATATATATATTAAGATGAGAACTCTGTGATGCTTGAATAGCACACAGCTGCTTACAAGTGAACTTGCAGAATTACAAAGAGATGCTTAACAGATACAGCTTTTTCTATCTCTCTGAAAATAATGCTTACTTACTTGGTTATTTGTTCTACTTGCTAGACTTGGTTTATATACTACCAAGTTACATGATAAAAAGATAAACAAGTAAAACAAAAAAAATTCTAGTCTAATTTCATGTTGCTTCATTACACTATCCAACATCTTTGAACATCTTCATAATTGCATGGAAATGGTAATGTTTCTTTGTTCTCTAAATCCTGCAATTAGGCTGCCATATTCTATTTGCAAACACCCAATGCATGTGACTATGTTGTCACTGTCAACTGCTCTTTCGAATATGATCATCCGTCTGGACTATATTGGTCATCCGTCGGATTCCTTGTTGATTATCTGTCTAGAGCCTTTGTAGATCATCCGCCGGGAGCCTTTCTGCTACTTGACTCTATTTCACTTATACAGAATTACAAGACATCTTATATTTACAATTAGCCACCCTATTCTGCATATCAATCTAGTAGTCAACATGACTTAAAGAATCCTACAGCATCTACTCAACTAATACATTGTTGTTTGCAGACACGTGCTACAAGACTTATTATTACATAAACTACACTCTCGATGGATGTTCAGTGGTCATCCGTCGGGATTATAAAGTTCATCCGTCGGGACTTGTAGAACATCCGTTGAGAGCTACAAAAACACTAAGTTAAATCTACTAAGGTGTTTTGTTCAACTTATCATCAAGTTCATAACATATTCCTAACAATATTATATTATTTTATAGTTGTGTATTGTATAGTTGGGCCTAGTATACTTCTTTTCAAAATTATAACAGCCGGTTAAATTTTGTAATTGAGAGTTGTGGAAAAGAGTTTAAAAGAAAGTGAAAATTTATTTATGGAATTTGGATTTCTTGCTTCTAGAACTATAACCTGAAAAGATCCTGGTATAGTTTGGGGTCACATATATTATATTTCAACTGTTGGCATTTATTTGTTGATTTAACAATTTATTTTGGATTAAGATTTCATCATGACGACCAAATCCTCTGACCCCGGATTTGGGGGCGTTACAGTAAAATAGATCTCGATAACAGCCTCAAAATTCAGAATACAGACAACTTGAAGATCCAAGATTATCAGTCAATAAACAATTTTATCACTAAATTGGAAAGTTTAAAAATGCAGCTTGAAGAATGAAAGATCAAGGGCCAAGATGAACTGGATAAAGGAGGGTCACAGACCTGTTAGATTGTGTGAACATTTGCTGCACTTAAAGTGGAAATATACAAATAGACTTTAGAATTTGTGTTAGTCCATTTTAATGAAATGTTTGTAAGCTGTGCATGTTGTTCTATAAAACATGTCACGAGTCCTTTGTTTAGTGGTAACAAAAATAGATCTAGAAATCTTGTATTCTCTCAAGAAAAATAGTTGAGTTTTTATCATTCAAGAACAAAGATTTGTAGCACAACAAATTTGATGTAATATAAATCAAGTGAGTTTTGATAAATTACTTATGTCTTTACATTCAGTCTTTTACCACTATATATTAATATCTAGCTGTTAAGTTCTAAAAGCCAAAACACTATCTGAGAATCAAGAAAATCAAGAAAACACGTTCAACCCCCCCCCCCCCTTGTATTGCACTTCATACCTAACATTGTCTTCGGTGACGATTTTGATGGTTGCTTGAGAAGCTTAGGATTGATTTTACAAAGATGTGAAGAAACAAATCTATTATTGAATTGGGAAAAGTGCCACTTCATGGTGACTTAAGGTATTATTTTTGGACATGTGATTTCCTCAAGAGGCATTGAGGTAGAAAAAACAAAAAATTGGCTTGATTCGGTATTTATATGCTCCAACAAGTGTAAAAGAGATTACGTCATTTCTTGGACATGCTGGTTTTTATAGAAGATTTATTCAAGACTTTTCTATAATTGCAAGGCCTCTAACTAATCTTTTTTATTAAGATGTACCATTTGAGTTCAGTGATGAATGCAAGTTGTCATTTGAGGATCTGAAATTGAAGCTTACATCATCCCCTATCAAATAAGCACCTAATTGGAATTTTCCTTGCGAGATAATGTATGATGCTTCAGATTATGCTATTAGAGATGTATTTGGGCAACAGAAGGACAAAAAGGTGCATGCTATCTATTATGCTTCGAGGACCTTAAACAATGCACAACTCAATTATGCAACCACTGAGAATGAGCTTTTAGCTATTGTATTTTCTTTGAAGAAATTTCGGTCATATTTGTTTGGTACAAAGGTGATTGTATACACTGGTCATGTGGTCTAAAAGTACTTATTAGCTAAGAAGGAGAAAAAACCCAGACTCATTCGTTGGATCTTGCTGCTACAAGAGATTGACATTAAAATTAAAGACAATAAAGGATCTGAGAATGTTGTAGACGGTCATCTAAGTCGCTTGGTGAGGGAGGAAGAAATGTGCCTATAACTGAGATGTTTCCGGATGAATAACTTCTCCGGATTGAGATTTTGCCATAATTATGCATGTGGGGGCACTTTAGAGCGAAAAGAACTACACATAAGGTCTTAGAGTATGGTTTTATTAACCTACAATCTTTAAAGATGCTAAGGAATTTTATGGCACTTGTGATAGATGCCAACAATTAAGGTATATAAATGCTAAGAATTAAATGCCCGTGAATCCTATTTTAAATGTTGAGTTATTTGATGTTTGGGGTATTGATTTCTTAGGGCCGTTCTTGAATTCAAATAACTTTTTATACTTTCTTTTGGCTGTTGATTATGTGTCGGAGTGGATGGAAGCCAAAACCACCCGCACTAATGATTCTAAGTGGTTTCAGAGTTCTTGAGGACACATATTTTTGCTAGGTTGGGATTCTTAGAGTTGTTATCAGTGATGGAGGATCACATTTTTGCAATAGGACCATTGAGGCACTTTTTTGCAAGTATAACATCATACATAAGATTTCTATACCTTATCATCCACAAACCAACGGTCAAGCAGAAGTATCTAATAGGGAGATAAATTAAATCTTTGAAAAGACTATAAGATTGGCATAGAAAGGTTAAAGTCAGCAGCTAGATAATGCACTTTGGCCTTATAGGGCGGCATACAAAACACCCATCGGTATGTCACCATATCACATTGTGTATAGGAAGCCTTGTCATTTTCCAGTGGAACTCGAGCATAATGCAGATTAGGCTATAAAAAAATTCAACATGAGAATGGATGAGGCTGGTTTGCATCACAACCTATAATTGTCTGCATTGGAGGAACTTCAGAATGAAGCTTATGAGAGTGCTCATATTAATAAATAGGAAATGAAGGTATTTCATGATAAGATAATTCAAAGAAAGAAATTTGAGGTTGGTCAAACAGCTCTCTAATATCACTAGATTGTGTCCTTTTCCTGGAAAGTTGCGGTCAAGGTGGATTGGTCCGTTTGAAATAATGAAAGTATTTTCCCACGAAACTGTTACGATTAAAAAGGATGATGGAAATACAATTAAGGTGAATGGACATCGTCTCAATCCATACTAGTAGGATCCCTCGAATCACGTTAAGAAGAGTGTAGCTCTTAATTATGTGGTTATTTCTAGTGCTTAAAATAAAAGGCACAATGTCTAGCCAAAGATAATAGAAAAGCATTTTTTGGGAGGTAACCCAAATTATTGTAAGTTTGTATCATTGTTACTAGTATTATTATTAGTGTTATTATTATATTATATGGATTAGATAATTTTATTATATATATTTTTTATTTTTGTACTCCCTGCAAGATGCCTTGATAACTTTGTGTGAAGTGTTTCAGGAAAATATTTTTAATTTTGGCTCATCGGTGATATTTTTTGTCACCGCCGTATCAATTTCCTGTTATTAGCGCTAACTAGGCTCCATGAATTTTTTTTTGTAGACATGAGATTTTCACTCCGATGACAAGGTTGTGTCCCTGCAGTTCGTTTGTTTTCTCTGTCTGCGCTGGTTGCAGCGCCCTTCGATTCAAATCGCGTTATTCTGGACTTTAAATATGGGGAATTGAACCCCAAACTTGGGGGTGAATAGGTAAAGATTTTGTAATAACCCCAAAATTTTGGACTTTTTGTAACCCTTATGAATAGTGATTTTGCTGATTATGCTAAATAAGAAAACTTTTCATGCCACACTTTGTAGAGGTTCTTTTATTGTTATTCTGAGATCTTATTAGTACTCTATATGGTATATAAGTGTATGTAAAGATCGTCAGAATCCAAATTGGAACACTTTGATTTTTCCCGAAAATCCACCAGATATCGAAAGAATTGAGTATAAGGTAACATGATTAAAAGGATTTAAATTCAAGGATTATAAGAGAGGATCATAAAAGGAATATAATATATTGAGAAAGGTTTAGGGGAACCCAAGTAATAAGATCCCAGATATGATCCCTCAAACGATTAGCAAGAACAAACGATAAACGAGTCGTAAAACAATTAAATGACAAGTAATGCAAGAGAGATTAGTTCAAGGATTATGGATGATAATCAAGCAATTAAGCAAGGATTAGCATAAGAAGATGCTTCCACCACCAAGTGATGACAAGTGGAAAAAGATGAAGTCACTAGGATGATGTCATGCTTAGTCATACTCCACTCACTTTTGTAATAACCCCAATTTTTGGAATTTTTGAAACACTGATGAATAGTAACTTTTTGCTGATGATGCTGATTAAGGAAAATTATCAGACAACACTATATAGGAGTACTGTTATGGAAATTCTGAGATCGTATTGGTATTCCATAAAGTAAATGAGTGTATGTAAAGGTCGTCAGAATTCGAATCCGGACACTTTGATTTTTTCCCGAAAATCCACCAGATACCGAAAGAATTGAGTATAAGGTAACATGATTAAAAGGATTTAAATTCAAGGATTATAAGAGAGGATCATAAAAGAAATATAAAATATTGAGAAAGGTTTTGGGAAACCCAAATAATAAGATCCCGGATATGATCCCTCATACGACGAACGAGAACGAAAGTTAAGCGAACCGTATAACAGATAAGCGGTCATTAGCCAAGTAATTAAGGGTTAATCAAAGAGGTTAGTGGGTGATGATGTCATCACACCACAAAGGGAAGACAAGTGTTAAAAGATGACACAAGCTTGATGACATAAGCATGACAAAGGGATTTTTTTTTGTTGGTTAATTTTGGACCATGCAAAATTAACCATGGTAAAAAAAATTTAAATCATTTGCTAAGACAAAAAGAGAAGCAACCAAGCATTATTTCATAAAACAAAAAGAAGGAGAGTTGACTTTTGCTTCCAAGAACAAAGCTCTCGGCCAAAACAAACCCAGGAACTTCAAACTCACATATCGCCTTCAATACTCACTCAAATGTTATGTTCTATAGCTCGTTGGAAAGGTATTGAGATGACCTACAACTCTTGTTCACAAGTCTCGTCTAAATAAGCATGGTAAGACCCTCATTTTTACAGTTCTTTCAATCGGACTTTTAGAAACTTCAAAGCCTAACTTTGTGTTCTTGATTTCTTTGGAAAGATCAAGCTTGTAGGAGGCTCCCTAAGGCTTCCTAGCAACTTAACACCTCCCAAGGAAGGTATAAACTTCAAACCCTAGTCTTTACTTTGATTATTAGTGAGTTTGATGGTTGGTTTTCTAAATGAGAAGCATGATCTTTGATTATTAGTAGTTTGATTTGAATTTGGAGTGATTTGGTGAATGAATCTTGTTATAGTTAATAGAACTTGATTGTAGTTGGTTGAGATGAAAAATCTGGAGAATAAGGACTGGTATAGTATTATTTAGTTGAGGTTTTTATGTGTTAATAATTGTGGGTTGTTTGGTGAGGTTTTGGTGTAGTGAGAAACTTGGAAAACTCGTAAACATAGCCGTCATAATGCCCGTTTTCCTTAGACTGTTGTACATGAATCTCAGACCAGATAACTCACTGAACAATCTGTAACTTTGCCATGTTTAGCTAGATCATGTCGTAAGCTTCATTTTGGTATTTAGTTCGCTTGAATCCGATGTACGGTTTAGGAGAAACGACCATTTTAAGTAACGGCGTTTCGCGAACGAACCTTTACCCCTCGCCTTATTTTGAAACCTTGGTTAAGGCCCTTAAATGACTAATTGGGGTATGAAACAATTTTGTAAAGTGGATTAGGCAGTTGATAGGGTACTCGCGAAAGAATCGCCTTAAAATTCTTAATGGTTAATTTATTAAAAATGGTGGAGCCGAGGGTACTCGAGCGACTTATGTGATTCGTTAAGCGTAGAAGTGACCATAAACGAACGTTAGAGGCCAATTGGTTAAAGTCTAGTTTCTTAAGCGACCGGGGTTTAATTCCGACTTATGTTGTTGTTCATAGGTTATTGGACCAACTCTAAGCTTAAGTCTATTCGGGAACACTCAGGCAAGTTTTCTACCCGTTATACTGTTGTTGTGATGTATATATGTATATGCATTATCTTGTGATAAGTGCATGATTGTTATTAGCAAATCTTGCAATATATTGGAGCATGTGATATGATATTTATATGCATGTTTATTTCGTAATCTTGATATCTAATTGTTGATTCAATGCTTATAAGTTGCATAATACCTATGCTAGAGATAAGCAGTAGTTGCGTATACCCTTAGTATAGGGGACCCAAAGGTGAACATTTTCTAAAGGGGGAGTCGATGTTCCCGAGTATAATATATATATATATATATATATATATATATATATATATATTTATATTTATATATATATATAGATATAGTTTTCAAAACTATTAATCGAATAAGGTTTATTCGATAACTTTATTTTATTAAATGAATATTATTTTGAATATTCATTCGAGGACTTATGACTCCGCTTAATTTATTAAATGAATATTATTTTTGAATATTTATTCGAGGACTTATGACTCCGCTTATTTTATTAAATAATATTCTTTATTTTATTAAAGAATAATGTTTCGATAATCAAACTTATTTTCGGTTATTCAAATAAAGATCGTGCTTTCGTATAAGTATATCTTTGGTTATTTATTATTCATTTCAAGTATGAGTTTTAAAACTTCTACTTCAATTATTTTTATAGAGAATATCCTTTATGGGAATATTATTTAAATGATAATATTCAGATATTTTCTAATATATCGGGACTGATTTATTTCATTAAATCAGCATTACTCCAAACATTCTTAAAAATGTTTTCGAGTCTTCAAAATGATTTTAAAGGTTAGAGCGGAACCCGAAACTCATTTTTATATTTAAGATCGTTCTTTAAAAGGGGATTTAAATACTCGCTCAAAACTTGAGGGATTCGGCTCTGTGGTGTATTTTATATTCGCAACGAGGTTGCTGCTTTGATAAATGAATTGATTACTTACCCAACGTTCGGGAAGTAAGTCCATCTATTGAGTCGGCATAAACAACATGGGCTCTCAGTGGGCGTCCATGAAAGTGTAAGTGGCTCAGTGGGAGTCCATCAATGTGAAAGTGGCTGAGTGGCAGTCCAGCATAAGGCCCTAATGTGGCCAGGGTGATGACCAGTGGGGGATTCATCCATCTACTAGTAGAAAAGGTGACTTAATTGGTATCTTTGCCTGATCAGCAAGATATCAGGTTTATGCCAAAATTCTGTTTTTCCAAATTCATTGGATATTGCAACTCTGTTTATAATTTTCATAACAGAGGTTTTCAAGGAGTGGATGAAATGTATATATATAGGTGTATATATATATATATATCGGGACTTAATGAAGTATCTCGTAACTTCATTTCTTTCAAATGATATTTCAAAGATTGAATCTATTCAAGTCTTATCTTGTAGTCTCATCAGTGTGATGAACTTTTGAAACTGATTATAACTTGAACGGTGGTAGTTCAAGTAGTATTTGGAAAAGATATAAGTATATTGGAGTATCTTGTAACTTCATCTTTTAAACTTATATCTAGTAAATGATTATCTTATGCATGTCAAAGATTTTCAGAAAAATGTTGAGACAAGGTTAGATATATGAGATCACCTTGCAACGATATTTTTATACAGTTATAAACTGGAACTCTGTGTATATTATACATGTCAGAGGATTTCAAAGATTGTGAAAAGTATATATATATACTGAATATTTTGCGACTTGGTCGCGTTAAGATAACAAACTTGGTTCATTTCTTTTTGACCAAGACTTTCATGAGTACTATGAGGATGCTCACATATTGTAAATCATTATACATATTATTTTGGTGGACTTGTTGCTCACCCTTGCTTTCTTCTTTTATCACACAACAACAGATAGACAAGATGAACATGATCAAGCTCCCAATTCGTGAGCGGTTAGGAAACGGTCCGCAGTTTCCTGTAGGCGTTGATGCCGTTGTAGCTGAGGTAGGAGCTACCAGTAGGCTAGGCTTTCAACTTTTGTTGTGCTAGACTTATGTATATTTATGAATTGTTATAATGGCAAAGAATATTTAAATTATTCAGAAAACCTTTTTATGGTGAAATGGTTTATAATTGTGGAATAAAATTACTTGTGTTACTTTTGGTATTCATCTCTGAGACTATAACTTGTGGTGTGTGTGTATATTGTGGGGTCACAGTACGCAGTAGTTGGTTGACTATTAAGATTAAGTATTGATAAGGGAAATGGAACTCGTGACAACCCGAATCCCAGACCCCGGATTTGGGGGTGTTACAGAAATGGTATCAGAGCCAAGCGTTATAAACCTCAGAGATGATGTGACGTTAAAATAATAAATTCACTAAGATAATAAGAACTCTTGCCAAGTTCATAGTTGGACTACCTAACGTAGTACTGACAGTTAAAACCCTTATGGGAACCCTTATAAATATCGTGATAGAAGCGTAGTTCGTTATCGTATATGGTAGCGGGATTCCGAACCCTGAGGTTGAGGAGCAACAACGCGATGATGTTTTATTACGTATTGGAGATCAGATTGTGGATCCGATAGAGCGTCCTAACACGGGACCAGATGATGTTCATATTGAGGATGTAGCGGTTAAGGATGTTGTCCTAGAAGGGATTGTTGCTGAGGAGGATCCCGTGGAGGATCCTGACAAGAATGAATAAAGGACCACTGAGGAATTGATGACCATGGTTAGGGCGACTACCAGAGGTAGGATTGGCCGGTCACTACCGGAGGTTCGTTCATGTTTGTAAAGATAGTAGCCCCTTTAACGCGGTTTACTTGTAAGACTGAGAAGTTCGAATGGACAGAAAAATGCTAGAACAACTTTTAAGAACTGAAGCAAATATTGGTGATGGCCCCTATGTTGGCGTTGCCAGAAGGAAAAAGAGATTTTGTGATGTGTAGTGACGCTTCGCATAAGGAATTAGGGTGCTTCTTATACAGCACATCAAGGTAATCGCATACGCGTCAAGACAATTAAGGGAATATAAAATTCGATATCCCCACCCATGAGCTTGGGCTCGTGGCAATAGTTTTACCCTAAAGATTGGAGGCACTACTTGTATGGAGAGAAGTGCGAGATTTACACAAACCATAAGAGTTCTAGTACATTTTCACGTAGATAGAGCTCAACATGCAACAGAAAAGGTAGTTAGATCTAATCAAGGATTACGATTATGAGATTCTTTATCATCCAAGAAAAGCCAATATGGTGACTGACGCCCTTAGTAGAAAGGAAAGACTCAAGATGACAATGTCTTCGGAAGAATTGGTAAGAGATTTCGAGAAATTAGAAATAGAAGTGAAGGTAACCGGAGCCGGTACCGAAATGCTGTTTGAGATTGTAATGCAGCCCGAATTATTGGAAAAGATCATTTTGTGCCAAGAAAAAGTGATGAATGAAGGTAGAGATCCAATGACGGGAGAAGAGATTAATATCGAGAAAGATGATAAGGGAATAATGAGGTATTCTGACAGAATTTTGGTTCGAAACGTTCAAGAACTTAAGGACAGGATCTTAGATTAAAACCATAGTTCGAGGAATAAGATTTAAGACAAAACCTGAATGTGATAGTCAGGGAGGTCGCCAAAAAAAAAGGGAACTCATAACATAATAAAGTGCAAATCAAGGATTTTAACGTATAAAATAACCCCGATTATGGGAGAAGGATGAAACTTTTCATAATGAGAAAACAGAAGTCGAGCAAGATAAGAAGAACTAGGATGGTACTCCTATTGGGCAATCCATGGATCTTCCTAAACAAAACTTATACTATTATCCCCAACCACCACCCTGAGGAAACAATGCAGTGAGAAATTCTGTCAGGACCTTTAAGTCGCTAAGCTCTCAGAGTTCCAAGGAACAAGCTGACCCAGTCGAGGCAAGAGCCTGGCTAAAGGAATTATAGGAATCATTTGAGATTCTAAATGATTGACGAATCACAAAAGACTATTTTTGTCACTTACCCTCCTAAGAGAGAGGCCACCTGCTGGTGAAAGGCCAAGGAAGGCACGGAGCAAGAGATTATAATAAACTGATTTAAGCTCAGTCAATTTTTTTCAGAAAAGTACTTCCCAAGGTTATGGAGATAGTGTAAAAGCTTTAGAGCCAGAGCAAAGGCAGACGAGTATGATGAATTATGAATCTAAGTTGTAAAAGTTGTCAAGATTCATTCTGAGGACACGAATCCAGAATGATGGGATGTTTGAAATCAATGCTTATGTTGTGTTGGTTCATGAAATAATGATAAGAGAAAGGAAAATAAAAAAAAACTAAAGTGGAAAGGAATATAAAGGCAATAGAGTTTGAGGAATGATAAGGGAGTTGGGTATGAGGAAACCCTAAAGACTCGTAGCAATAGAAATAGAAAAGTATGTAATCGTCAGGATGAGGGTGATTCACCATGAGTTAAAATTAATGGTTGAAGGAATATGAGATACATATATTTTGTCCCCTTTAAGTTGGGAGGATTCGGAGAAACCTTGAGATAGTTCGAAGGATAAACAATGAGACGCGGATAGACGGAGGAGACAAGAAAGTAAGAAATTAGGAAAATTGGATGAAGGAAGTGACCTTCAAGAATGTGAAGTGTAAGACCAGGGGCATGATACCCAGAAAGGGAGACGTCAGGTATGAAAGATATCCCAACATTGAGATGACTGTTGAGATAAACAACAAAAGTAAATAAGGATTTATTAAGAAGAAGTTCAAGTTGAACACGACCAATATCTTCCGAAACATCCATGTGATCATTACCAAATCAGGAAAGAAAAGCGGATAACCATTTTTATCTTTT
This sequence comes from Apium graveolens, assembly GCF_009905375.1. NCBI lineage: Eukaryota > Viridiplantae > Streptophyta > Magnoliopsida > Apiales > Apiaceae > Apium > Apium graveolens. Next base: position 255,630,032 of record NC_133652.1, read on the forward strand.
GGAGGCCATATGGATTGACCTTAACTTGAATAAGGATGCTATTGTGAAATTCGGTATAGACTATCGAGGTGGAAATGATTGAATAAGATACCCTTATCAGGGATATATGACTTTATTTATCCATGTAAGGATGCAAGTACCTTTTTAAAGGTGGAATTAAGGATATAACCTCAATAACTTATGATGAACCCTAGGGGAATGTATAAGGGTTGGCATTTCGCCCTTAATAGGGACAACATGAGTTTTGACAATATGAATTGTAAAAGATTAAGGTAACAACAACCTTTAAGGATCAGTGGAGAAATTTTCAGAAGTATATAGACAATGATTCTGGTATTAGTAAATGGTATCTTGATATGCCCTGTGCCATGGGTGTACCTGCTGAAGGATTTAAGGATAACCTTAGAGGTTTTACAAGGAGAAAGGTAATATTCAAAGTTCTCAAGAATAGAGATTCTGATGAAGGAAATATGACATAATTATAATAATGCCAGGTGGGCACGTGTTGAACCATGAGAAAGTATAGATCAACCCAATGAAGGTCGAGATTGGTGAAAACAAGAAGGACCCAAGATAAGAGACGTCCTAAGTATGATCGAGAGTCAGTCGTGACAATGTTCACATCTAAAGACTAAGGCAATGACTTATGGAAAAATGGTGATTTTTTTTCTCTAACCAGGATTTAAGAAAAGCATTTTCACATAAGCAGTGATTGAAATGAGGTAGAAAATTTAGTTGGAGATGGTTAAAATGACATTGATTGTAAGGAAATTTTACAATCAGGAAAGGCCAAAGAGGTGGCCGACACTTTAAATGTAAGAGGATAATTATAGGCGCTCGTGCGAGAGGAATACAGTGATGATGGTTGAAGCCGGGAAGGTTGTATTACGGTTCGGAAGATTGACATTCCTTCTGATGACTGTGCAATACTCAACCGTAATAGTAGTTGGGTAAAGGTTTAATTCGTGTAATCGCCATGAGCGGGCTATCTATCTTAGAAGGTCCTATCTTGAGAATAAGCCAGGACCATATTTTAAAAAGTACTAAACAAACCTTTGAGTTAAGTCTTCTATTGAAGGCATATGATTAAGAATGGTATTAACCTGCTATCTTTGCTTTGATTGAAACTTTTCTGCAATTTTATCTGCTTCATGTCATGTATGTATGTCAGGATCAGGAGTGTTCTTCATGAATTATGAATGGTGATTATGTTACCTCCTTAAAAGGATTTGATACGATATGTATGGACTCCGTATGGTTAGCTATTAAGACTTCATGGAAAATGAATGATACAGTAGGTCAACGGTGGACCATAGTAATGCAGGAATGATTCTGCGAGTAATGAGCCGATTAATTACAACCGTGAGAGTTGTATTGGAATGGATGTTGAGATTGAGTACCACTAATCGGATTGTGGTGATGTATAAGTTATCATTGATAGACTAATTGAGTCGATTATCTACCTATTGAATATTTATTCCTTCTTATTAATAGAGAACTATATTACTATACGAGGAAGGTTACAGTGCAAGCATATAATTCTAGTATTGATGATGTCTAGAATGAAATCCCAGATTCGATTTTCGATGTCGAGGGAGTTTCAAAGGTGATTGTGTATAAGCTCGAGCAAGAGCATGGGTCCATAGAATGATGGACGGAATAGCAAAAATATTTAGGCATGTGAAATACGATGCTATAATACTTGATGTTTATATATATATATACGTATATGTTTTGTTCTCCTATGACAAACCTTTATAGTTCAGAGGTTGTTTCCAAGCCAGATATTTTGTGGCAGTATATTTATAATATATACAATTCTCTTTAATTCGTTCTTTTCCCTCCTTTTCATTTTGTATAAGCTGATAAGAACAACCCTTCCAGAAGGGGAGGTATTGTCGAATGACTATCTATCTGTGTGATAGAAGCCTAGTAGGATACCATCTATTGTTTAATTGTTTGTCAAGTACTAAAGGCTGGCCACCTTCTGTACTAACTATCATATGTAACAAGTGTTCATGATCATAGTGATCTCTCAATAAAATCTTTTACTTCTATATGATGGATCAAGCTTTCGAAGATGGAAGCAGCTAGAAAGGAAGTAGTATCAGTGCGGTGGTATTCTGAATCTAACGCGTTCGTGATACTAAGGTTGACGCAATTATTAAAAGGTTATAGAATGCTAACGAGCAAAAGTGTAACCAGTATAGTATTATGTACGGAAGATAGTAATGACTACGAACTGGAAAAGAGTGGGTATTGAGAAGAAAAACCTATAGCGCAAGAAGCTATGATGAGAGTCTGTGCGATAGACTTGAAAGAATTTGGAATGAACACTTAGCACGGATTGAGTTTTCTTACGATAATAGGTTTTATGTCAGTATCAGGATGACGCCTTATGAGGCCCTTTAGGGAAGGCAATACTGATCTCCCTTATATCGGAATGAAGTTGGAGAGCGCAAGCTGCTCGGATCCGAAGTGGTCCAAAGGACCAAAGACATAGTGGATCTAATCAGAGGACGGCTGGTAGCAACCCCGGGATGGACAGAAGAAGTATGCTGATTTGACTCGAAAGGTCAAAGAGTATGAAATAGGGGACCTAGTGTTGTTAAAGGTATCCCCTTGGAAACCCTTGGAAAGGATCGATGAGGTTCGGAAAGAAAGGAAAGCTAAGTCCACGATTTGTAGGACCCTTAGATATATTACGATGTATTGGGAAGTTATCAAATGAACTAGCCCTACCCCCGAACCTACAGCAAGTTCATAACATGTTCCACATATCAATATTAAGGAAACATAATCCGAATGTCGGACACATGGGAGAATACGAGCGCCTAGACATGCAACCAGAGTTGACCTATATGGAGCAACCAGTAAGGGTTATAGATCGAAAAGGAACAAGTGCTTAGGAGAAGGGTTATCAAACTAGTCAGAGTTTGGTGGTAGAACCACAATATGGAAAATTGACTTGAGAGTTAGAAAGTGCAATGCTAAGAAAGTAACCCTATTCATTTTCTATCTGATTCCGGGACGGAATCCTTTTAAGGAGGGGAGACTGTAATAACCCCAATTTTTGGAATTTTTGAAACACTGATGAATAGTAACTTTTTGTTGATGATGCTGATTAAGGAAAATTATCAGACAACACTATATAGGAGTACTATTATGGAAATTCTGAGATCGTATTGGTATTCCATAAAGTAAATGAGTGTATGTAAAGGTCGTCAGAATTCGAATCCGGACACTTTGATTTTTTCCCGAAAATCCACCAGATACCGAAAGAATTGAGTATAAGGTAACATGATTAAAAGGATTTAAATTCAAGGATTATAAGAGAGGATCATAAAAGAAATATAAAATATTGAGAAAGGTTTAGGGAAACCCAAATAATAAGATCCCGGATATGATCCCTCATACGACGAACGAGAACGAAAATTAAGCGAACCGTATAACAGATAAGCGGTCATTAGCCAAGTAATTAAGGATTAATCAAAGAGGTTAGTGGGTGATGATGTCATCACACCACAAAGGGAAGACAAGTGTTAAAAGATGACACAAGCTTGATGACATAAGCATGACAAAGGGATTTTTTTTTGTTGGTTGATTTTGGACCATGCAAAATTACCCATGGTAAAAAAAATTTAAATCATTTGCTAAGACAAAAAGAGAAGCAACCAAGCATTATTTCATAAAACAAAAAGGAGTGTTGACTTTTGCTTCCAAGAACAAAGCTCTCGGCCAAAACAAACCCAGGAACTTCAAACTTCCATATCGCCTTCAATACTCACTCAAATGTTGTGTTCTATAGCTCGTTGGAAAAGTATTGAGATGACCTACAACTCTTGTTCACAAGTCTCGTCCAAATAAGCATGGTAAGACCCTCATTTTTACAGTTCTTTCAATCGGACTTTTAGAAACTTCAAAGCCTAACTTTGTGTTCTTGATTTCTTTGGAAAGATCAAGCTTGTAGGAGGCTCCCTAAGGCTTCCTAGAAACTTAACACCTCCCAAGGAAGGTATAAACTTCAAACCCTAGCCTTTACTTTGATTATTAGTGAGTTTGATGGTTGGTTTTCTAAATGAGAAGCATGATCTTTGATTATTAATAGTTTGATTTGAATTTGGAGTGATTTGGTGAATGAATCTTGTTATAGTTAATAGAACTTGATTGTAGTTGGTTGAGATGAAAAATCTGGAGAATAAGTACTGGTATAGTATTATTTAGTTGAGGTTTTTATGTGTTAATAATTGTGGGTTGTTTGGTGAGGTTTTGGTGTAGTGAGAAACTTGGAAAACTCGTAAACATAGCCGTCGTAATGCCCGTTTTCCTTAGACTGTTGTACATGAATCTCGGACCAGATAAATCACTGAACAATTTGTAACTTTGCCATGTTTAGCTAGATCGTGTCGTAAGCTTCATTTTGGTATTTAGTTCGCTTGAATCCGATGTACGGTTTAGGAGAAACGACCGTTTTAAGTAACGGCGTTTCACGAACGAACCTTTACCCCTCGCCTTATTTTGAAACCTTGGTTAAGGCCCTTAAATGACTAATTGGGGTATGAAACAATTTTGTAAAGTGGATTAGGCAGTTGATAGGGTACTCGCGAAAGAATCGCCTTAAAATTCTTAATGGTTAATTTATTAAAAATGGTGGAGCCGAGGGTACTCGAGCGACTTATGTGATTCGTTAAGCGTAAAAGTGACCATAAGCGAACGTTAGAGTCCAATTGGTTAAAGTCTAGTTTCTTAAGCGACCGGGGTTTCATTCCGACTTATGTTATTGTTCATAGGTTATCGGACCCACTCTAAGCTTAAGTCTATCCGGGAACACTCAGGCAAGTTTTCTACCCGTTATACTGTTGTTGTGATGTATATATGTATATGCATTATCTTGTGATAAGTGCATGATTGTTATTAGCAAATCTTGCAATATATTGGAGCATGTGATATGATATTTATATGCATGTTTATTTCGTAATCTTGATATCTAATTGTTGATTCAATGCTTATAAGTTGCATAATACCTATGCTAGAGATAAGCAGTAGTTGCGTATACCCTTAGTATAGGGGACCCAAAGGTGAACATTTTCTAAACCGGGAGTCGATGTTCCCGAGTATAATATATATATATATATATATTTATATATATATATAGATATATTTTTCAAAACTATTAATCGAATAAGGTTTATTCGATAACTTTATTTTATTAAATGAATATTATTTTGAATATTCATTCGAGGACTTATGACTCCGCTTAATTTATTAAATGAATATTATTTTTGAATATTTATTCGAGGACTTATGACTCCGCTTATTTTATTAAATAATATTCTTTATTTTATTAAAGAATAATGTTTCGATAATCAAACTTATTTTCGATTATTCAAATAAAGATCGTGTTTTCGTATAAGTATATCTTTGGTTATTTATTATTCATTTCAAGTATGAGTTTAAAAACTTCTACTTCAATTATTTTCATAGAGAATATCCTTTATGGGAATATTATTTAAATGATAATATTCAGATATTTTCTAATATATCGGGACTGATTTATTTCATTAAATCAGCATTACTCCAAACATTCTTAAAAATGTTTTCGAGTCTTCAAAATGATTTTAAAGGTTAGAGCGGATCCCAAAACTCATTTTTATATTTAAGATCGTTCTTTAAAAGGGGATTTAAATACTCGCTCAAAACTTGAGGGATTCGGCTCTGTGGTGTATTTTATATTCGCAACGAGGTTGCTGCTTTGATAAATGAATTGATTACTTACCCAACGTTCGGGAAGTAAGTCCATCTATTGAGTCGGCATAAACAACATGGGCTCTCAGTGGGCGTCCATGAAAGTGTAAGTGGCTCAGTGGGAGTCCATCAATGCGAAAGTGGCTGAGTGGCAGTCCAGCATAAGGCCCTAATGTGGCCAGGGTGATGACCAGTGGGGGATTCATCCATCTACTAGTAGAAAAGGTGAATTAATTGGTATCTTTGCCTGATCAGCAAGATATCAGGTTTATGCCAAAATTCTGTTTTTCCAAATTCATTGGATATTGCAACTCTGTTTATAATTTTCATAACAGAGGTTTTCAAGGAGTGTAAGAAATGTATATATATAGGTGTATATATATATATATCGGGACTTAATGAAGTATCTCGTAACTTCATTTCTTTCAAATGATATTTCAAAGATTGAATGTATTCAAGTCTTATCTTGTAGTCTCATCAGTGTGATGAACTTTTGAAACTGATTATAACTTGAACGGTGGTAGTTCAAGTAGTATTTGGAAAAGATATAAGTATATTGGAGTATCTTGTAACTTCATCTTTTAAACTTATATCTAGTAAATGATTATCTTATGCATGTCAAAGATTTTCAGAAAAATGTTGAGACAAGGTTAGATATATGAGATCACCTTGCAACGATATTTTTATACAGTTATAAACTGGAACTCTGTGTATATTATACATGTCAGAGGATTTCAAAGATTGTGAAAAGTATATATATATACTGAATATTTTGCGACTTGGTCGCGTTAAGATAACAAACTTGGTTCCTTTCTTTTTGACCAAGACTTTCATGAGTACTATGAGGATGCTCACATATTGTAAATCATTATACATATTATTTTGGTGGGCTTGTTGCTCACCCTGGCTTTCTTCTGTCATCACACAACAACAGATAGACAAGATGAACATGATCAAGCTCCCAATTCGTGAGCGGTTAGGAAACGTTCCGCAGTTTCCTGTAGGCGTTGATGTCGTTGTAGCTGAGGTAGGAGCTACCAGTAGGCTAGGCTTTCAACTTTTGTTGTGCTAGACTTATGTATATTTATGAATTGTAATAATGGCAAAGAATATGTAAATTATTCAGAAAACCTTTTTATGGTGAAATGGTTTATAATTGTGGAATAAAATGAGTTGTGTTACTTTTGGTATTCATCTCTGAGACTATAAGTTGTGGTGTGTGTGTATATTGTGGGGTCACAGTACGCAGTAGTTGATTGACTATTAAGATTAAGTATTGATAAGGGAAATGGAACGCGTGACAACCCGAATCCCCGACCCCGGATTTGGGGGTGTTACAACTTTAATCAACTAACAAATCATCCAACTATCCCATTCACTTCATTTCCACCACAAATACATTCAACAAATAACAAACCCTCCCAAGAACATTGCTCTCAGCTTTTTCACTATTTTCAAGAAGAAAAATTCCAAAAAATCAAGATCCAAGCTTTATTAATTTGCAAGGTAATTACCCAAGGTCCCTTATGATTAGATAAGCATATCCTAGGAGTTTAAGCTTCTATTTCTTCATGAATCTCTTCCAATAAATCAAGGAAGAAGATGATGAATAGTGTTTTCAAGATTTCTAACTTTATTTTCTTTGATTTCCTTTAAGATCCAAGCATTTCTAAGCTATCTCAAGGCTTCTTAAGGCTTCCTAGCTACTCTATTCAATCCAAGGAAGGTATAACCCCTCCAAACCCTAACTTTACTTTGATTATTAGGTTTGGTTTTGTTTGTTATAGTTTATAAGAGCATGATTCTTGTATGTTTAGAGTTTGGTTGGAATTATAATGATTTTGGGTTATAAATCTTGGTTGTTGGTTGATGAACCTTAAGTATGGTTAGTAGCTCTTGTTTGAGATTGAATAAGTTGTAAAAATCATGAGGTTATAGACTGAATTAGTAAGGTTTGGATGAAGTTTGGTGGTATTGGTGGTTATGGGTTGATTTGTGGTTGATTTGTGGTTGATTTGAACTTTGGTAATCGCGTAAACATAGCCGTCGTAATGCCCAATTTACCTTAGACTGTTTTGTGCTTAACTTTTGCATCAAAACACTCACTGCCATGAACTGACCATTGCCATGATTAGATATTTCATGTTATGATCTTCGTTTTGATATGTGGTTCGCTTGAATCCGATGTACGGTTTAGGAGAAACGACCGTTTTAAGTAACGTCGTTTTGCGACCGAACCCTTACCCCTCACCTTACTTTAAAACCTTGGTTAAGGCCCTTAAATGAATAATTGGAGTATAAAGAAATTATGTAAAGTGGATTAGGCAGTTGGTAGGGTACTCGCGAAAGGATCGCCTTAAAACCCTTAATGGTTAATTTATTAAAAATGGTGGAGCCGAGGGTACTCGAGCGACTTAAGTGAATCGTTAAGCGCAAAAGCGAATGTTAGGGTCTAATTGGTTAAAGTGTAGATTCATAAGCGACTTTAGTTTAATTCCAACTTATATATTGTTTATAGGTTACCAGACTCGTCCCAAGCCTTTTATCACCCCTAGTCGCTCAGGCAAGTTTTCTACCCGTTATACTGTTGTTGTGATGTATATATGTATATGCATTATCTTGTGATAAGTGCATGATTGTTATTAGCAAATCTTGCGGTATATTGGAGCATGTGATATGATATTTATATGCATGCTTGTTTCGTAATCTTGATATCTAATTGTTGATTCAATGCTTATAAGTTGCATAATACCTATGCTAGAGATAAGCAGTAGTTGCGTATACCCTTAGTATAGGGGACCCAAAGGTGAACATATTGCTAAACCGGGAGTCGATGTTCCCGAGTATAATATATATATATATATAGATATATAGTTTTCAAAACTATTAATCGAATAAGGTTTATTCGATAACTTTATTTTATTTACTGAATATTATTTTGAATATTCTTTCGAGAACTTATGACTCCGTTTATTTTATTTACTGAATATTATTTTGAATATTCATTCGAGGACTTATGACTCCGTTTATTTTATTTAATGAATATTATTTTGAATATTCATTCGAGGACTTATGACTCTGTTTATTTTATTTAATGAATATTATTTTGAATATTCATTCGAGGACTTATGACTCCGTTTATTTTATTTAATAAATATTATTTTGAATATTCATTCGAGGACTTATGACTCCGCTTATTTATTAAATAATATTCTTTATTTTATTAAAGAATAATGTTTCGATAATCAAACTCATTTTCGATTATTCAAATAAAGATCGTACTTTCGTATAAGTATATCTTTGGTTATTTATTATTCATTTCAAGTATGATTTTTAAAACTTTTACTTCAATTATTTTTTTAAGGATTCTCCTTATGGTAATATTATTTAAATAATAATATTCAAATATTTTCTAATATATCGGGACTGATTTATTTCATTAAATCAACATTACTCCAAACATTCTTAAAAATATTTTGGAGTCTTTAATATGATTTTAAAAGTTAGAGCGGATCCCAAAAACTCGTTTCCAGATTTAAGATCTTCCTTTTGAAGGAGACTTGAATATTCGCTCAAAAAATCTTAGGGATCCGGCTCTGTGGTGTATTTTATATTCGCAACGAGGTTGTTGTTTTGAGAAAACAATTTGATTACTTGCCCAATGTTCGGGAAGTAAGTCCATCTAATTGAGTCGACATAAGCGACAGGCCGGGGTACGGTCTATTAAGGTGTAAGAGGCTGGGTGACAGTCCATCCACGCGTGAGTGGCCGGGTAATGGTCCCGCGAGGTCCTAATGCGGCTGGGTGATGACCGGCGAGGAATTCATCCATCTACAGTAGAAAAGGTTACTTATTGGTATCTTTTCCTGATCATCAAGATATCGGGTTTATGCCAAAATTCTTTTCTCCTTTCCAAATTCATTGGATATTGCAACTCTGTTTATAATTTTCATAACAGAGGTTTTCAAGGAGTGTATGAAATGTATATATATAGGTGTATATATATATCGGGACTTAATGAAGTACCTCGTAACTTCATTATTTATAATGATATTTCAAAGATTGAATCTATTCAAGTCTTTTCTTGTAGTCTCATCTATGTGATGAACTTTTGAAACTGATGATACCTTGAACGGTGGTAGTTCAAGTAGTATCCGGAAAAGATATAAGTATATTGGAGTATCTTGTAACTTCATCTTTTAAACTTATATCTGGTTAATGATTATCTTATGCATGACAAAGATTTTCACAAAAACGTTTAGACAAGGTTAGATATATGAGATCACCTTGCAATGATATTTTTATACAGTTATAAACTGGAACTCTATGTATATTATGCATGAAAGAGGACTTCCAAGATTTTGAAAAGTATATATACATATATACTGAATATTTTGTGACTTGGTCGTGATAAGATATCAAACTTGGTTCATTTCTTCTTGACCAAGACTTTCATGAGTACTATGAGAATGCTCATATATTGTTAATTATTATACATATTATTTCGGTGGGCTTGTTGCTCACCCTTGCTTTCTTCTTTCATCACACAACAACAGATAGACAAGATGAACAGGACCAAGCTCCCAATTTGCGAGCGGATAGGAAATGTTCCGCAGTGTCCTGTAGGCGTTGATGCCGCTGTAGCTGAGGTAGGAACTACCAATAGGCTAGGCTTTCAACTATTGATAAACCAGACTTATGTATATTATGAATTGTAATAATGGCAAAGAATATGTAAATTATTCAGAAACCCTTTTGAGGTGAAATGTTTTATAATTGTGGAATAAAATGACTTATGTTATTTTTGGTATTCATCTCTGAGACTATAACTTGTGGTATGTGTGTATATTGTGGGGTCACAGTACGCAGTAGTTGGTTGTTTATAAAGATTGAGTGTTATTAAGGGAAATGGAACTCGTGACAACCCGGATCCCCCACCCCGGATTTGGGGGTGTTACAAAAATGGTATCATAGCCAAGCATTATAAACCTCAGAGATGATATGGCGTTAAGATAATAAGTTCACTACGATAATAAGAACTCTTGCCAAGTTCATAGTCGGGCTACCTAACGTAGTACTGACAGTTAAAACCCTTATGGGAACCCTTATAAATATCATGATAGTAACATAGTTCATTCTCGTATAGGGCAGCGGGGCACCAAACCCTGAGGTTCAGGAGCATCAGCATGAGAATATTTTATTACATGCTGGAGATCAAATTATGAATCCGATAGGGTACCCTAACGAGGGACCGGATGAGATTCATATTGAGAATGGTGCGGTTGAGGTTGTTATTCCAGAAGGGATTGTTGTTGAGGAGGATCTTGTGGAGGATCCTAACGAGAATGAAGAGAGGACCGCTAAGGAATTGATGACCGTAGTCAGGGCGGCTACCAGAGCTAGATTGGCCTTGAGGGTGGCACTAGAGGATGAAGAGTTACCAAGGGCACCGAGGATAGTGAGGGCAGAAGTAGTGGGACCTTCCACATCATCAATTATACCAGTAGCAGACCCTCTCCCAGAAGTTCTGGTAGACATTCATGAGGTTCGACCAATTCCTGTTCCCTCCCCTGTACATAGCCCAGCATCTACAGAGGAAATGCCACCTTTATCTTCTGCACCATTGTCACCTGATACCGTGCTTGGTTATCCATTTGGATCTCTTCGGTCTGCACCACCTGCACCCCATGGACTGCTAGATGCTACCACTCAGGCTTCTCTTATCGCCAATTATCATATGACTTTGGGTGGCCTGTCTGAGGCTCGTAATGTTAGAAGTGATCTGTTGGACCGACTTACTGCACCAAGAATTGAGGGCGGGGTACTTCCGGCAGGATTAGCTTATAGCATGGAAAGGATTGAGGCTACCACCCGAATTACAGCTAGAGGCCATCTTGAGGGTCAGATTGATCCAGCTCTACTTGCGACTATCTTAGACCTCATCACCGCCTTAATGGAGCAGGTTAGGGATGTCGTGCGTACCCGCATTTCTTGATCCAGAATAATGTGCAGGGTATGGGCAATTAGACAAGGATTACATGCAGCACCACTTTTGGAGGATTAGCCTAAGTTATGAATGATTAGTTTTTAATGACTAGATGATTATCTGTGGTAGTACTTTTGGGATAGAAGCGATCAGGCCAAATGATGTAATTCTCTTTCAGGTGTTTAGTTGTTGTACCCTCGAACAAATGGTTATGTATATATTCGTTCCTTTCAGTTCAGATTAGTTTGTGGTGAAAAAGTTCATATTGTTAATTGCACTATTAACACTTAAGAGTGTCATGAAGTTATAGATCTTTAGAATTCATAATTTATGATCATGTATGGACTGAACGAGGGAAAGAATTAAGCAAAGTAAGTAAGACAAATATAAAGAGATTCTCAAATATTTTCCAAGCATTATGCCCCCACGAAGAATAAGATTTGGGGCAAACCCTGAATGTGATAATCAGGGAGGTCGCATTTAAGATATAAGGAACCCAGAACATAATGAAGTGGAAAATGAGACGGTCCTCCAATGAGGCAATTCATGGACCTGCCTAAACAAAACTAATACTTTTACCCCCAAACACCACCTTGAGGAAATATTATGGTGTGAAATTCTTTCAGGACCTTTAAGTCGCTAAGCTCTCAGAGTTCCAAGAAACAAGCTGACCCAGTCGAGGCAAGATCCTGGCTAAAGGAAATAGAGGAATCATTTGAGATTCTAAATGATTGACGAAGCACAAAAGACTATTTTTGCCACTTACCTTCCTAAGAGAGAGGCCACCCGCTGGTGGAAAGCTAAGGAAGATAGAGAGATAGTGTAAAAGCTTTAGATCCAGAACAAAGGCGGACGAGTATGATGAATTATGAAGCTAAGTTGTAAAAGTTGTCAAGATTCATTCTGATGACAAGAATACCATAACGACGTGATGTTTGAAGTCAATGAGTAGTGGATTCATGAAATGATTGTAATAGAAAAGAAACTGAAGTGGAAAGGAAAATAAAGACAATAGAGTTTGAGGGATGATAAGGGAGTTGGGTATGAGGAAACCCTAAAGACTCGTAGCAATAGAAATAGAAAAGTATGTAATCGTCAGGATGATGGTGATTCCCCATAAGTTAAAGTTGATGGTTGAAGGCATAAGAGATACATATATTTTATCCCCTGTAAGTTGGGAGGATTCGAGGAAACCTTGAGATAGTTCGAAGGATAAATAACGAGACGCGGATAGACTGAGGAGACAAGAAAGTAAGAAATTAGGAAAATTGGATGAAGGAAGTGACCTTCAAGAATGTGAAGTGTAAGACCGGTGGCATGATACCTAGAAAGGGAGATGCCAGGTATGAAAGATATCCCAACATTGAGATGACTGTTGAGATAAACAATAATAGTAAATGAGGAATTATTAAGAAGAAGTTCACGTTGAACACGACCAATATCTTCCAGAACATCCTTGTTATCGTTACCAAATTAGGCAAGAAAAGCGGATAACCATTGTTATCTTTTTAAGGCCATATTAATTGACCTCATTTTGAATACAGAGGTTATTGTGAAATTGGTATAGACTATCGAGGTGGGAATGATTGAATAAGATAATCTATCAAGGATATATGACTTGATTTATCCATGGAAGGATACAAGTACCTTTTTAAAGGTGAAGTTAAGGATATAACTTCGATAACTTGAGATGAACCCTAGGGGAATGCATAAAGGTTGGCATTTCGCCCTTAATAAGGACAGTATGAGTTTTGATAGTATGGAACGAAGGACTAAGGTAACAACAACCTTTAAAGGTCAGTAGAGAAATTTTTCTGAAGTACATAGACAACGGTTCTAGTATTAGTAAATGGTATTTTGATATGCCCTGTATCTAGGGAATACAGGAGGAACGATTCAAGGATAACCTTAGAGGTTTTACAAGGAGAAAGGTAATATTCAAAGTTCTCAAGAATAGAAATTTTGATGAAGGAAATATGACGTAATTATAATAATGCCAGGTGGGGCACGTGTTGAACCATAAGAAAGTATAGATCGATCCAATGAGAGTCGAGATTGGTGAAAACAAGAAGGACCCAAGATAAGAGACGTCCTAAGTATGATCGAGAGTCATTCATGGCAATGTTTACATCTAAAGACTAAGGCAATGACTTATGGAAAAAAATGGTGATATATTTTTTTTACCAAAGCGTAAGGAAGAGCATCTTCACATAAGCAGTGATTGAAATGAGGTAGAAAAATTATTTGGAGGTGGTTAAAATGATATTGACTGTAAGGAAATTTTACTATCAGGAAAGGCCAAAGAGGTGGCCGACACTTTAAAGGTAAGAGGATAATTATAGGCGTTCGTGCCAGAGGAATACAGTGATGATGGTTAAAGCTGTGAAGGTTGTATTATGGTTTGGAAGATTGAAATTCCTTCTGATGACTGTGCAATACCCAACCGTAATAGTAGTTTGGTAAAGATTTAATTCATGTAATCGCCATGAGCGGGCTTTCTATCTTAGAAGGTCCTATCTTGAGATAAGCCAGGAGCATGTTACGAAAGGACTAAATGAACCTTTGAGCTTCATGTCTCCCAGTAAAGAAATATGGGTAATAATGGTATTAGTCTGCTATCGTTGCTTTGATTGAAACTCTTCTGCAATTTTATCTGCTTCATGTCATGTATGTACGTCCGGATCAGGAATGTTCTTCACGAATCATGAGTGGTGATTATGTTACCTCCTTAGAAGATTTTAATACGGCAGATATGGACTCCGTATGATTAGATATTAAGATTCTGAGGAAAATAAATGACTACCATAGGTTCGTGGTGGACTATAGTAATGCATCAACGTTCTATGAATATTTATACAATGACAACTGTGAGAGTTGTATTAGAATGGATGTTTAGATTGAGTACCACTAATCGGGTCGTGGTGATGTATGAGTTATCATTGATAGACTAATTAAGTCGATTATCTACCTATTGAATATTTATTCCTTCTTATCGATAAAGAGTAGTATTACTATACGAAGAAGGTTACGGATTAGCAATGGATTCTAGTAACTATGATGTCTAGAATGAAATCCGAGATTCTATTTTTGATGTCGAGGGAGTTTCAAAAGTGAGTGTTTATGAACTCGAGCAAGAGCATGGATCCATGGAATGATGGACGGAATAGTAAATATTCTGGCACATGAAATGCGTTGCTATAATAATTGATGTTGATATATATACACATATGTTTTATTCTCCTATGACAAACCTCTATAGTTCAGGGGTAGATTCCAAGCCAGATATTTGTGGCAGTATTTTTCATATACAATTCTCTTCAATTCGTTCTTTTCACTCCTTTTCATTTTGTATAAGCTGAGAAGAACAACCCTTCCAGAAGGGGAGGTATTGCCGAATGACTATCTATCTGTGTGATAGAAGCCTAGTAGGATACCACATGTTGTTTAATTGCTTGTCAAGTACTAAAGGTTGTCCACCTTCTGTACTAACTATGCAATAGAACAAGTGTTCATGATCATAGTGATCTCTCAATAAAATCTTTTACTTCTATACAATAGATCAAGCTTTTGAAGATGGAAGCAGCTAAAGGAAGTAGTATCAGTGCGGTGGTATTCCGAATCTAACGCGTTCATGATACTAAGGTTGACGCGGTTATTAAAAGGTTATAAAACTCTAGCGAGCAATAGTGTAACCAGTATAGTATTATGTACGGAAGATAGTAATGACTACGAACTAGAAAATAATGGGTATTGAGAAGCAAAACCTATAATGCTAGAAGCTATGATGAGATTCTATGCAATAGACTTGAAAGAATTTGGAATGGTCATTTATCACGGATTGAGTTTTCTTACGACAATAGATCATATGTCATTATCGAGATGTTGCCTTATGAGATCCTTGAGGGAAGACAATGTCGATCTCCCTTATGTGTTATAACCGGCATTTTCGTGTAATACTATTTGTAAATTTGGTGCAATTTTAAAACCGAATGCCAATATATTCAACTATTGTATGCTTGTGTGAATGAGAATTTCTGCGTCTTAAATTTTGCGTTATGTGGTATATGATTTTTCAAAGCAAAAGTTTATTTATTTCTTTTATTTTTGATTTATAAGGAATATTTTAAACCTTGAATAAATTTCTTTTTAAAAGTTATTTTGTTCACAAATTTCAAAAGTGGTTTTATAAAATTTCTAAAAATCCAAGTTATTTTATGATATAAATTTTATAATTTTTGAACTAGTATTTTATTTTATAAAAATAAATCTTTATAAATTTTAATTGTCATAATTAGCAAATTACATGGTTGCCCTTACATGCAAATCCTTTTCTATTTAAATTTAAAGGGCTAAAGAGACAATTCCAACCCCACTAACTCTTATTTTACTAGCCAAATTCCTTCTTTGCCCTTGCATGCAAAATGATCCAAGTATAATTGGAAGGTTAGTCTTGTCAATTCTCATTCCCACTCACATTTTGTCAAATCAAAAACCATAAAAAAAGCAAATGGCATGATCATTCACTCCACTCACACCACACTTTCTCCTCCCTCCCTCCTCCCTCTCTCACTCTCGGCCCTCCTCCCCCTCACTCTCGGGTTTTAGCCGAGACCAACCCCCTCCCCATTTTCTTCATTCCTCAACCAAGCTCCCACCTTCTATACAAGTAAATACTACTTCCCATATCATGATCACATATATTTTAAGGAGTTTTGAGTAAAAAGTTTAAGTTTTAAGGTTGCATATCAAGGTTTTAGTTAAAACTCAAAGTACAACCTTGATTCTTATGGATTTAAGGTTGTTCTTTAGAGGACTACAAGGAATGGTGAAGTGCCAAGTCTTGAGAAGGAAACTCTTGATGTTGAATGGCCATTTCCCTTCCATTTCATTCGGCCATGACCTCAAGGGAGCCGAATGAATGGTCCTTGAGATCATTCTTGTTGCTTTGTTCAATCTTTGTATGTTTATGTGATAATGGCATGAATCTTGTAGTGAAAATTTGATGAAACTCTTTGCATGCTAAGTGATCATCTAGATATAGCTTATGCTAGGCTTTCATGTCAATTTCATGGTGAAATATATTTAGAAAACATGTTGCTTTGGTTGGTAAAACTCGAAGACGTGCATGCATGTGGATTTCTCTTAGAATTTTATAAGATTTTGATCATTTGGAAAGATTTTGATAGTAAGCTTTAATTTCAGTAGGAATAAGGTGTTAATATTGATTAGTGTTCCTTGATGTATGGTAATAATTCGGGTATATTTTATAAGAAAAACATAACTTGTTATTTTCAAAAACTTGATGACTTGTGAGTTGTGAAATATGGTTTCTTTTGTTTTGCCATGATTGCACCTTAGGTAAGGATGATCTCCACCAAGATTATTTTGAGTATAAGGGAGTTAGTTCAGTAGATCACCATGTTTAAGTCTTGGTTTGGGTAATGGGTTGTTGGTGGTTGAGTTTGTCAAGTCAAAACCTTGGAGAAAGGAGAGTTATAGTTTCTGCAGAAAATCAGTTTAGTACCCTGAGGTTTAGAGTGAGTTTTGACCATGTCATTGATGTGCACTTTGAGTCACAAGCAACCAGAAGTTAGTATTGGGAGTATATAAAAGGTTTTAGGTGTTGGTTGGAGGTTTGCATGTCGTTTGGTTAGGTGCACAAGTAGAATAACAAAATCTGTCCAGCAGGGGACAGTTTTGTTGCAACTTAGAAATAGGGATATTTGACCATGTCATGGGTAGGCACTCATTAGGCCCTATTGGGCCTTAGTTAGAGGGAGTGTCAGAGAAGTTTTTTCAACCATAGTTCATAGGATATGAGTTAGAACCATGTGACACAAGTTAATTCTAGTCAGGGCGTTTTCTGCCCAGAAAAACAGGGGAACCTTGGACTTTTAGCTTAGGCCCAAGAAGGCCCAAGCCAGTCCCTTGAGCCACATCAAGTTTGGGAGATGCCCTAAGGTCAGGAGAGTCTTGTGTAAAAGTTTTGAAGGAAAACCTATAGTTTAAGGGTGTCTAATGCACTCAAGAAACCATAGATGTCATTCTGAAATTTGCACCAGTGAGCACTTTCACTTATCACATAGTTTTAGAACACTTAGGAGTGAGATTTAGGTTGACCACCATAGTTGTAAGATAGTATAAGGTCATTAGAGCAAAAGGCCCAAGTGAGGGTCAATAGGTCTTGGATAGTTTAGTAAAGGCACATCAAGTTAGGAAGCCAAAATTTGAAGACTTTGTCTACTTTAGCGACCAAGTGACTTAAGTTGTGAGTCGAGATCATCCAAGCCTATGTTGCATTATGGTGTATATGGTGTTATTTGGTATTAATATATGATATGTGATTACGTGGCTATGTGTGTGCAATTATAATTTAAAGGTGAATATAAATTAAGTGCATATAGGCCTAAGTGCCATCCGTGTTTAAATTCGGGTTGTAAATAGGTTAAGTTGGTGAGAATATATTATAATGAGGATTATTATTATTATTTATGTAGGATCTCGAGACGAGGGTAAACTTGCCATAAAGGTCGAGTGAAGCTTCCAATTGCTCCTACCAGTCAGACCAGACCAGCCTTTCTCAAGGCAAGTGATTCAACCTGTCT
This sequence comes from Apium graveolens, assembly GCF_009905375.1. Classification (NCBI taxonomy): domain Eukaryota; kingdom Viridiplantae; phylum Streptophyta; class Magnoliopsida; order Apiales; family Apiaceae; genus Apium; species Apium graveolens. The sequence continues at coordinate 255,648,368 of NC_133652.1, forward strand.
TTCGTATTTACTGTAAATAGTTCATATATATCGATGTAATTATCCTGAGTCATTTTGATATATTTAAATCAAGCGTATCTTTTGTTTATCTTTGAATCATATAAAAATGCCATGAACCCTCGAGTACGTATTGCAAGTAGTTCAAAAGTCATATCATGATAGTATATTAAAGTAATTTGAATGCCATGATAAAAGAAAGGGTAGTTATAACTCTTGATTGATTCTCTTGATTAACATGCTGATGATTCCTAAGTATTGATATCTCATCCTGATACTTGAATCCCTATAGAAACTTACCTTGAATCCTGAAAGCCAAGTATTTATCAAAGTGATTCCTCATTGATTCATACCCCTCTTTCTTATCCTAAAGCTTGACAATTCTGATATATCCTAAGCTAAAGATCATTTCTTCATACCTTAACACCCTTAGTATTCATGAAGCTTATCTTCTTGATGATCCAACACCTGTACCTTGACGAGAAACCATTGCTTTAAGCCCAGTTTGGCATTACCCCTTCATATTATCCATTAGCCTCACTAAATTTCCTTGTCCAAGTTTTGACATATGAAAACCTTTTAGTTACCCTAATAGAGTAAAGTTTTGTGAATCATGGCCCTGAGATTTAGTACCATATTTCCCGTGTTTCGAGTTGATCTATAATCCCTTGATAAAAATGTTTACTGTTAAAAGAGATTTTGTTATAATTCGGCATCAGTTTTTGAAATAAATAAAATATGGGTTTTCAGTCCCAAAGGGGGATAAATGTTTTCTTTGAATAGTGGATCTGGACTGAGACGTGAGTCCTTTCCACACTTATATTAGGCTTAAAAGTTGCCTAGGGATTCCCATTAATGTTCTAGAACCCAGCGAGGTTCGGGATTACTTCGCGGCTGATCACCGGCTGTAATCCGTAACGTCATAAAATGATTTTGATTAAGATATGATTTTGAAATTGTTTTGATACAAGCAAAATGATGCCATTACCCAAAGTTTTATCTCTTGTTATCATTGGTTATGTCTTCCCATTGTCATTCTCTAATGTATATCTCAAATTATGTTTTGTATCGTACTGTTTAGCACTTGTTAAGTATTTGGCTCACTCCTTGCTTTACCCTGATATTACAGCTAGCAGCTATGGTTAGATTCAAGCAGACCGCCCGTAAGACCTGTAATGCTGATGCTTATGTTCGAGCTCAGGTAGAATAAGAGATAGTAGTTTTGTGTGAGGACTCGATATTTAAAATCAGCTGTAATAGATGGTAGTGTTGGGCTGTTCCAAACCCTAAACTGTAAGATCTTGGATTTGGTTATGTTTATTTATTTTTAAATAATGTAATAGTTATATTTAATTTTGCTGGTTAAGTTGGGGGTATGACATTATGTTAGGATGAAGTTGTAGAGCGCAAGATGCTCGGACCAGCAGTAGTCTAAAGGACCACGGATATAATAGATCTAATCAGAGGACGGTTGGTAGTAGCCCAAGATGGACATAAGAAGTATGTTGAATTGACATGAAAGGGCAAAGAATAGGAAGTACGGGACCTAGTGCTGTTATAGGTATTCCCTTGGAAAGGATGAATGAGGTTCGGATAGAAAGGAAAGCTAAGCCCACGAATTGTTGGCCCCTTTGAGGTATTAAGACATATTGGGAAGTTAGCATATGAGCTAGCCTTACCCCTGAAACTGTACAAGTTCATAACGTGTTCCACGTATCAATGTTAAAGAAGTGTAATTCGGATGCCAGACAAATAGAGGCATATGAGCGCATAGACATGCAACTAGACGTAACCTATATGGAGCAACCAGGAAGGGTTATAGATTGAAAAGGAACAAGTGCTTAGGAGAAGGGTTATCAAACTAGTCAGAGTTTGATGGTGGAACCACAATGTGGGAAAATTGACTTGAGAGTTAGAAGGCACAATGCTAGAAAAGCATCCCCAATTGTTTTCTATCTGATTCCGGGATGGAATCCTTTTAAGGAGGGGAGACTGTAATAACCCCAAAATTTTGGACTTTTTGTAACCCTTATGAATAGTGATTTTGCAGATTATGCTGAATAAGAAAACTTTTCATGCCACACTTTGTAGAGGTTCTTTTATTGTTATTCTGAGATCTTATTAGTACTCTATATTGTATATAAGTATATGTAAAGATCGTTAGAATCCAAATTCGAACACTTTGATTTTTCTCGAAAATCCACCAGATACCGAAAGAATTGAGTATAAGGTAACATGATTAAAAGGATTTAAATTCAAGGATTATAAGAGAGGATCATAAAAGAAATATAATATATTGAGAAAGGTTTAGGGGAACCCAAGTAATAAGATCCCGGATATGATCCCTCAAACGATTAGCAAGAACAAACGATAAACGAGTCGTAAAACAATTAAATGACAAGTAATGCAAGAGAGATTAGTTCAAGGATTATGGATGATAATCAAGCAATTAATCAAGGATTAGCATAAGAAGATGCTTCCACCACCAAGTGATGACAATTGGCAAAAGATGAAGTCACTAGGATGATGTCATGTTTAGTCATACTCCACTCACTTTAATCAACCAACAAATCATCCAAATATCCCATTCACTTCATTTTTCCACCACAAATACATTCAACAAATAACAAACCATCCCAAGAACATTGCTCTCGGCTTTTTCACTATTTTCAAGAAGAAAAATTCCAAAAAATCAAGATCCAAGCTTTGTTAATTTGCAAGGTAATTACCCAAGGTCCCTTATGATTAGATAAGCATATCCTAGGAGTTTAAGCTTCTATTTATTCATGAATCTCTTCTAATAAATCAAGGAAGAAGATGATGAATAGTGTTTTCAAGATTTCTAACTTTATTTTCTTTGATTTCCTTTAAGATCCAAGCATTCCTAAGCTATCTCAAGGCTTCTTAAGGCTTCCTAGCTACTCTATTCAATCCAAGGAAGGTATAACCCCTCCAAACCCTAACATTACTTTGAGTATTAGGTTTGGTTTTGTTTGTTATAGTTCATGAGAGCATGATTCTTGTATGTTTAGAGTTTGGTTGGAATTATAATGATTTTGGGTTATAAATCTTGGTTGTTGGTTGATGAACCTTAAGTATGGTTAGTAGCTCTTGTTTGAGATTGAATAAGTTGGAAAAATCATGAGGTTATGGACTGAGTTAGTAAGGTTTGGATGAAGTTTGGTGGTATTGGTGGTTATGGGTTGATTTGGGGTTGATTAGTGGTTGATTTGAGTAGTTTAAACTTTGGTAATCGCGTAAACATAGCCGTCATAATGCCCGATTTACCTTAGACTGTTTTGTGCTTAACTTTTGCACCAGAACACTCACTGCCATGAACTGACCATTGCCATGATTAGATATTTCATGTTACGAGCTTCGTTTTGATATGTGGTTTGCTTGAATCCGATGTACGGTTTAGGAGAAACGACCGTTTTAAGTAACGGTGTTTCGCGACCGAACCCTTACCCCTCGCCTTACTTTAAAACCTTGGTTAAGGACCTTAAATGACTAATTGGAGTATAAAGTAATTATGTAAAGTGGATTAGGAAGTTACTAGGGTACTCGCGAAAGAATCGCCTTAAAACCCTTAATGGTTAATTTATTAAAAATGGTGGAGCCGAGGGTACTCGAGCGACTTAAGTGAATCGTTAAGCGCAAAAGCGAACGTTAGGGTCTAATTGGTTAAAGTGTAGATTCATAAGCGTCTTTGGTTTAATTCCAACTTATATGTTGTTTATAGGTTACCAGACTCGTCCCAAGCCTTTTATCACCCCTAGTCGCTCAGGCAAGTTTTCTACCCGTTATACTTTTGTTGTGATGTATATATGTATATGCATTATCTTGTGATAAGTGCATGATTGTTATTAGCAAATCTTGCGATATATTGGAGCATGTGATATGATATTTATATGCATGCTTGTTTCATAATCTTGATATCTAATTGTTGATTCAATGCTTATAAGTTGCATAATATTATGCTAGAGATAAGCAGTAGTTGCGTATACCCTTAGTATAGGGGACCCAAAGGTGAACATATTGCTAAACCGGGAGTCGATGTTCCCGAGTATAATATATATATATATATATATATATATATATATAGTTTTCAAAACTATTAATCGAATAAGGTTTATTCGATAACTTTATTTTATTTACTGAATATTATTTTGAATATTCATTCGAGGACTTATGACTCCGTTTATTTTATTTACTGAATATTATTTTGAATATTCATTCGAGGACTTATGACTCCGTTTATTTTATTTAATGAATATTATTTTGAATATTCATTCGAGGACTTATGACTCCGTTTATTTTATTTTAATAAATATTATTTTGAATATTCATTCGAGGACTTATGACTCCGCTTATTTATTAAATAATATTCTTTATTTTATTAAAGAATAATGTTTCGATAATCAAACTCATTTTCGATTATTCAAATAAAGATCGTACTTTCGTATAAGTATATCTTTGGTTATTTATTATTCATTTCAAGTATGAGTTTTAAAACTTTTACTTCAATTATTTTTATAAGGATTCTCCTTATGGGAATATTATTTAAATAATAATATTCACATATTTTCTAATATATCGGGACTGATTTATTTCATTAAATCAGCATTACTCCAAACATTCTTAAAAATGTTTTCGAGTCTTCAAAATGATTTTAAAAGTTAGAGCGGATCCCAAAAACTCGTTTCTAGATTTAAGATCTTCCTTTCGAAGGAGACTTGAATATTCGCTCAAAAAATCTTAGGGATCCGGCTCTGTGGTATTCGCAACGAGGTTGCTGTTTTGAGAAAACAATTTGATTACTTGCCCAATGTTCGGAAAGTAAGTCCATCTAATTGAGTCGGCATAAGCGACAGGCCGGGGTACGGTCTATGAAGGTGTAAGAGGCTGGGTGACAGTCCATCCACGCGTGAGTGGCCGCGTAACGGTCTAGCGCGAGGTCCTAATGCGGCCTGGGTGATGACCGGCGAGGAATTCATCCATCTACAGTAAAAAAGATTACTTATTGGTATCTTTGCCTGATCAGCAAGATATCGGGTTTATGCCAAAATTCTTTTCTCCTTTCCAAATTCATTGGATATTGCAACTCTGTTTATAATTTTCATAACAGAGGTTTTTAAGGAGTGTATGAAATGTATATATATATAGGTGTATATATATATATATCGGGACTTAATGAAGCATCTCGTAACTTCATTATTTATAATGATATTTCAAAGATTGAATCTATTCAAGTCTTTTCTTGTAGTATCATCTATGTGATGAACTTTTGAAACTGATGATACCTTGAACGGTGGTAGTTCAAGTAGTATCCAGAAAAGATATAAGTATATTGGAGTATCTTGTAACTTCATCTTTTCAACTTATATCTGATTAATGATTATCTTATGCATGACAAAGATTTTCACAAAAATGTTGAGACAAGGTTAGATATATGAGATCACTTTGCAATGATATTTTTATACAGTTATAAACTGGAACTCTGTGTATATTATGCATGAAAGAGGACTTCCAAGATTTTGAAAAGTATATATACATATATACTGAATATTTTGCGACTTGGTCGCGATAAGATATCAAACTTGGTTCATTTCTTCTTGACCAAGACTTTCATGAGTACTATGAGAATGTTCATATATTGTTAATTATTATACATATTATTTCGGTGGGCTTGTTGCTCACCCTTACTTTCTTCTTTCATCACACAACAACAGATAGACAAGATGAACAGGACCAAGCTCCCAATTTGCGAGCGGATAGGAAACGTTCCGCAGTTTCCTGTAGGCGTTGATGCCGCTGTAGCTGAGGTAGGAACTACCAATAGGCTAGGCTTTTAACTATTGATAAACCAGACTTATGTATATTATGAATTATAATAATGGCAAAGAATATGTAAATTATTCAGAAACCCTTTTGAGGTGAAATGTTTTATAATTGTGGAATAAAATGACTTATGTTATTTTTGGTATTCATCTCTGAGACTATAACTTGTGGTGTGTGTGTATATTGTGGGGTCACAGTACGCAGTAGTTGGTTGTTTATAAATATTGAGTGTTATTAAGGGAAATGGAACTCGTGACAACCCGGATCCCTGACCCCGGATTTGGGGGTATTACAGATTTTTAAGTGGACTGCCCAACCAACTGAGTTGATATATATTTGTGAGATAATTTGGTCTTAATTATAAATTAGTGAAATTGGGCATCGAGTTTGATTTAATAGAAGGAGGTATTCATGCAATGTAACTTTTTTTTATAATATTTTTCTTTGTTTGATTTTTGTACTTTTTAGGATAAGTTTTTTAATATATAAATATATATAATATTCATTGAGGACAATGAAACATTCATGTGGGGTGAGGTGTTCTCAATATTAATATTATTAATAATATTATTATGATTTATAAATATATATTTATAAAATTATTATGTATATAATAAATTTTTTAAAAAAATGTAATAATAAATTTAAGTATTATAAATTAGTTAGCGCAGGACATGTTTGAATAAATATTAGCATTTCATACATTAGTTCATTAGTGACAAGTCCAAGTCAGTGACTTATGATATTTTGTGTAACATGTTTTTAATAAGTCTTGCTATGATCAATTGATGTTACAATGCGTAGTGTCACTAATGCATAATTTATTTTTCTACATAATTTTATGATGCTCTTAAATCGAGACTTAGATATCCTTATTTTTTGAGGGGTAGTTAACTGTTAATAATTAGAAGTTTGATTATTCATTATTGAGCTTAGCACGTAAATGCTTAAGTTTGGGGAAGTTGTGGGATGTAAATATCTTTAAAAAATAGAAAAAAAAGGAAAAAATGTGTGAGTAGCAGGGGTGAGCGCGGTACGGGCGGTGCGGTTTTTTCCTCAAACCGCAAACCAAACCGCACATGCGGTTTCATCAAATTTCCAAACCGCAACCGCACCGCGTACCCTAATAAACCGCATAAACCGCATCACGAAGGTGCGGTGCGGTGTGGTGCGGTTCACTTCGATTTATACATTACAAGTTCATAAAATTTAAATAAATACAAAACTTAAATTTAATTAAATTTTCGAATAATATAACAAAGTCGCCAATATTCTTCAATAATACAAATTAGAAATTATACACTGTAAATTTTAATGTAGAAGCTTGGCTCGACAATTAAATGAGTTCACTATTAAATAGGTGGCTTTGTACCCTGTGTCTCGTTGTTTTTGAATAAACACAAATAGGATGATCACTACGCAACAATTGGTCTTGCATAAACAAGATGATCACTAAGAAAGCACTCCCAGTATGTTAAATGGAATCAAACTTAATAAATGGAATCATGAAATATAAGTATATTATATATATATATATTAAATATTGCGGTGATGTACGGTTTGAACCGCATTTCAGAAATTTAAAACCATAATCCACACCACACCGTGCGGTTTATTAAAAATTCAAACCGCAACCGCACCATGAAAATTAAAAACCGCATTTTACGATGCGGATTGTGCGGTACGGGCGGTTTTTGCGGGTTGTGCGGTTTTCTGCTCACCCCTTATGAGTAGTACTAATAAGGTACACGTAAAAAAAAGTGGTATAATGGACTCAGTTGAGCTCATTAATACTCGAATTATTAAGTCTGAGGGGTCTTTGTGGCTATTAACCTAAAGCCTTTTATGGTTTGCGATTGCTGACCTAACAATCGCTACAAGGGTATTAGTGCATAAATATTTAGGGATCTCAACCATTGCACAGTTAAAATAAAACACTTAATACATATACGTGTATAGTATGATTGGCAAAATCTAAGAGTTGTCATAACTCACTTACCATGAGAAGCCACCTGACCTTGGACCTAACTTATGAGGTCTTATGATGGTTGTACTCACTTACAGTGAGTAGCTTCCTGACCATAGACCGAGCTTCTAATATGTGTATATATTTAATAGTATTGTAGAAATGAAATAAGACATATAAATCCCTAGCTAAACTCGAATGATGGCTGGTTCTAACGAAGTATTTAAGATCTATTCTAGTGATCAACTTGGGAGCTATTGACTCTCGTGACTTTTCATGTTGAAGCTTGTGTGTCTTTGTTCTTGATTCAGTAGAGAGTATTTTGTGAATCTAAGCACACACTCACACTCTGCACTTGTGTTAATTATGTTGTGATATTTTAGTGTGAGTTTGATGTGTTTAACTTGTTGCGTATTCTGAAGGTTATTGTTGACTTAGTGTACACTATTCAGTTTGAGATCCTTTACATTTGTAATCATCTAGTTGCATTCATATAGTTATTTGTAGTCATCCATTTCTTGAGGATGATTGTATCATATATATTATTATTGCATGAGTTAAAGAGATTTTTTTGGTATATCTTCTATCAGCCCACACGAGACACACCTCATCCTACTAGGGCTGCCTAGGGATTTAAAAGCTTATTGCTTACGCTCAATGCAATCGTGTCATCTACGAAAGTGGATTTAGTTAGAAACATATTTTTTTCTCTTATTTTTCCGAGGACATGCGAAATGATAAGTGTGGGGATATTTGATAGATTATATATTTATATATATATTAAATGATTTTTGTTCCCATATTAATTATATTTTATGTTTAATCGGATCTTTTATTAATTAGTTTTTAATACTTTATCGTATGAAGCAAGAAATTCTAAATTAGAAAGGATTGGAGCTAAATTAGAAGAAAATTCGAATTACTTGGTTGTTTGCGTGAGACTCGTTGTTTGTGCTGTATCTTGAGTTCTGCTTATCAGATTTGGGATATTCAATAGCCCATGCAAAGATAATGAGACTCTCCTTCATTAGATAATGGTCCATATTTCAAAATCTTTTTTTTATCAACCCAGTAATACCAAGCAAAAGTCAACTACGAATTTTGACTTTGAGATCATACTCAATTTGGAAACTCTTGTAGATTCCTAGAAATAGTTAAAAAAAATACTTATTATTAGGTTATTATTATTAGACATAGAGATATACATATATTCATAGTGGCATCCACCAAGGATAGAAGGAGATTGCAAGGAGAAGATTGTGTGCTTCAGAATTTCAAAATAGGGATTTCTCTTTTACATCTTTACTTTGTATTGTATTATCAACTCTCTATGATTTTTATGTTCTTAATCATGACTGTGGTAGGTTAAATCTTCTTTGTTGGAGGGCTGTTATAAAGCCCTAAACCTTATGACAATTTTATGAGTATTAAACTTGAATTCTTGAGATCTGCTTGGTTATGCTTATTTGTTTGTCAATACTTTAACAAATGCTTGGATTAACATTTGTATGTGGTCATCCAAATTTATTATGTGATTGTTGTCTCTAAAAAGTAAATTAATCTTTTTATGTGGTCATGCAATTATGTGTGTAAGTGCATAATTCGTATTAATTTTTTTATGTGGCCATGGGGTTATATGAATATAAAAATTTATTTCTATATGGTCATGGAAAATTTTCAATAAGTATTTAAAATATTAAGGATAGAGTTCAATGCTTGTATGTCAAGGGTTTAGTGGTGGATTTACATAATTTCCAATATCATTCTCCAATTATTTACACACCAAATTTTATTTGAGTTATATTTAGTTTAGTTAAAAACACAAATTAAACCAAATTTTATTCTTATTTTTATTCACGATAAAAGCAAGAAGCAACCCTTGATCCTTGGTGTTAACGATAACCTTACTTATTATACATTACATTTAACACAAAAGGGTATAAATTGAGTCACATTAGGCAGTTTCGGGCCGGGGATCACCATTTTCATACCCGCCCTATATGAAATTTTGATGTCCCGTACCCACCCCGTTTCTCGCGGAGATTTATAATGTATCCACGTCCCTGCCCCCATGGTGTATAACTCAATCCCCACCCCGCCCTATCTCCTAGTTCAATTTCTAAAAAGTAATAAAATTTATTTTTATTACATATTATATGGCATTAATATAAGTGATGGATAATTTTAAACACATAATGTAATATTTTTCTTATATTATGTATATAACCTAAAAAAATGAAATATAGTTTATTTTATATTATAAATATATTTTACTACGCGGTATAAAATATCATATTATATTGTAAAAAATATATCATATTTTATTCGAGGCGGGGCAGGTTTTATTCGCGGGAATTACAGAAATACCATACCTGCCCCATATTAAAACGGGGTATAATTTTGATCCCCATCACTACCCTATTCCCTCTTTAAGCTGGGCGAGGGGCCCCATTTGGGTTGGGTTGGGGCGGATTCCCCATTTTCCCCGCCTCGTTCAGAAGCCTACTGTTTTTATCAGAGTTTTGCTTTGTGAACTTTATCATCATTTAATGTCTTGAGGTTTGTATCTTTAGTGGTATGCAGTTAGATGTAAAAAAATGTGGATGCATGTTGATTCCCGATATTGGTAGTTAAACCCACATGTAAAGAATTATATTTTACGGAGATTTGCAGTAATCTTGATGCTTGTGAAATTTGTTAGATATGTTAATCCAAATTTACTAGTATTTATACATGAGAATACCACTAATTACATTTATATAATAGCCAAAATTAAAATACATTAATTAGTAAGTAGTCAAACACAATATATTGCACGAATTTATATGATGAGTTGAATCTATGATATGTTAATAACATATTATTTAGTATTACGTCACAATTGTTTTTTTTAATATATAAAAAAATACAAAAATTGGGATTTAAATAAAGAGATATAATTCACTAAAGTGTTTACAATCTTGATATTAATCTACTACAACTCAAATAATACAATAAAAATATGTAAATACATAGAGGCTTTACATAGTTACATCCAAAATATTATATATGATATATTATTTATGTGTCAGATTTTAATCATGTTTCAAGTTTGGATCGCATTTGGATAGAGGTTCGAGATTTGACGCGAGTTATCATATATGGTACTCAGAATCGGGACTTGACCCGATTTTAATAAATGTCTCCAAATTTGACCCGGGTTATTATATTAGATGCATACCTCGGTGCCTAAATTTAACTAAAACAAGAATTGAACAAAAGGTAATTACAATCGTGACCAATAAAATATAATGCTCAGTCGAAACTATTAATTTTATAACAACAGTTGTCGCCGCCACAATCTATGATGCTTTAGATTTTGTACTGAAAATCTAGATTTTCATTTTTGATGAAGATCTGTGTGAAATTGAACGACCTTATAGATGAAAAAATAAGAACCGCGTAATGTTGATAATTTAATGTTTAGTTGGTCACATTTTCAATTCAATTAAATTTTTTCGGGTCCAATTATGACATATACCACAAAATCTCTATAGGTTATTATTCTCGAAAAATAAAAAGACTATGAATAATCAGGATCGTTATTTAAAAAAATAATGAACATTATACTTCTTACAACTGGGACCAACATAATATAATTTTTAGTTGAAACTACTATTTCTTATTTTAACAATGATCATCGTCCGCCATAATCTATTGTATGATGTTTCGAATCTTATATCGAAAATTAATATATTAGTTTTTTGAAATCTGTGTGCGAAAATGGGCAATCATTTAAAAAAGTTAGTTTATTCAAACAATTTATTGCAAATTGTTAACAATATCGCTCAAGTTATATTTTTTTGTCGATGTCAATAATGACATATACCGTAAAGTTTTATACTGTGTCACTTTTGAACTGATTATATTTAGTAAAAAATATTATCTAACCAAAATAAGAAATAGACTGACTAATATATATTTTATTTAAAACTATTAGTTAACAAAAAAATATAGTGATGAAAATATCAATATACTAAAATTTCAAAATGATAATTCATACAAATCAAATCAATATCGAAATGACCAAAAGTGGTTATGTATGTAATAGTTAGCCATGAAGGTAGTTGATTTCAGGCACCGTACTTCTGCTTATTTCAGACTTGAAATCGAGACTTGACCCAATTTTAAAAAGGTTTGAGATTTGACCTGATTTATCACATATGGTATCAGAGCCGATCCTTGAAACTTTGATTCGTCAAGTTTTCGTAGGTGAAAAAACGAAGGCCGGTGATATTGTCACACAATGGACAAATATCTTGATCTGTGGACATGAAGTCAGCCGGTATTATACCAGAATGGCTGTAGAGGTACGATCGTGGATTTATGGGCTATTCGTTCAGGCCTGACGAGGATGTAAAGGATTTAAGTTGAGGAGTTTGTTATATCTCATTCTCACATCGAGCAAATTTTGGACTTCAATTCAGTTTAAAGGGTAAAGCACTATTGTTGAGTGAACCAAAAAATTGTAATATTTTTGGGGCATATGGTGGTCTTGTAGATTACCCAAAGTTGACTGTATTTGTGATAGTGTACTTTGGCCTGATTTTTTAGAGATATTTTGAGATTTAACCCGATTTTTTCCATTAGATGCATACCTCACTGCTTAATATTCAACAAAAACAACAACAGATGACGATATAATTACAGTTGTGCCATATGCTTAAGAAAAAAATATTGATTTATAACAACAATTGTTGTCGTCACAATTTTTGATGCTTCACATTTTCTACAGAAAATTTAGATTTTTATTTTTGATGAAAATATGTATAACAATGAACGATCTTACAGAATAAATACAGTAAAATGTGAATAATTTAATGTAAAGCTAATTATAGTTTCAATTCAATAAAATTTTGTCGGATTCAATTATGACCGATACCACAAAATCTCTATAAATTGTCATTTTCAAAAGTAGAAAGATTATGAATGATCAGTATCATTACTTAATAAAAACAACAATAAACGTCATAATTTTTATAACTAGGACCGATATTATATATTTTTTAATTGAAACTCCTCTTTCTTATTTTAACAACGATCATCGTACGCCACAATCTATCGTATAATGTTTCGAATCTTATATCGAAAAACTAAGATATTAGTTTTTTGAAATCTCTGCAAAAGTGGGAAATCATTAAAAAAAGTTAGTTAATAGTTTAAAAATTTATTGCAAAGTTGTTAATAATATCGATCAAGTGACATTTTTGTTGATGTCAATAATGACAGATACCGTAAACTTTTATAAAATGTCACTTTCGAAACTGGTTAAAATAATACAAACGGTTATCTAATCAAAACAAGAAATAGACCCACAAATTATATAATTTATTTAAAACTATTAATAACTCAAAATCTACTATATTTTGATGAATGTAGCAAAATACTAAAATTGCAAAACAATAATTTGAACAAAATCAAATAAATATTGAAATGACATGTAATTAGGCACCAAGTAGTTAATTATATAGCATTTTAAAATAAAAATAATAATAAATATTACACTTAACTCATTTTAATTTACCTTATAAATAATTTAATCGGATCGGGCTTATTCGAAAATATTAAATTAATGGATTATGGACTTATATGCATGGGCCAAGACTTAATAATTTTAATTGGGAATGTTTGAACTGTATGGTCATCCCGCCTATATATACAATACAATAGTGTGCATAAAATAATACACACAATACTCTAGTGCAGGTGCAGCCGTAAAATCACAAACATTTCCCCTGTAATAATCTAGTTTTATATCTATCCTCTGCTTGCTTTCTTGGCTCAAATTCAATGGTCTCCGAGCTCTGAGCATGTGGGGTATGCTTACTTATCTTATGCTCTTATATATGTTTGTGTTTTTGTGTGTGTGTGTGTGTTTTTACATTGGTTTTTTGTTTGATCTTTATGTTTAGATTGTTTATAATAATCCCATCTTTGTTTTTAAGATATCCGTGTTTCGATGTTAATTTGATTATGTGGGCTGGTGTTTATATGTCTAAATCTTTGTTCTTTAATGTGTTTCTAAAGTTGGTAGCTTTTTGACTTTGAGGGATTGAATTAAGGTGTTGCTAGATTTTGTTATGTGTGTGTTTTGTGTGCTGGTATAGTTTCTTGCTCAGAATTTTGTTATCTTGCCAAAAGGGATGATTTTTTTCGTGTTTCGTTGTTGTTGTTGGCATATTGATGCTTGTTACATGTTATATGATTAAAAGAATGAGAATTGGATTGTGGTATTGGTCGTTCTGGACATTTATGTTCTGAATCGTTCCGCAAACTTCTTCGATTCAATGATTTCATTTGTTGTTGTTGTTTGTTGTCTTGATTGAGATGTGCCCAAGTTTTAAGGATTTGATTAGAATGAGATGGCATGTTGATGCTTTTTACATGTTATATGATTAAAAGAATGAGAATTGGATTGTGGAATTGGTTGTTCTGGACATTTATGTTCTGAATTGTTCCCCGAATTAGTTCAATTCGATGATTTCATTTGATAACATGAACAAGAAGTCTATTTGGAACATGATTTAGTGTAATTAGACTAATCTATGTATCTGTTTGGTAAAGGTCAATTACGGAATAAGAAATCCTCGCATAGCCATGCCTCCACCGAGGCTTGAACCCTCCACCTCTTGTTACCAAGAGAATAGGGGTGTTCACCAGGCTACGATGCTAGGATTTTTGTATAAATTTGTTGTGTTGATTGAGATGTGTCTAAGTTTTAAGAATTTGATTAGAATGAGATGGCATGTTGATACTTGTTATATGTTATATGATTAAAGAATGAGAGTTGGATTGTGGAATTGATCTTTCTGGACATTTATGTTCTGAATTGTTCAGCAAATTAGTTCAATTCAATGATTTCGTTTGATAACATAAACAAGGAGACTATTTGGAACATGATTTAGTGTAATTAGACTAATCTATGTATTTGTTTGGTAAAGGTCAATTACAGAATATGAAATCCTCGCATAGCCATGCCTCCAGCGAGGCTTGAACCCTCCACCTCTTGTTACCAAGAGAAGAGGGGTGTTCACCAGGCTACGATGCTAGGATTTTTGTATAGAGTTGTTGTGTTGATTGATATGTGTCCAAGTATTAAGAATTTGATTAGAATGAGACGGCATGTTGATACTTGTTATATGTTATATGATTAAAGAATGAGAGTTGGATTGTGGAATTGGTCTTTCTGGACATTTATGTTCTGAATTGTTCCGTAAATTATTTCAATTCAATGATTTCATTTGATAACATAAACAAGGAGACTATTTGGAACATGATTTAGTGCAATTAGACTAATCTATGTATTTTGGTAAAGGTCAATTACGGAATATGAAATCCTCGCATAGCCATGCCTCCAGCTAGGCTTGAACCCTCCACCTCTTGTTACCAAGAGAAGAGCGGTGTTCACCAGGCTACGATGCTAAGATTTTTGTTTAATTTGATGTGTTTGTGTTGTTACCTGTACATGTGTGTCTAAGAAACCTGGTTTATTTTGTTGCTAAACCTCTGATTTCTCATTGTTTACTTGTCCTGTAGACTCCTAGATAAATGTAATTGTGTGCTATTAGCTTTATGCTAATGAAAGATCAGTTTTGTTCTCGTAATTATGCAATAAAAGAGTTTATGAATGCATTCTTAGATATGTTTATAGCATAATCTTTTCACTTTTCCATTCTCTTGTACACTGATATGGCATGTATGTTGACCAAATTGTGGAATCATTGTCTCTTTTACACTGATATTACCTGAACATTATATTACCTGAGCATTCTTGAAATTTGTCACAGGAACAGTTTTTTGTAATACGGAGATGTGGAGACAAATATTGATTCCTCTAATTAAGAATGCAAAAATACTATCAGAAATTATTATGTTGCAATATGTTGACCTTTAGTAAAATGATGTGACTGTGTTGCTTAAGTAGAATTTTTGTTTAAACAAACCTTCTTTCCGATCTTGTTTATTTTGGATTTATTAGTTTCACTAACATCATTTTATTTGTTTAGGTTGCAGCCAAGCATCTCTTTGAGCTACTATTCACTTCAATTTTAGAAAAGATACAGAAATGAACAAAGAGAATATGATGGCGACTAATTCTGAACAGCCTAATGTTCGAATTACTAGAGCACGTGCTAAATCACTGGCAACTGCAGGAGGATTACCTCCTTTACAGCCTCCCGTGACTAAAGATCAGAAGACAGTTGCTCAGCTAGATTCAAAAAGAGCCCAGCCATATTCAAAAAGAGATGTGCTGGAAGGAAAAAATGCGACTGTTGGTTGTTCTGCTTTGCTGCAGAGTAAGAAAAGGGCTGTTCTCCAGGATGTCACTAATTTATGCCGCAAAAAGTCAAATATAATGGGAGGCAGAGTTCAGGTAATAATTACCTCGGTTATAAACATAGTTGACCTTGGATTGTTATTTACTGCAAGATTACGTATTATTTTACATCATTAAGTAGATTTTGAGATAATCGTAGTTGTTAATTCAAGAGAGTAAACATAATCTTATGATACCTCTTTAATATATGAGATAATTTACTTTTGAGTTTTTGATATCAGTCTGGCATCCAGGCCGGAAATGGAGTTGAGGAAAGGGACACCAAGCCTGTGCCGACAGTTGTTATGAATCCTCATGTTCAACAGGCAAAAGAAGCAACTTTGACCAAAGCAAGAGCACAGGAAGTGCAAAAGGTTAATAATTTAGCAGTTCAAGGCCATGGTTCAGCTCATCTGATGGCTGCAAAGCAAGCTTCTGGTATTCAGGCTCAATCTGGAAGGCCTGCGAGAACAAGTGGTTAGTAATCCTTTAGCAGTTCAGAGATGCATATTTAAGTCTTTGATTTGTCTACAAACTTAGACTGTATTGTAATTAAATAGGCAGAGTCATACTCTCTCCATTGGAATTGAGTTACTTTATTTTATTGTCATGTAGCCATGCTAGACATATCTGGATAGACTTCAAATCATGCACTTGTAGAGGTCAAGTACTTAAATCTAAAGTTTTGTTTGTATACCAAATGAAGTGTCTAACGCCCATATTATATCCTAGTATAGAGAAAGTGTTTGACATAAATGTCTAGGGAAAGCATATAGTCTGTACAACATAGGTTTTAATGTATTCATACTATGGGCTTGTGAATCATTTTACAGAATCTGCAAATGGATAGTCAATACAACTATTTTCAAGGCATGATAAGTGAAATTGCATGATTAGGCAGAGTATTAGGATATTATGATATGCGTAATTACTGAGTCTTTAAGCCTACGTAAATGTTCTTCCGTGCACATTGTTAATAATTCTTTTTTTACCAAGTATAATAACTGTTAGTAATATTGTCCTGAAATATATGTAAAGGTTCTCTCTTGCACATTGCAAATACATGTTCTTGTGAGGTACTACTAGAGTTCTATGAAGTACGATCATATTGGTACATGTACAGAACTATACAAGAGTCTCTTCCTTTTTTTACAGTATATACTACACTGTTTTTCAAGTTAATGCTGCCAACTACTTTTATGAAACATTATCAACCTGGTCTCAAAGAAAATATGTTTCTATTATGCAGAGATGGGTCAGCCTGGCCAAGAAGTTGCATTATCAGATGGTCTACATGTTGCAGATATTGATTCAAACCACAAAGATCCTCAGATGTGTGGCATCTATGCCCCTACTATATACGAATACCAACGTGTTAGCGAGGTTTGTATAGCTAGTAACTTAATATCAGTAGCCCAGGGTTGATTTCATTTACGAACTAGGGTACAGTGTCAAGCAATTAGTTGTGTCTTACACCATTTGATTAACATTTTTTAGTATTTCCTGCTTCTACTGAAGACTTATTATGCAACCCCGATCTCTATCATATTTTGGTGCACTTACTAGTCATATGTTATCCATTATTCTTTCCCTCGTCAGGAGTAATCGTAGACTTTTCAGAGGCTCTTCTTTTTTTCTTTTTCTTTTTTTAATTTGGTCACTTGAAAGTTGAGACAAAGTCTTTCTAACTTACTTCCCAGAAGATGAAGTTCTACTTTGTGCTGTCTGTTTAAATTTGATTTGAATGTGCTCTTTTCAGCTTGTAGGAAGACCATCTTCTCTTTATATTGAGATGTTGCAGCGAGATATTACCCATGTCATGCGCGGAATTTTGATGGATTGGCTTGTGGAGGTTACTTCTTAGTTCTCACACTATATTGACAAATGCTGGATTAAGATATTGTCTGCCATATTTCTGTGCAACCTTTCTACTTTAAGGGTTTAACAAATTATTTAAATTGGGTTGATATAACTTATTGCTGATCACCCAGCTCTGAGCTCTTGTCTTGCCTTTGTGCTAAAAAAAAGGTCTATCAGTTTGCTTACAAAATAAAATTTATATGGAGATGATCTATCACATAAATGGTTCTTTAAAGATTTTGCATGGTAAATCTTGAAAAACCTTTACAATGTTTTTTCCTTGATCCCTTTTTCCTTTTGAAGAATCCGGCATATTCTTTGTACTTTTAATCAAATATCACGTGGATTGGGCTGGGATTTAATATCACTTTTTGCCTCAGCCCATCTAGTTGTTACATCCTTAAAGATGATAGATGTCTGTCAAAATAAGTGTTTGTGCTCGTTTTTATGTTTTTCCGGTCATCCATAAGATCTATCTTTTTCTAACTAGTGTAATGATAGATTCAGATTTCTGTGAGAATCGATATCTGAGTACTATCTGCTATGGCTGATAAAGTACTTTATTAACCTTTATTTTTACCTTATTTATTTTCAGGTTGCGGATGAATATATGCTGGCACCGGACACACTTTACTTGACAGTATATCTCATTGATCGATTTCTTTCTAAATATTACATTGAGAGAAAAAAACTTCAGTTGGTTGGTGTTACTTGCATGCTGATTGCGTCGTAAGTTCTGACTCTCTTTGTACTTTATTTTTTTATCTAAGATAGTGGAAGACCATTAGAAAACCACCTCTTTCTTCAAATAAGTCTTCATTATTATAACCATGCTTGCATAGGAATTAGATAATACCAATGAAATAGTAGTTAACACTTAATTCAGAAGTTACTAAACTGTTTAGTCACCATAACTACGTCATTTATTATAAATATCATAGATTTTACATTATACACTCTAAATCATAAAGTTATGGTTAAAGCAGACAACTGTATGAGTGTAGACTACATAATCCCTGTAAACTTATCTATGGTCCTATGGATGTTAATTTCCTTAAATTTTTAACTAAGAGAGTCAAAACTTGTCATGGTAGCCAAAGATATTACTCTCTAAAGTTTATGTATTCTGTATAGTGTACCTGTATCTCTTTATTTATTGGAAATTATCATTTGAAGAAATTTAAATATTAACGTACTCATGCCTCCACTGAGGCTTGAACCCTTACCTCTTATTGCCTATTGCTAGATTGAACCCTGACCAATTATTACCTAAAGGAGAGAGGTTCGCTAGGCTGAAGCTAAGGAATTATTTTCAAAATTCTGGAACCTTTATTTTGTAGTGTATCCTCAAATAGTCTATATTGTGCTAGTCTTCTACTACATATGCTCGATATCATCCTTTGTTAGTGTATTAGCCTTAGGAAAGCAATTTACCCATTAGCTATACTTGATAAAAATAACCCTTTCAGATTTTTTTGCTGTTATAATGTGCTTGCATGCTTTTTTTAGCAGGTTGTTTGTATTATTTTATGCAAATTGATCTTCTGATGTTTTCCTTATTGACTTATAGGAAATATGAAGAAATTTGTGCACCCACTGTGGAAGATTTCTGCATCATTACAGATAATACCTACAGAAAAAATGAGGTTTGTTTTCAGATATCCCATAAAATTTTAAATTATTGTTATGGTTGGTATATTACATCCTAGCAAGGATCATAGGAGAAAGAAACAGGGGTGTTCAGAAATTGGATGAATGCTAACTTTACCGTTGAAGCTGCATTATGTTTGTCTGTTGACTATCTTAAAATGTGTTTCAGCAATTGTCCTATTCATTTGCAATTTCATTTAACTCTTTCCTGAGCTCATTATTCTCAAGAATTATACTCATGATTTAATATTTACTGGAATGTTTAATATCAATACCATTCTAAAAGAAGTAGTTTCTACAAATCCCTAACCAGGTCTTCCACAGACGAGTCCTTTATGAGTTTCCCCAGTATTCTTAAGTTTGACTAAAACATCTTATCAGCTTCCAGGCCCTTAATGTTGAACTTTTGATCTTTAAGAAATAGATATTGTACTCATCATTGCCCAATTGGTTCAGCCTCGAGGGCAATATTCTGTTGCTTTAGAAGACTACAGATTCTATATAATATGTTTGTGAAATTGGAATTATCATTATCCCAATATTTGATGTGTTTGGATTGATGTATATGACTCATGATTAAGCCTATATGGCAGGTACTGCTCATGGAGAAGCAAGTTTTGAACTTTGTGGAATTTCAACTCTCTGGTCCAACCATCAAAAAGTTCCTCAGGTAATTAGAATATCCTGCTTGATTCTTGCAGTATAAGTGGCTTAAATTCCTAACATGTTAAAATTCTTAATTCTCATTACAGGAGATTTATTCAAGCATCACAGAGTTGCTATGAGGTATGGTAATTAGCTAAAAGAAACTATAAGGTTTAGAGGTTACAAACGATATTGTCAATGGAAATCATCTAAAACGACATTATTCTGTTCTTCAGGCTCCTCGTGTAGAGCTGGAATGCTTAGCCAACTATTTAGCAGAACTAACTCTCCCAGAGTATGGTTTCCTAGAGTTCCTTCCGTCCCTTATTGCTGCATCTGCCGTCTTCTTAGCCAGATGGATGCTTGATCAGTCAAACCAACCATGGGTCTGTACTCTTATATATGTGCCTTTTTTTATGTAATTATTGCTGTCAGTTATATCCAATAGCCAATAATTCTTATTGAACTTTCTGCAGAATCCAACGCTCGAGCATTATACTAACTACAAGGTCTCTGCTCTGAAACCCATAGTGTTTCAACTGCAAAAGTTACACCTCAATACCAATAGCTCCCTAAAAGCTGTGCGTGAAAAGTACATGCAACCGAAGGTAACAGATTCTACCAGAGCTCTTTAATCAAGTAGTTTGCAAGGAATTATCGAGTAGTTTTCTAATGTAACTTTTTTTTTCCTTTGTTTGCAGTTCAAAAGTGTCGCGAAATTATCTTCACCAGAACTTGTTGAGTCAGCATTCCAGACATAAACCTTTCCAGTCTGTGAAGAGATAGATGTTTGGCTTAAACGCTATCAAGCGGTGCTACTCCTATCTTAAGGCTCCCTTATTTATTGTCCAAAATAAGTTACCTTTCATTGTTCTCCCTTGGTTCTTTTATTTTTTTTAGTCTTGTTGTAATGTATGAAGCCCTGGTTCTGCCAGTACCTTCTATGTAATGTTAGAAGTGTAAAAGTCAGGCAGTGAAGTACTGCTTTTTTGGCAGAGTTTTGAAACATTTTATACAAGTGGAGAGAACAATACAGTGAAAGTGTAAACGGTTTAAACAATGGTTTCTAGACTTATTTACATCTAGCCATTTCTGGATCTTTTATCGGTGTTTATGGCTTTAAGTTTTTTTTATATTGGCGCTTTTCAATGAGAAGTTCCTTGCTATTCTTTGTTGTTTTGCCTTTAAGGATTTTTTTTTTGTATTGGCGCTTTTCAATTAGAATTTCCTTGCTATTCTTTGTTGTTATTTCTTAGAAAATATTCATTACTCAGTGCATGAACTGGGTGAATCCCTTTTATGCCCTTATAGCTGATACACGATGGCAATATATTTTTTGGGAATGAGGCCCAAAATATTGACGAGATGTGTATTCGCTGAATCATATTTTATTCTTACTGTTTTCCTGTTAACACATGCGCGGATATGTGGCGTATGAGGGCGCAATAAGGTATTGTGTACCGGTATTCATTGCCAGTTTCAGTTTGGTCTGGTGGTCGAAGGACGTCACATTGGCAGTGCAGTTGCTTCCTACTAATTCTGCCTTTACAACTTCACCACTGAACCAGTTGCAACAATTTGGTTAAGAACGGATGCACAAGATGCGCATCCCGTGGGTGATTTTGGTCTCAGATCCGGGCCATCCATCGTGAGTTATTTTGGTCTCAAACCCGGGCCATATCGAGGTATTGTACAAAATTTTATTATATGTTCTCTTATATATATCCTAGTTCGGATATTCTGAATGCAGAGGTAGGAAATAACCCAAGCTATGTTTGGCGTGGTGGTATTATGGCTGTGTTGGAAGCAGTTAAATTAGGTGCAAGGAGACAGATTGGCAATGGGGAGAATATGACAGTGTGGGGTATGCCGCGGCTACCAGATACGAATAATGGGCGTATTACCACCCCTGTTTATGCTCAATTACGGGATATTAAGGTAAGCAGTCTGATGATTACTGGGGAAAATAGGTGGGATATTGAGCTGTTAAATGACTTGTTTGAAAAACGTGATGTTGAGCTGTTACAGAGGGCTGCAAGGAGAGTGCCACAGTATACATAAGTCATTCTGTAAACAATTATGGTCATTGAAGCTCCCGAGCAAGGTAATAAACTTTTTCTGGAGAGTGTGCAAAAGATGTTTGCCAACTAATTGGGCTTTAGCAGTCAAGCAGGTTAATGTTTCTGCAAGGTGCCCTTGGTGTCATAGCTACGGGAGGATTAGAGTGATGCACATGTGTTATTCTTGTGTGATTTTGCACACACAGTATGACTTAATACAAATCTTAACCATGTCATTCAAGCATCTCCAGGTGACTCAGCGTTTTCAACCATCATTAACGTGTTTGAGCTATGCACCAGGGAGGAAAGAGGACAGTTTGCTATGGTATGTTGGAGCATTTGGAACAGACGGAATAAATGGGTTTGGGATAAGGCCAACGGATCTGTTTTTGGGGTGAAAGCAGTTGCTGCTAATCTCTTTAAAGGATTGGAGGGCTGCCCAGGTAAAGATGGATGGTCGTAGAGGTCAGGTGGTGCCGTGGTGGGAGGAGAACGTAGTTGGACCAAACCAGTGGAGGGGTGGATAAAGATCAAAATTGATGCTGCAGTGTTTCAGGCGGGAAGCATTGGACGTTGATGTGTTGCTAGAGACTCGCATGGAAGATTTATAGGAGCTCGATGCAGGAGAATGGAAGGTGCGTGGCAACCGAGGGAGGCAGAGGCGATTGGCCTCAAGGAGGCACTATCTTGGGTGATAGATCGAGGGCATAGACACTGCATATTTGAGACAGATTGCATGTCGCTGGTTAAAGCATGTAATGAAACTCCGGGACAAGCTTATTTTGGCACCATAGTAGTAGAATGTTTGCGTTTATAGTTAACTTTGTTTACTGGTCTGCGAATAGTGTGGCGAATGTGTCTATTCTATGTAGCAAAGTAGTGTGTCACTCCTACTTTTTTTGTTCATGTACTAGAGTTGGAAATGATTTAATGAATGCAAGTATGATTTCTTTAAAAAAAACTTTGCATTTCTTTATCAAATACACTGAATGAAAATTACTGAGTTAAGTGTATTTTCTATAATTATGATTTGTGTGTTGGATCACTTGATACTTCATTTGAGAAACTATCACGTGTTGTAATGAAATTTTAGTTTTATTCTGTGACGTGTGTTGTATCACTTACATGTTGTAATTTAAGGATAAAGAAGTTTTTCACCATCACCATCTTCCTCAAATTCATTGTGATGAGGGTTTAATCATTTAAGTTATAACAAGATCATCTCTCTCATCTACAAATTGATATCAATTTTGCCATAATTAAAATCAATATTAATTTGCAGAAGACAAATAGTTTATTTTGTTACAACTTGAATGACTCAATTTCGAATGAGATATCCAAGTTTAATTCCCTAAATTTTTTACCAAGGATGGATATGGGTTTGCCGAAATGGAGTTTCAATAATCAGTACACATGATATCGTTTCTGTTATTGTAATGAAACTGGAATTCAATATAGGACGTGACTGTTCCTGAAATGAAGCATCTCAAGTGGCCTGACAACGCACTTTGCGCCTGCAAGCACAGAAACTCTTGACTAACATATATAGGATCATACAAACAAAAGGTCCAAAATTCGCCTAAACTGCTGAGACTGAGTGAGCTACCAAGGGTGGTAGTAGCACATTCTAAGATGTACACTAATGCTTCTGAGGTATAAAACATATTTGTACATTTCCAAAAATTCCCTGAACTCAGACTACTTGGCTACAAAAGACTTTCTAATAGAAACTTGAATTACAGATTACGGAGATTACACATACAATTAAAAAGTAATCAGCCAACCTACTGAAGGATGTCAGTCCCTGAAACTCACTACACAATTTTCATCACTCTTCACAGGAAATCAGATAGCTCTTCACTTGAATAATTGAACAAAACGATATCAAAAGGTTACAACAACAGTCTCCAAGCTTCTTCACCATCAGATAAAAAGTACCCATTTATCCACATTTTTCCATCTCCTTTCTGGTTTATCACGCGGAGAAAGTGCCAACTCAAATACATTTGGACTACTGCAACAGATCAGAATGTCTCTTAAGACATACCTCATTGTTATGGAGTTACCAAAACAGCTGTGTTTCCAGTAATTGGTTGCTGACTAGCTGCATGCTCTATGCGCTTCCATACTTCTTTCCGCTTTTCTGTCTCTAACACTATTTTAGATTGTTCCTCCTTGAATTGAGAATGACAGTTTAGAAACAGTGCGTCATCCATCTCTGAGAACATTTTCCTCACGTTGAGAGTTAAGTTAAGAACCGAATGGTTCCAGTGGCTTTGTGCATTGTTTTCTAGGGCTGGAAATACTATTGGCAGAATCACATGACTGTTATGTGCAATTAGGTTCATAATCTGATCATTATTCCAGAGGAATAGTGCCCTCTCAGCCACCTGAGGAAAAAAGTCAGGTAATTAGGAAGTATCCCTATATCTGTTTGTAAAAAGTAATACATAAATCTATAACTCAAGATCCGTTCCTGTACAAGAAATGATTGGCACTGAACTTTGATCTTCACTTTTTTTACATCCCTTCACACCTTAAAGAGTTTTCAATATTTGGTTAGTTCAGAGTTTAAGTGTCTACTGTTTAATTTGGAATTTTTGAAATCCACAGTTCAAACTAGAGCGAATCACTAGGTCCAATTGGTTCCATGAATATGTCTCATAATACAATCTTGTTTTTTTCCCGACAGTCTCATAATACAATCTGACTTGAGACAGAATTCAGTATTTTGTAACCCAACCACCAGATCCAAGGGTAAAATAAATATACCTTACATGTGTGTAGGCCCTTCAGCTTAACCTGCTTGGAATTTATTATAAAACAGAATAACATATGGTGTGGGTTCCAGAACATATGAAATAATACTAGAATAACATAGGTGCAGTACAAACTTTCCTCTTTATTATACCATATATCGGTATAAATAGAATTACAAAAATTGATGCCTTTAACTACCACAGGACACTTATATTTTGGGCAACCACTTAACACTAGGAAAATGTTTAGTAGCCGAAGCCGACTATTATTAAAGTAGATCTAAAAACAACGAGAGAATCAACAATCACAAGGTAGAAGATCGTGTTAAAGAGACCCCAGTCACATCTGGTATCTACTAAAATATGTTTCTTAAATTGCTGCTCAACCATAATTATGTAGTAAATAAAAGTTTACAGAAATACTTTACACTCCATTTAAATATAGGTATACTTTCCTATTCGTCTGTCAGATTGTAAAGTAGCAGAAGTTACCTAATTTGGCATTAGGTGTTCTTGGAATTTTTGTTATGTGAGGTACTAACAGCACACCATTAATTTTTGCCAACTAAAATTCGAATTTCTTTCACAGGCTATAATCTTCAAATATCATTTTAAAAATGATTAAATAACAGAAATGTATCAAATACAGACAAATATGCATCAAATGGAAGTTAAGCAATTTAAAATGAGTATTAACATACCTGAAAATGGCAACTGCTGATGCAATATCCGATCCGCCAGAATAATGGATCCATGATCTTCTGGAATTCCGCCATATTGATTGTTTCTAGAATCTCTTCTATCTCACCTAAGAACATAACCTCCTTCTGGCTATTGGTAATTGGCCAGTATTTTAACAAACCATTGATGACTGTGCTGGCTAACTTTGGCTCCTTTTCAATGAACTGTGTTACGCAATATGACAGCTGCTGAAAGTAAGCTCCTAAAGACTTTGGCTTGTGCAGAGGAATCAATGCTCTCCATAGAAAAATCTTGTGCTCCTCTTTCAAAGGTAATGCAAATCCAGTGATCACACTGCCGAAAATCTCTAGCAACTCAGCAATTCCATTGCACCGATCAGTTTCATTAACAAACCGATAGAAGATATTGCTAATGCTCTTGCGAATAAAAGGCCGATGCACCATAAACTTCCCATAAATCCTGTGCATAATAGCTTTCAGACAATCTCTTTCTCGAGGATCCTCGGAATTAAATAGATCAAGCAATCTTAAAATAAACATATGATTTATATACTTTTTTGCAACCTTAGCTTCCACAGAGGAAGAAGTTACAAACTTGAGCAATATATCATACACTAGCTGTAAATGTGTCCAAGCAGGATCAAATGTAGGTTCGTCATCATCATTTTCACCATTATGCATATTAGATCGATAATTTGGTGGGAAAACTCGAAATAAGTTAACAGCACACATTTTGCACATAGCTTGAATCGCTGGCTCAGTATATCTTGGAGATCCGGAAGACACGAAATCTAGAAGCTCGATCAATGTAACACGTTTGAGATCCTTCTCATTAGTATTCTTGGCTGGATCAGTGAAATCAAACACCACACAGCACAAACTCAACTTACTGATAAAAAGATTCATTTTTTCCGAACTGGGAACATCTTTAAATGGCAAAAGGGGCTCAATTCCCGACATCAAACCAGCAGGAAAAACTGCTGATGAAGTCCGTTTAACCAAGTTTGTTCGGCCTGCACCCGCATTTCCACTACCTTGGCTAACTGAACTAGCTCCATTTCTCGGAGAATCAACAGATTCAGATTTCAGTGACTTCTTAGGAAGTTTACTAAGAAGTTGCTTCCACATTTTGAATGCAGTAAATTAATACAGCTATAGGCACTCAAGTCAAAGTAATTACCATTGATTCTACAACAAAACCCTCAAAAGGGGTGGCCCAAAACCCTAAATCTAATCTATAAAATGCTGCAAGAACTTGAGATCTGCAAGAAAATGCCCTAGATCCACACTTTAAATCACAACCCAAGTTCAATAAATACAAGATCTTGAAAATGTAGACTACACAACAGCTTCCAAATAAGCAAATATCAAAACAAACATTCCCAAATAAACTTAAACCAAAGCACATACAAACCCAACTTTTGCCCTATTAATATCATTCACCAACACCAAATAGGGCAAAAAACATATATCTAAAAAACACCCAGAAAGAAAGCTTAGATCTTATTATCAAAAAATGAACCTGAGAATCCACCTGAAGCAAAGATCTCTTTACCAAGCTAAATTTGATGCAAAACTAAAGTCTTTCAAGATGACCCAGATGCTTAAAAGAACCAAAGATACAATCTTTATCATATAAAAGTAAGAAATTTCAAATTATGATGAAAAGCAGAACCTTTTTAATTAAAGAACTCAAATGGAAGAATATATACATACATATATGTACGTATATATACAGAGGAGGTATAAAAAGTTACAGATTCAAGAACTCAAATATTCAAGAAAGAGATAAAAATAATGGTTGGAACATGCAGAGAGAGAGAGAGATTTTGAAAAATCTAATGTTGTTCTGGTTCTACACCATTGAAAAAGGAAGAAAATAAAGAAAGACCTATTGATTGCATTATAGACTTTATTTCTCGATCCAAGAGATGTTTATGGCGTTTTCTCAGACAATGCAGGTGAGTCTCAGGTGCATAGACCAGCCTTCATTTATTATAGTATTATTTTTGTAGAGAGTTTGATTTCATAAAAAGATATTTTCAAAACAATGTTGTATAGATTATTGTTCCACTATAAAATGTTTTTATTTTCAGAAACTGGTTAATGGGACAATGGGCATGTATGTATGTGACTCATTATTATAGCTATAATTGGATCCTTTCATGGTACTAGTTCTGTGTAACATGTGGCATCAATCTTGCTTTTTTGAGTTTTTTACTACACAAATCTAACTTTCAGTTTTGAGTTTAAACGATGCCTTGCCGCTATTTCTCGTGAATTTTTATGTGTATTTGCTTACCAAAATATAAATTTTGTTACAATTTTATTTTATATTAAATTATTTTAATTTTAATTGAAAATCACATAATTGTGAAAAGGTTAAAAATTAAATAATTTTAGATAGTTATCTAGATGTTTTTTTCTTATAAAAACATTTTGTATTTTCAGAATTTATAATCACTAATATAGGTGCCCGCTTCGATGAGGTTTAAAAATTTAACAAATAAATTTCTAAGATAGTTTGAAGATGATTATTTTGCGTTGAAATACATATACGCGTATGATATGTGAATTATTGAAGATACGGAGATGCATAAATGAAGAACATTAACACATAACATTAAAACTTGATTGATATATAATATGTAATGGAGTTATGTATCTCTAATACCTTATTCGACTTGTTGGACAAATGACTTTAATATAAATTAGATTACAAGTTAATTATTTTTGCATCCGATCTGCCTTTCTTGAATACAAATTTTGATAATTTCTTCATTGAGGATGATTTGCTGCTGGTTAAAAGTACGACAACATTTGTCAAAATTTTCATTCAAAGCTTCGAAGAGCAGTTTTTGTTGTTTTTTGAAGGCGAAACAGAAATTCCTCCGACTTCGGTTCAGATCTTTCATTTGCTCTTCTGGAAAAGTTCACATGCAAGTATGTTAAGTTCTTTAGTGAATTCTCCGGATTCTCCCTTTTCTTATATTGATAGTTACTGATATATTTCACAGTGTGATCTTTCAAAAAAGCATAGTCTCTCTATCAGCGAAGCTCGGTACATTCTTGCAAAGTAAATGCAAATTTTAATTATACAAGTTTGATATGCATGATTTGAAGAATAAGTTGAAGAAAACAGAGTCGAGATCTTACCCCATTTGAACGAACCTTGGTCTGGAAGAAGATGTCATTTTATTTTCTTTCTATTTCTTGAGATGTGTTAGTGTTAAACTTAAGTGATAATGTTTATATAGGCGTAGGATGTTTATGGTGATGTATTAAGTGATTAGTTAAGATATGATTAAGTTGGTTTAATGGCCAATCACTTCTGTTCATTGCACTTGACTACTTTCTTCCACTTATGTGCATGTATTTCTTTATATGTACACGTTAACACAGTTCTCTTTCAATTGATTTTTAGGTTTGTAGGTATATTGGTATTTGAAGCAAGATTTTAGGTTCTGGCTTTTACAACTCACCAGCTTGATGAATACGTTAATGCGTTATGGTGAAATAAAGAAAGCACGCCCATGACCCGAGTATTAATAAATTAATGAATTTCTTGTTAAACCAAGATTTTGTGTTTGGTCTGTCTTCACAAAACGAATGCTTAATTAATATTATATTCTAGATTTTTGGATGCATTGTGTTTGGTTTTATACTGTTTTTTGTATATGTTAGGTAATGAATTACACACAGAGGGGGGGTGAATGTGTTTTTGTATTTTATGTATTCTTGAACTATTTATGGTTGTGAACAAAGTAAATCAAATCTTGTAGTGAGGTGTGTTACTTGCAGAAATTAAACATGCAATAATAAAGAACACGGATCTTTTCAAAACTCACTTAATTTTTATATTAAAAATAAGAATGTTTTGCTAAAAAAATTATAGGCTCTTTGTTGATAAAGAGCTTAGCTTCTTCTCGGGAGTGTTACAAATTTTTTTATCTTAATTGTTACAACTGACTAAAAGACCAATGTTAACTTTATAATTTAGTTAACTGTTGGTTTACACAGTGTACAATAAGACATGCTATTAACTTTAGTAAACTGTCACTTGTCATTTCCATTTTAGGAAAAGTGTATCTTCTATTTCAGGTTTAGCATATCTTAGCATCCTGTGTTTACTTTGATCTTCCTTTGTCAGTTAATCTTCACAATTGATCTTGCACATCCTTCAAGCTACTTTTTGTAAACTTATCAATCCAGCTATTTGGATTGTTTGTTGATTGTAAATATTGGATATTGAACCGATCTGCAAATTGTACTTTAAGATTTTACCTCGAGATCTCCATTTTGGTCTATAGAGAACTTGACATCTCGATAAGTATATTGGTTTATCGAGATCTCTAATACTCCATAGTTAATTTGACTTGTAGAGGTCTCTGAGTTCTCTATAAGAGAATTTGGCTTGTCGAGATCTCTAATCTTCATATTTTCACTTTGACTTATCGATATCTCTGAGTTCTCTAGTGGCTTATTGACTTATCGATAACTCAGAGTTCTCTAGTCAAATTTGACTTGTCGATAACTTAGAGTTCTCTAGTGAATTTTGATTTATCGATATCTCTGAGTTCTCTAGTGGAATTTGACTTATCGATAACTCAGAGTTCTCTAACGAATGTTGAATTATTGATAACTCTGAGTTCTCTAGTGAAGAAATGACTTGTCGAGATCTCCAATTTTCATGTTTTCAATTTGCTTGTCGATATCTCTGTTAGTTCTCTATAAGCTTTTCTTACTTCTCGATAAGTCATTTGAAGTTCTCGAGTGACTTCTCTATAACACTAAATATGTGACATGTAGAGATCTTTGACTTAGAATATTTTTATCCAAATAGATTTATTCAACTCCAAACTTCTTCATAATTCTTCTGAGGCATGATCATCTTGATCTTCTTCCAGATAGAATCCTTAGGCTTGATACTGTTTAAACAAAAAGACTCCAGTCCGCTCTTTTACATTTTTACAAACTTTAAATGTTATAAGTACAAATGCAAACTAAGATTACAATAGAACTTATTTAGGATTGTCAATTTGACTTAGTCTTGTTAAAGTACAGGCATGTCTTGCACAACAATCTCCCCCAATTTATGAGAAGATTGCTTCACACAAATTCATGCATGTTAACAAGACTAACCCCAAGTTAAAAAAATGGAAAATGAACTTAATACATAAAGCTTGATAGAATTACAACTTTTATACATTTGGAGATTTACAAAGTTTAATGGTTACAAGTATCAGGTAAAGACAGTTTTTGTATCTGCTTCTTCTCTAGAGAGATCCTTTAAGTGATCAAGATTTTCAAATTCTTCTATAATAGGTGTTCCATTTAGAGCTTCTACAAGTTTTTTTCTTGCTACCTTTGGATAGCCATTATCTAGTAAATCAATCCTAAATCTTGAGAATCCACCAGCTTTAATATATAGAAATTTCCCATCCTTAGAGATTCTGCTCATTCCTTTGGCCTTGAGCTCTTCTGATCTCTTTATGAACATCTCTATTTCTTCATCATACTTCCACCTTCTCTCTTCAGATTCGGCCTTGTTTTTTTTTCTTGTTTCCTCCCTTATAATCAACCATTCAGCTATAATTGATCTTCATGCCCTTGTAGCAGTATCCTTGTCCTTTAGCAAACTTATCATTCTTTTAATTTCTGTGGGAGAAAGAGAATCCAGTAAATCACAGCCAAGGAAGGTGAAGGACCCATCTTTATAGTAAATTCTAACTTCCCTTGACTCTAATTATTTCTTCAGCTGGATGTTGGAAATAGTCTTCATCTGAGATGCACCAATTTAAAGGTAGAAAGTCACTTTGCTTAAAACAGTTCCAGATGGCCCTTTCAGTAACTTCAACTTTTTCAGTAGAATTGGCCTTCTTAGGTTTTCTCCCAACAGTCTTGAAATGAGTTTTGTATGATGGTTTGATAGAGGGTAGGACTGAGATTTTCTTTGGAGATGCTTGGCTTGTGGTGATTGGAATTTTTAGGAAAGAGTTAGTTGTTTGTTTGTATAGAAGTTTTGGCTTAGAGTTTAAGAGAGGTTTGTTGATTGAGGTTGTTAATACAGAAGTTTTGGCTAGAGGTTGAGCTAGAGCTATTTGGATTTTTAGGGTTTGATGTGGTTCTGAGCCTGAGTTGTCATGCTTTTTCTTGCTCCTTCTCTCTTCTCCCCTTTTGTTGTCACCTCCCTTCTTCCCATTATCCTTCTTCTTTTCATCTTGAATTTTATCCTTACTGCCAGTTGCTTTAGAAGCTTGACTTGGATTTGAGCTAGAAGGATTTAGCTTGTCATCCTTCTGCTCATCATCATCCTTATATTTTCTTAGATTGTATTGTGTATTTGGCAACATGGTGTCATGGTTTACAAGGTATCTCTACAAAATGTTTATCATCTCCACATCTTCATGCTTCTTGTTCTTTCTGTGCTTCAAGTCAGACTACAATGTCATGATCAGCCTCAAGTTTAATCTGACACAATGTTTGGGAACAAGAAGATGTCTGGCTTGTTTGGTCATTGGACAGATGTAAACTATTCCTTGGTTTAGATATAGATAGGCTTATGGAAAAGCTTCTATCTGTTCTTTCTTAAGCTCTTGGAGAAGTTGAGTATCTTCTTGAATGACTGGATTTACTCTGTCAATCATCACATCAAGTTCAGATGCTCTTAGAGTTTGGAGATTTTGAGAGTCACATGAATGCACCTGTCCACACCACCATCATTGATGTTCATGACAATCCTTTTCTGCAAAAAGTTATCAATCTTCACTACCACTACCCTTATGAATTTGATGTTTTTTGCCAAAGCTTTCTTGCAAGTCACATAGTTATTTTTAAGAGAAACTCTTAGTGCTGCAAGAAGGTCATTAAATTCCTGATCTTGATTTGGTCCTTCTGCAGCCCTTTGAAGTCTTTCCTTTCCAACATCAATTGGAGCATTTGAGCTTTGACCAATTTGAACAGTCTCTTTAGCCTTAGATTTAGATTGTTGAATTCTAGCATCAATCTTCCCCTTAGTCTTGTTAACAGGCATGAGGAGGGGAATTGGAATTTCTGGCCTAATCTGTTCAGGAAGTGAAGGTAGTGATATGTTGAGTTTTCCCATGATGGCTCCCAAAGTAACAGAGTTTTTCCTTTGGAGATGCTTGTGAGAGTCCACCAAGGTCTTGATACTTGACTGTTGACTTTGAAGTAGTAAAGTCAAAGCTTGCACTTGAGCATTCAGAGATGCATTGGAGGTTTCCAGAGAAGCTACTTGAGTCTTGAGGTCTTGAATGTCTTGTGAAGAGGAGCTTGCAGTAGAGATAACAGTAGATTGTCCAAAAGTAGCTTGCACAAATTTCTGAATTTCATCCATGACCAAAGGTGAAGGAGTGTATCTTGCAGTCTGCATTTGATCCAACTTCAACCTTGTATCATTGGACTTAGAGATGTGATCTTGAACTACTTTATGTAAGGCTACAAATGATTCTTTGAGCTGAGTTACACTTTTATCAATCCCACTGAGATCATACCTTGACATCTGTTCTGAGAAGATTTTGAATTTTTTTTTTTATCTCAGTTTGAGAGGGGATGATTTGATCCATTTTTTCTCTCACCATTTACATTATCTAGTCCTGATGTCCATTCGATGTGATTTGAAGTGCTTTTCCAAAGTTGTGGAAAGCCTTGATTTGAGATTTATAGACATCATTGATGGCATCATACACTTCTTGTGAAGTTAGAGATCTAGCACTGCTTCCCAGAATTGTAATATACTCTTCCCTGAACTTGGCCAGCACATCATCCATTTCAATGGAGAAGTCCTTATCCAGCCTAGCATCACAGTTGGCATCCTGACCAGCTTCATCAATAATCTTTGCTTGATTTTCTTCAACATCATCTTGGTAGGTGAGCATGATAGCTTGGTAGTCCTGGTTGGACATGTTTGATGTGAGTAATTGTTAGGATATCTGTATTAGGCCTCCAAGTTGATCAACTCTAAAATCTTCAATAGTGGAAGGTTGATTTTCAGTGTCTTGGAGCCATTGAGAGATGAGGTGTGTTTGAGATGTAGATGGTTGTGAGTGAGAACCACTTGTGCCTGAAGTCACAGTTTTACTAACAGATTGCTCTATGTTTATGACAGTGTGTTGTCCTCCACTTGTAATGGGAACCTCCAATTGAATTGGAGGGGATTTGACTGGGTTACTGTCATGTACACCAGCCTCAAACCCTTGTGCTTCTTGCAAAGCACTGTCACATGAATGTGATAAACTTGCCTCCCCCATAGAAGGATCATTGATAATTGTACTCCTAGCATCTACTGCCAAGGCAATTTCTGCTAGGGTTTTGAGGGGAGTTGTTCCTATATGAGGAATCTCAAATTAAACTGGAGAGGATTTAGATAGCTCCCCCTCAGGAGTACTACCCTCAAACCTTACAGTCTGTAAAGACTGATTTGAATATGAAGATGCATTTAGTATCTCCATGGGGTCTTCAGTAAAAACTGATGAATCCCCCATGGTTTTGATGGTGTCATCAAGGTCTACCCCAGATAGTAGCCTCTCACCATATGATTGAGGTGTCTGGGTGGTGAGCAAAGTTTCTTGAACCAAGTCACTTGATTTAGCTTGCACTTGAGAAATGGATTCAAGTGTTGTAGATAGGGAAAAATTTGGGAGAGTAGAGAGTGTTGCTCAGATGTGAGTGTTGGTAGCTCCCCCTGAATGGATGAGGGAGCTTCAAAAGATGTGCTCTCACTGTGTGTGTCATCCTTATTTCTCCTATCATACACTTGAATTGCTTCAGGTGCAGGCTGTGCAGACTTTGTACAAGGTGCATTGGGGTGAATGTTCTTTTCAATAAACACACCTTGTTGAGAGGATATATCTAGAGTCTGTTTAGTCCCCAATTTTACAGCTGCATCATGTTGGGAGGATACAGAGGTGGCTTGAGTGGTCAGCTCAGATTTCTTACTCCTTTTTGATCTTTTGACCAAGGGTGACTCAATTTCAGTTTGGTCCTCACCACTCTCAGTTATAACTGCTAAGGATACCTCGTTTCTCTTCCTTTTACTCACCTCATCCTTTTGAGAAAATGATGTGGTTGGTTTCCTAGTTACTAAGGGTTTTAAAGAAATGGTTTCAGCTTGGGAAGATCCTTGTGGATGTTCTTGTGTTTGTACTTCCACAGGTTCAGGGATCATAGCTGTGCTAGATTGTACATTTGACCTCTTGTCAGGCATGGGGTAAGGGTAAGTCCTAAACCTCTCCAACATGAATGGAGTGATTTTCAGACTTACATTTACCTTATTCTTTGTAGTAAGTGAACCAAATATTATTTTGGACACTTGCTTACAATTACCTATTTTTGTGCTATCTATACCATTTAACAAATGTATATCTCCTACTTTATGATTTAAAGTGGACATAATAAATCTAGGAAAGAAAATTTCCTTACATCTACCTGACAGGGGCATTGTTAGCCTGGTTATAAGTTCTTCCAGGATCAATAGACCAACATTCAAGTGTCTGTTGTGGGCTATTGAGTACATCAGCTTCTGCACCACACTTGAAATATTATCATACCCTGTTTTCCTACATGTGAAGGCCCTCACCACAGAATCAAAGATAAAGGACCACTCTTTTCTTAGATTGGTCATGTTCAAACTTGACAAGTTGATTTTTCCACCATAATTGATAAAGTCCAGAAACTCAGTCAGCTCAACAGGAGTTGGCACCTCCACCAGGTTTGCAGTGGGCAATCCCAAGGCTATGTTCACATCTTGCTCATTAAACTCAATTTGTTGTCCTCCAACTGAGCAAGTCATCACCAGAGATACAAAATTGTCATTCATAACAGTCCTTACCACAGCTGTAGTCCAAAACTCATGCAACACATCCAAGTACAACACTAGGTTAGCAGTCAAGGCTCATGCAAGGTAAGATTCAGACAGAAATTTTACAAACCCCTTGAAACTATCAAGGGCTTGGTTAGCATTAGTAAAATCCAGGTAGTTTGTTCCTTTCTCTAGGATATATGCTCTAACATTGTTTTGTGCCATTGTTGTTTAGTGAGTGTCAATGGGTAAGAAATTTTTTTGAGGAAGGAGTAAAAACGAGAGAGAAATTGATTTTGGATTGGAAGCTAGGTCACTTGAGATCTCGAAAGTTGTAAGTATGTATATGTATCGAGATGTCTGGGTATTTATAGTAAAAGAAAATAACTTGTCGAGAACTCAAAAATAGACATTTGGAATTAGTCTATCGAGAAGTCATTTTAAGAAATAAAAAACATATCAAGAAGTTATTTTAAATTACTCTTATAGAGAACTAATAATTGACTTATCGAAATGTCATATAAATACCCAGTTTGTCCAAAAATAGACTAAATTAATTCCCACTTTTATTTGAATAAATTCAAAATAAAATTAGAATAAATTTGCCAAAAGTATTTTACCAAAATAATTTATTAAGTTAAATTATTTTAGTTCTGAGTTATTTAGAAGTCTAAAAAAATATAATTGTAGAAAACTCTATGAATTAACACTACTAGAGAACTCTATAAGGACTTATCAATAAGTCATAATAAAGCTTATCGAGAAGTCACTCAAGAAGTCAGTGAATTGACTTGCCGAGAACTCTCTCGAGAAGTCTTAAAATGACTTGTCGATAAGTCAGTTAGACTTATCGAGAACTCAGATCTCTATATACTTTTGAACATTTAAATTCTGCCTTGTGTTAATTTTACATATTAAGGATGTAAATTAACAACTGAGCAGTTTACTTAGAATTTTAAAAATTCCAAGATGAAAATTTTTATTTTGGAAAATAAATATGTAGAGATTTCTGAAATATTTATAATTCATATTTCAGTTAATTTTTAATTAAATCAAATTAGTTTTGATTTACTAGAAATTAATCTGCTGCAACAAATTAGCTGAGTTCTTGCCTTAGGATGAAGAATTAAGCATTCCAATTTCACCTACAAGTCTAGTGAAAGTTGCTTCATCCAAAGGTTTAGTAAAAATGTCAGCTAATTATTTTTCTGTTGGAACAAAAATGAGCTCAATGGTACCATTTGTAACATATTCTCTAATAAAATGGTACCTTACATCAATGTGCTTTGTTCTAGAATGATTAACTGGATTAGCCACTATAGATATAGCACTAGTATTGTCACACATGATAGGAATTTCTATAACACTAGGCTATAATCCATTAGCTGATTTCTAATACAAAGCACTTGAGCACAACAAATTCCTGCAGCTTTGTATTCAGCCTCTACTGTAGAAGTTGATACAGATTGTTGTTTCTTGCTATACCAGGATACAAGTCTTTGTCCAAGAAATTGACAGCTTCCACTAGTACTCTTTCTGTCATCCTGCATCCAGCAAAATCTGCATTTGTGTAACCAACAGCTTCAAAACCAGTTCCCTTGGGATACCATAATCCCAAGTTTGGAGTCCCCTTCAAATATCTGAAAATCCTCTTTACAACCATCAAATGTGATTCTTTTGGATTGGCTTGAAATCTTGCACATAGACATGTTGCAAACATGATGTCTGGTCTACTTGCAGTTAAATAAAGCAATGATCCAATCATTCCTCTATAGCTTGAAATATCTACACACTTACCTTTTCTATCTTATCCAACTTTGTTGCTATAGACATAGGTGTAGAAGCAGGTGAACAATCAACCATACCAAATTTTTTCAGTAAGTCCTTGACATACTTAGTTTGGATGATGAAGATCTCATCACTTCTTTGACTGACTTATAGTCCAAGAAAGTAATTCAATTCCCCCATCATACTCATTTCATATTCCCTCTGTATAAGCTTAGAAAATCTTTGGCAAAGCTTTTCATTAGTAGAACCAAAGATGATATCATCCACATAGATCTAAATTAGGATCATATTTTCACCATGTTTCTTGTAGAAGAGAGTCTTGTCTATAGTATCTCTAGTAAAACCATGTTTCAGTAGCAATTCTGACAATGTATCATACCAAGCTCTAGGTTCCTACTTTAGTCCATATAGAGCCTTGAGTAATTTGTACACAAAATTTGGAAATTCTGGATCTTCAAAGCCAGGTGGTTGTTGCACATAAACTTCTTCTTCTAACTCACCATTTAGGATGACACTCTTGGCATCCATTTGATACACTTTAAAATTTGAATGTGCAGCAAATGCTAGAAAAATCCTTATTGCTTCAAGTCTTACAACTGGGGCAAAAGTTTCATCATAATCAATTCCTTCTTCTTGTGAGTAGCCTTTTGCAACCAACCTTGCTTTATTTCTGGTAATTATACCATTTTCATCCATCTTGTTCCTGAACACCCATTTTGTTCCAATAATGCTTCTATTCTTTGGTGCAGGAAGTAACTCCCAAACTTTGTTTCTTTCAAACTGATTAAGCTCCTCTTGCATTGCAGATATCCAATCAGGATCCATTAGAGCTTCTTCAGTTTTCTTGGGTTCTATTTGAGACAGAAAGCATGCTTGTAGGCACTCATTAGCAGTTGCACTTCTAGTCCTCACACTAGTAGTAGGATCACCAATAATTACTTCTCTAGTGTGACTCATATTCCACTTGTATGAGGTTATTGACTTGTGCCTTCATCATTTTCTTCATTATTGGTATGAATGCTAGATCCTTCTTCTCTTTATCCCCCTGAGTTTGTGCTATCAAATTTAGGTGTTTGAGATGAGCTTCTATTCCCATAATTTTCCTGTTCAGTAGTCTCTTCATTTATCATCTGTTATGCATCAACTTCCTCTTCACCATCAAAATCACTATCAATGTTGAGATTTTCAAATGCAAGGGCTTCAGCTTCATTTTCATTAAGGCAATCCAAGCCTGGACACTTGTCATCATCAAAAGTTACATTTGTGCTTTCCATAATCTTCTTTTGATCTATCACATAGACCTTGTAGGCAGTTCTCTCCAATGAATATCCCAGAAAAATTGCTTCAAAAACTTTTGAGTCAAATTTTCCCACATACTCAGAGTTGTCTTTCAAAATGTAACATTTGCTTCCAAATAAATGAAGATGCTTTACAGTAGGCTTTCTCTTAGACATGATTGAGTAAGGTGATTTGTCATTTGCCTTGTTAATGAGGTATATGTTCTGAGTGTAACATGTGGTGTTAACAACCTCTTCCCAGAAACTTGTTGGCAACTTGGCATCTTGCAGCATTGTTCTAGCAGCTTCAACTAATGTTCTGTTCTTTCTTTCAACTACTCCAATTTGTTTAGGTGTTCTAGCAACTAAGAATTCTTGAAAAATGCCCTTGCTTTTGCAGAATTCACTCAATGTAGCATTTCTAAATTCTGTTCCATTATCACTTCTCAATCTTTTTACATAATTATGATCTTCAGCCTGATTTTCTATCTTCTTGATGTACTCAATTATGATTTGTGGAGTTTCATCTGTAGAGTGCATAAACTCTACCCAAGTGTATCTTGAGAAATCATCCACCATCACAAGTGCATATATGTTCCTTGAAATTGATAAGACATTTACTGGCCCAAACAAGTCCATGTGAATAAGTTGTAATGGTGCACTTATAGAATTTACAATTTTTGACTTTTGACTTGATCTTTTCATTTTTCCTTTCTAACAAGCTTCACAAACTTCAACTTGAGCAAACTCCAGATTAGGCATGTTTCTTACTAACTCCTTTTTGACCAAGGTGTTAATTTCCTTAAAATTCAAGTGAGACAACTTCTTATGCCATAACTTGCTTTGTTCTTCTAATGCCTTGGTGTAGAAGCAACAAATTTTATCCTTATTTGTTGAGTCTAAGTCTGCAACAAACAAGCTTCCTTTCCTTTCTCCTTTCAGAGCAACTTCACCAGTTTTCTTGCTGATAAGTGCATTCTTCTTTGTTGAATAAAACTTCAAAACCTTTGTCTACAAATTGGATAACACTGAAAAGATTCACTTCAAGACCAGCTACCAGTGCTACATCATCATTGACAATATTTTCAGAAACAATCTTGCCATATCCCATTGTGAATCCTTTACTGTTGTCTCCAAAGGTCACCAAAGGGCCAACCTTCTCCTCAAACTGTGATAGCAGGGCCTTATCACCTATCATATGTTTGGAACACCCACTGTCAATGATCCATATGAATTTTTTCACTTTTTCCTGCACACAATAAGTTTTAAGTGTGTTTAGCTACCCAAGCAGTGTTGGGTACTTTCTTCTTGTTAACTAATTTAGCAGAAGTAGAATGAGTTATTTCAGATAAAATGGAATTTAATGACTTTTGTGCATTTTCCCTATTTGTTGTAGACCCAATTTTTGTTTCCTTGAGGTCTACTCTCAGTTTGTGACAATTTTTCATCACTTTCAAGTTGCAAGGGATGCAATCAAACTTGTCATAGAATGAGTAGGGATCATTTGCATCTGCTTCATTGTATTTGCATGCTCCTTCAGCTGGCTTGCTAACAACCTTTTTACAAAGGTGAGTTAGATGATTTACAGAGCCACATTTTTCACACTTCTTTCTTGGAGCATCTGCAACATAAGCAAAATTATTGCTTTTGTTTATCCCAATTTTCCTATTTCTATTTTTCTTCTTCTTTCTTGCATCTTCAGTCTTGGTTTCTTTGACATGTGTCTTGGAGCTTTGATTATCCATGAGCTTCTTTTCAGCTTTGGAAGATGGAGTTGCTTCTGCATTTTTCTTCTCTTTATCTTCATCAACAATTTCTTGCTTGATAATCAACTCTTCCTCACAGAAATTTACTTCACGTGCCTTGAACATAGGCGAGACAACCTTTTTCAGCATTGCTGGAATATTTTCATTTTCTGTTGCTTTTCCTTTGTCACCTATGTCTTTCTTTTTGCTGCTCAATGCATCATAGTCAAGACCAATAGCAATGTTTGCACATGGCTTGTTTTTCTCATGATACTGTCCAATTAACTCAGATGCATTCTTGAAGGATTTTAATTTAACTTCATTCTTTTCCTGCTTCTCTCTTAGCACTACTTCAATTTCACTTGCACACTTGAGCTTGTTCTTCAGATATGCATTTTCTTTTCTTACAGTTTCAAGCTCCACCAATAACAATTCAGCTTCTTGTTTCTCACTTTCAAGCTTCTCATTTATCTTTGTCAGTCTGCTAACTTCTTCATTAGCAGCAACCATACTTGTATGTATGTGAAACATTTTTGTGCTCATCTTTTCTATAGTTTCCTTATATTGACTCATATTTAAATCAATGATAGTGAGAGTTGGTACCTGTGATTTTAATGAGGATGATTCTCCTTGCTCCAAGGCCATTAAAGCATAATTTTTAACTTCCTCATCTTCATCATTATCAGAATCATCCCAACTTTTTCCCTCTGCAATATAAGCTTTACTTTGCTGTTTCTTCAGAAGAGCTTCATACTTTGCTTCCAGTTCAAGATAAGCTTTGTCTTTCTTTGCTTTCTTGTGTTTCCTGCATTCTGTAGCAAAATGGCCTAGTTCATCACAGTTGAAGCACCTTATCTTTGATCTGTCAACAGATCTAGTTTTGTAACCATTTTTGCTATCAGATGTGTACTTCCATTTTCCTTTCCAGCTGCTGTCTTTGTTGAAAGAATGTCCTTTACCCTTGAAGAATCTTGGCTTCTTTACTCTAATATTAGAGAACTTCCTTGCCAGATAGGCCATTGACTGATCAAGCTCATCAAGTTCATCCAAGGTGTAGAACTCATCTTCTTCCAGTTCCAGAATGACCTGTTCTTGTGAATCATTTGTTCTTTTCTCACTTGTTGAGGCAACTGGAGTTTGAGATCTTGGCTCATCATTAGAGGTCTGGCTTTCATTGACAATTAGAGCACTTGAACCATCTATAACATGCCCTTGTCCAGTTCTTAATGATTTTCTTTAAATTATTTCTAATTCATAAGTCTTCAAGATTCCATAAAGAACTTCCAGTGTTATTCTGCTTAGATCTCTCTCTTCTCTGATTGCTGAGATTTTCTGTTCCAAGTGATCAGGGAGTGTGAGCAAAAACTTCAAGTTCACCTCTTCAGCTTCATAGTATTTTTCATTGAGCTACAAGTCATTTATCAGCTTATTGAACCTTTCAAACACATCAGTGATACTTTATTTTGGCTTGGATATAAAACCCTCATATTGTGAAATCAGTATCATTCTTTGATTATATCTAACTTCCCCAGTTCCCTCACAGAGTATTTCAATCTTTTTCCAGATTTGCTTGGCAGTGTCACAGTTGACAATGTTGTTGTATATTACATTGTCAAGTGACTCTATCAATATCAGTTGCAAGCCACTATCCAGGGAAACTTTCTCTTTTTCAGGCTCAGTGTACTCAGAAGGGTCTTTTGGAGCATAATGAGCTAGAATGACCATATCACCATATGTTGATTCTTCAACTCTAACCATAGCAGTGAAGGGCCCATTTTTGAGAATATATAGAGTGGATTGGCCATCCTGATAAACAACAACATTTTCTTTTTCCAAAAAGTGTAGTTAGCTTTGTCAAATATAGGAATTTTGATGCTACTAATTTTCTGTGTATTCATTCTTCCAAGATCTTGAATCTGTTTACTTTCAGATTTTGCTCTGATACCACTTGTTAAGTAATGAATTACACACATTGGGGGGGTGAATGTGTTTTTGTATTTTTATGCTTTTCTTCAACTATTTATGGTTGTGAACAAAGTAAATCAAATCTTGTAGTGAAGTGTGTTACTTGCAAACATTAAGCATGCAATAATAAAGAACACATATCTTTTTAAAACTTACTTAATTTTATATTAAAATTAAGAATATTTTGCTATAAAATTTCTAGGCTCTTTATTGATAAAGAGCTTAACTTCTTCTTGAGAGTGTTACAAGATTTTCTATCTTAATTGTTACAACTGACTAAAGGACCAGTGTTAACTTTATAATTTGGTTAACTGCTGGTTTACACAGTGTGCAATAAGACATGCTATTGACTTTAGTAAACTATCACTTGCCATTTCTATTTTGGGAAAAGTGTTTCTTCTATTTCTGGCTTAGCATATCTTAGCATCCCGTATGTTTATTTTGATTTTCATTTGTCAGTTAATCTTCACCATTGATCTTGCACATCCTTCAAGCTGCTTTTTGTAGACTTGTCAATCCAGCTATTTGGATTGTTTGTTAATTGTAAATCTTGGATATTGAACTGGTCTGCAAATTGGACTTTGAGATTTTACCTCGAGATCTTCATTTTGGTCTATAGAGAACTTGACATCTCGATAAGTATATTGGCTTATCGAGATCTCTAATAGTCCATAGTTAATTTGACTTGTAAAGGTCTCTGAGTTATCTATAAGAGAATTTGGCTTGTCGAGATCTCTAGTCTTCATATCTTCACTTTGACTT
This sequence comes from Apium graveolens, assembly GCF_009905375.1. Classification (NCBI taxonomy): domain Eukaryota; kingdom Viridiplantae; phylum Streptophyta; class Magnoliopsida; order Apiales; family Apiaceae; genus Apium; species Apium graveolens. The sequence goes on from NC_133652.1 coordinate 255,691,560, forward strand.
ATCGATATCTTTGAGTTCTCTAGTGGCTTATTGACTTATCGATAACTCAGAGTTCTCTAGTTATATTTGACTTGTCGATAACTCATAATTCTCTAGTTAATTTTGGCTTATCGATATCTCTAAGTTCTCTAGTGGAATTTGACTTATCGATATCTCTGAGTTCTCTAGTGGAATTTGACTTATCAATAACTCAGAGTTCTCTAATGAATGTTGACTTGTTGATAACTCTGAGTTCTCTAGTGAAGAAATGACTTGTCGATATCTCCAATCTTCATGTTTTCAATTTGCTTGTCGATATCTCTGTTAGTTCTCTATAAGCTTTTCTGACTTCTCGATAAGTCATTTGGAGTTCTTGAGTGACTTCTTTATAACACTAAATCTGTGACCTGTAGAGATCTTTGACTTAGAATATTTTTATCCAAACAGATTTATTCAACTCCAAGCTTCTTCATAATTCTTCTGAGGTATGATCATCTTGATCTTCTTCCAGATAGAATTCTTAGACTTGAAACCGTTTAAACAAAAAGACTCCAATATGCTCTTTTACATTTTTACAGACTTTAAATGTTACAAGTACAAATGCAAATTAAGATTACAATACAACTTACTTAGGGTTGTCAATTTGACTTAGTCTTGTTAAAGTACAGGCATGTCTTGCACAACAGTATATATAATGTAACTTCGAATTTTTTTTAAAAAAAATCTTGGTTCTCTAAATTTTCTAAAATAAAATTTTGGTTTCATGGCTGAATTTGCTACTTGTTTGTAATTAATTATTTATCTGATGAGGTTGAGTTTTTTAACCTTTGTATCATCTAAATGGTATCATTTTTTGATTTAATTGCTTTGTACATATATAGGACATTTTTGAAGAAATTGTGTATTAATTAAGTGATTTCATGTCTTTATTATAATTTAAAGTAAAAAAGTTGCTAAAATTATGGGGAAATTGTGTACTCTATTATTAAGTTTAATAGCCAATGACACTTATTTGAAATTGATGAGAAAAATAAGAAAAATTTGTTGGTTGGAGAAACTAATTTCTCTTTATGAATATGTTTTGGTTTGCAAAATAATTTGTCTAGTATAATGACTCGTATATTTTTGTATTATTTAAAAGTGTAATTGTGAATTAATTAATTAAATAAAATATGTGTATTGGTCGTGTCAGCTGTGTGATGTTTGGTTGTAATTTATATGTGGTCATTGGTTTACTACAAGTATATTTATATAATTAATTATTGAGCCGTATTGTTTCCCTTTCACCTTTAAACCTGGTTTTATGGCAGATTTATTTTCATAAATATTTGGATCGTCTCTAAATTTTTTTTATGGTCTTATAATTTTAATAATAATTTTTGGGATTTTACAAAATTTAGAAATCAATATTTCATTAATTATTTATCTTCAAATGATTTTCTAATTACATTTATTTGTAAAATCAGTAATAAATTTCAGGATGCTTCAAAAATTACGAAACTCATATTTTATTAAGTTTGGAATATTTTGAGAATTTTAAAATTATTTTAGAAATTTTTGGGATTAAATTCACCTGCACGTTTATTCGTTATTTTGTTAAATCCGGATACAGTGCGCGTTTGAATAGTTTGTATTTAATTACAAAACTTTTATTTTATTAACTTTCGAATATTCCGAGAATTTTGGTATTATATTTTTGATTTTTCGTTGAATTTTTATGTGCACCTCGGTACATTTAATTGAAAAAAGCGAGTCAGAATTCAGTCCGTATGAGTATTAGGGACACATGTCAAAACCAAATAAAAGGAATTAACACGTATCCCCTTCTTGTTGCTGCGTGGCTATAGTTGGGTTTATCTCCTATTTTCTTCTATTTTCTTATCGAATCAATCTCCCCTTTCTTATCTCTCTACTCACTCTCTGCAGTCTCTCTTCTTCCTCTCTCACAATCTCTTCTCTCCATCCTCTTCATTTCTTTTCCCTTTCATTTTACTCCGATTGCCGCTTGCGTTTTCCAGGCTTTTCCTATTTTCCGGTTGGATCCTGCCTTCGATTCACTCATGTACAGTATATATATATATATCTGTGTGTGTGTGTGTTCCATGTATGTGTGTCTGTGGTCTGTGTTTTCCCGATTGTATTGGCGCCCCTGTGTTTTCCGGCCATGATTTTTGGTTCTGTGTGTAGTGCGTATTATACGCGTGTGTTGGTGGTGATATTTTAACTGTGTATTTAATTTTTTTGTAGGAATTTATTGACTAATTTCGTAAAAATAAATTATTCGCGCGGAAATGATTTTAAAAAAAATCGGTGGAATTTCGCGTTGGAAACCCGAAATTTAATCGGGTACCCGCAAAATTTTGCCTCCGTTGACGATGAACTTTGGTGAGTCGACGGTGGACCTTGATGATACGTTCCGAGTCCTAAATTTATAAAACAAATAAATTAGTTCGTATAATCACTTTTCGAGACGTAAATAATTATTTAGTTTATAAGTCATATTGAGATATGGATTGAAAATTGTGATTTGTTGGGAATTGGACGTCAATTATGTTTCGACGGGTAGTCTTATAAATAGAGGAGTCACTGTCTGAATTTTCCGGAAATTATTTTAACTACGAGAATACTAGTCGAGCGTGTACATTTATAAATAAATATTAAATGAAGCCTCATTGTTATGTGTATTATATTAGTACGTATAAGTACGATTCGGGAATTATTATCGTTGGGGTAAAGTGATTAGCGATGATATGTCATGCATAACTGGTCGTCTAACATAGGATATTTCGACTCTGTAGGTTCTAGTCAGAAAACCCTAAAGTTGACGTCGAACTAAAGATAGCCTAGTGATCAGTCGACAAGCTCAACAAGGTACTAATCGAAGGACCTGAGTGTTGAAGTCGGATCCAGAGTAGTCTAATTGTAAGGCGATAAAGCCCGAGCGTCCAAGTCGGTCCAAGGTCAATCAGTAATAGTTATAAATCTCTACAAAGCAAGTACCTCTAAACAAATCTTTTACGGTTCTGTATATATGAATAACCGTTGATTTAATTTGCGTAGTGGAACATAATGTTTTAAGTTACGTATCCCCTGTATTTGAAAATATTCGTTTGAATTATGTTTTGGGGAAAGTAACTTCTGAAAATGCCTATCTCTAAATTGTGAATAAAATTGGAAAGGTTTTGGAAAGTGTGCTGTGATAAATTATTTTAATAAGAGATAGGTATAAGTGATTTTGGAAACTGGATAAACGGATCATATATTGGATGGTTGCGTAAGAGGCCCGTAACGGCCCAGCGGGTTTGCGTAAGTGGCTAAGTCGGTTGCGCGCCCTATTTGAACCGCTTAGTCCAGCGTGACAGAGGCCTAGCTAGTCTATGAGTTCTGGAACAGGTTTGTGATGGGATAGACTGATCAGCTGTCCCTACGATTCATCCAATATATATCTGATTTTGGTTTTGTGGTTCCCGTAACAGAACATATGACTTTGTGGTTCCTGTAATGGAACAGTGGACTTGGAAATGAAAATAGCATGCCAAAATTGAACTCTGGTATTCACATAACAAACGACTGATGTTATTGTTTTACAGAGCATGCTAGTTGTAGATATCCAGTTTATACATGTTTTACTTGGTTTGTATCAAGTTATGATTTTTGTTCCTATAACTGTTTTATTATGAACAGTTATACATATTAGCATGCATAACTGTTTATACATGTTTTACTTGGTTTATGATTCATATAGTGGTACCACTGAGAAATTGATTGCTCACCCTTGCAAAATGTTTTATAATGATATTGCAGATGCCTAGGAGACCCTTCCATCATAGTCAGGGCAGAGTTCCAGTTCTTTCCGTACCAGGCTCCTCGTTGATAGTTGTGTCAGACCATATGTGGTCTGTTGAGTTGTTGTAGTAAGTTAGTTGTGTCATGATAGTTTGAATTAAGTTGGTTTGTAATAGTTGTGTAACCTAAGTCATACTTAAACCTGGAAAAGTTCTTGGAGAAGGGGTTGTGTTTATATTGTATTAATAATGGATTTTAGTTGTATTACTTATGGTTCATTGTTATTCGTGACGTCAACTCCTGACCCCGGGGTTGAGGCCGTCACAGTTGGTATCAGAGCTACAGGTTTGAGTCCCTGATTTAGGTTAAGAGTAGAGTCAAAAGAGTGTGAGAAGGTTTATATAAAGTTTTGAGTCAACAACTCAATTAGAGGATCGAGTCTAAGAGTCCAATCGAGGGTTTCGAAGGCGTAACCCTTACATCTATTGAGGTTTTGCTGGAACTGCCCTAGCTTTTAGTATGTTTCCCTCGTATATATATTATAGGCATTGTTCGATAGAGATTTCTAGTTCTCCCTACAGAAAAAAATGAGTCTGATCGTGAAGGTTCAGCTTCTAAACGGACCATTGATGTGTCGGCTGAAGAGACCTCAATGTTATTCTTAAATATCGCGTATTCCAAGTCTAGTGATGTTACTGGACCGAATGTGCAATCTTGGTGGGTTCAGTTAGCATGTTATGATATTAGTCGGTGGCTGCTATGACAGCCAAGTTTTATCGTGTATGTAGATTAGTACTGTTGTTTATATCTTGAACTTTTATTCACATTTCTTGAGACACATTTTATTCCTAGAGTAATTGTTTACTATCCAATAAGTTGCTTATTTTTCAGTATGAAAGTCAAAACTTGAAGTAAGCCAACTCAAGATTGTGTTGATTCATCATTACCTAGATTCTCCTCCCTATCTATTATTTCCTATTTAAACCTTGTTTCCTTATTCAGTAGTTTGATTGGTGGATTGAGGCAGACAATGCATATGATTTGACTATTTGTCTGTGTGACAAAGGGTCTGGTAGGATGCCACCAAATTATGTGTTATAAACTATGCGGTACTAAGACTGGCCATCTTAGGTACTTGTATATTTTCTCTCAGTCATATTTATATATCTTCTTCACCTTTCCTTCCTCTATAATTGATTCCTTGATTTTGAAATTTCTTTTAATATTCCATGGCAATGAATCTCTTCAGTAATCTCTGCAGTTAGGTAGTCCTAATTATTGAAAGTAAATAAAAGTTAATGGTGAGAAGGAATAAAGGCTCTCTACTAGGCTGCTATTTCAGAATAAAGATAACAGAGAGCATTTAGGACCTAATGGTGAATGTTGCAGTTTTAGAAAAGTTAACCCAATGGTGGATGAGTCATTTGCAGGTGATAGGAAAATCACCTTTAGAGGAATGATTGGTTAAAACTCAGACTAGTAGGCACAGTAGGATCCATAATTCCTTAAGTTTGACTTGGTTTTCCAGATTGCTTTATGTAGTTTGTGGCTGATTTAGTCAGCCAAGTTTTTGTTGTATATTGGATTAGTTAGCTGTTGTATTTGAGTAGTGGTGGGAAGTTAATTAGTTGTTGTTATATTAAGGAGCCATGCTACGGTGTTTAGTGTCTTCATATTTCAGTTTTCTGCACTTTTGTTGATTCTACCGTTGTCATTGTTTCTATTGTTTCTAGCATTATTAATCTAGATATCTTTTATAAATGGACCCTAAGGATAAAGACATGGGTATTTTTTCTGGGCAGCATTTTCCTGATATAGGTATACCGTTTAAATGGTGATATTTTCTGTCATACATTCTCGTTAGGTTTTTGAATAAATCTAATGCTATATTTCAAGGAAATGCCCCCAAGAGAGCTACCCATTCTAAAGAAAATAGTAGTAGTTTTATTAAGGGTCCAGCTATAAACAAAATTCTAGATTTTTTGCGCCAGCAATAACAACAACAGCTAATCTAACAGATTCAGCAGCAGCAACTACTGTTGCAGCAACAACATCAGGGAGTGAACCAGACTGTTAATTGTAAACCTTTTCAGAACATTAAACCTCATGCGTTTAAGGGTGAACATGATCCAGTAGCTGTTGGAGCATGGTTAAAAGAAAAAGAGAAAGCTTTTGACCTCGTCCAAGTAAGTGATAATTTTAAGACTGATTGTGGTGCCCTTCAAACCCGGGTCAGAAGTTCGGTGTCCATAACGCATACACAATATATAAACTTGTATATGAAATATTATTTTCAATGACCCTGCTTTACACTACCACGGATCGCAACAGGTTAAAGTATGAAAATAAGCCACAACCTTAACTTTTATTACATCGTACCAAATCCCGCCTAGTTTAACTTACAACTGATAATGAAATTATTCCTACAAGCTTGCACAACTCAACTATAATATAAAGCTTCTGTTGGCTCGATTCAACTCGTCCTGGAATCCTAGCTCGCACATTGGACGGGGAAACCTTGCTATCAATCACTTCCCTTTTAACTGTAGAATACATAAACAGATTCACAAGAGTGAGCTAACTAGCTCAGCAAGTTATAATAACAATAATTGGGGTTAAACAATGTTCAAACGAGATGATTCAGAGGAATCAAATTTCTTGTTAAACAATCATTAGAATTGGATATTCATTTTAAGTTTTAAAACCAAGGTTAGGCTGCTGATCAGTCACGCACTAACCCCGAGCAAGGCACACGGCTCTGCTCTATAAACTGGATCCAAGGCACACATTCTAGTCTGACCACGAATCTAGTCCACATAAAGAAAACTACCCAATTCTAAAACAGTTCAGTATGATAAACAATATTATTCAATAAAATAAGATCATAATCAACAATGATTGAATATTTGAATAAAAGGGTAATGCAATTCATGAGCATCACAAGGGTATATCAAGGTATGTATGAGGAATGATTTCCAGCCTGTAAGAGAATCAGGTATTAGATGAACAATAATTTCACAAGGTTTAGTACTTTGATGTTATAAGGTATGGTTGAGTATAAAAGTTTCTGTATGTTTAAGCAATTTTGTTCCAGTGTTTGGTGTATGGTGGATATGTATTTATGGAATAGTATTATATTTGTGTGGTTTAGTGTTTGGTAAATCAACAATGGATGGTTTATAAAGAATAAGGCTACAGCTCAAAGATCAAATGATGTGATCAGGGTTTCAGGCTGAATGATTCAAAGTACTTACAATATAAAGCAGAACTATTTTGAATATTGGCAATATGTCACGAGAGAATTTAGAAATATTTGTAATGTATCTCGAGAGAGGTTCAGAAGTACTTGCCTTATCTCAAACGATCCCAACTTCACTTGTACTTGTATAATGATTCTATTCAACAACCACTTGTCTACTTTTCTTATGCCTCGCTTCTATTCACTGATCACTTGATTATTTTCTATGCATCGATTCCATTTCCTGATCACCTACTTCCCTTTTTCTATGCCTTGCTTACTCTGCTAGGCATCATAAGTATCTATCAATATTCATCTCACATTATTCTAATCGTCACACAGACGTCATAAGGTTTCATCTACCCTTCGTTTCACCCAAATCCGATTTACGGATTGAAAGTTATGACTAAAATAGTCAAACAATAAACATATACGCATATAACACATCAATCAGTTCACATATAGCACATAACACGTAAGACATTCGATGAAAATACTTTTCCGAAGAAGCTTTGATGTCAAAATGATTTTTTGGATATTTAATACGAATTTTTATGCATTTTTCGGAATTAAAACGGGTCGTTGAATCATTTTAAAACAATAAACAGGGTTCGATTGCCCGAATCTGGCTTTAGAATAATTTTATAATAATTATCGAGACTTGAAAACAATTTAAAATAATATTTTAAAGCTCGAAACCATTTTTCGGAATTTTTAAATCAAAAGAAGTGATTAAATCCAATTAAATAATTAATTAAAATTAATTAATAATTAATTAAATTAATTAATCAATTAATATTTAAATTAATTGAGCAATTAACTAATTAATTATTAAATAAAGTTAATTAATTAAGTAATTCAGATTTATTTCTGAATTTAAAATGAATTTAGGAATTAAAAATGAATTTTTAGAAATTAAATAAAGCATTTTTGAATTATTTTTAAAACATAAAATCTAGAAACAAGTTTTTGGTTTTTGGAAAGCAACAGGAATGGATCAAACGGCGGCTTCACAGGGGAACAGCTCGCCGGAGAGTTGGAGAAGAAGACCGGCGACTCGCCGATTTCTGGAATTTCCAGTTTCCGGCCGTGTTCCGGCGGACCCAAAACTCCCTAAAATAACGCCAATCCGACTGATTTTCGCAGCAAACACATTTAAAACGACTCCAGCAATTCAGATAACACACTAATTAGAGAAAACCATATCAGAATCGTCTGCTCCGATCAAAACCAAGCAAAACGACGAAGAACTCCGGCCAAACTCCGACCTCTTCAGAAACAGCACCAAAATCAACGAATTATAGGGGGATTTAAAGCCCAGAACGTTTAGAATCTAATACCTTAACTCTTAACAATTAACAATCAAGAACATAATCAAAAATTCAAATTGAAATTTTATAAAAAGGCAAAAGTTCGGTTTTAACCAAAATAGAACCAAAATCACACAAGGTATATATGAAAATGATCCTCATGATCTCAGAAATCATATCCAATCAACAAAACATCCAAACAATTCCTCAAAATTATAAATCGAATTTAAATCTAAATAAAAATTAAAAACTTAAAAATACAAAATTAAAAAATAAATACCCTTATTTGAAGATTTTGATACGAATACGATCATCTCGTCGAGGGCTTCGTTTTGACTATTCATACGCCTCCATCAGATTCCAATAACGTCTTCAAATCCTTGTTCAATTGCGAAGAACACGGTTCGTTTCTCTGTAAAATTATATATTTAACTGTTTGCAAATAATTTTCTGTACAAAATAAAATATGGTAAGGGCTATTTATATTTACGGAATATTGATACCCCGTTGGATCATACAGGATATAAAATAGTACGTTTATTTGAGAAAACAGATCCAAAATGGTACCGATTTTAGGATAATTATCCAAGTATGTACATTTTGTACTGCGGACTTGGTCTCAGCGCTTTGGTTACACGTATTACGAGATGATAATTATAATAGTTTAATAAAAAGATCTCGTTTCTCGAAAATACGAGTTTTATCGATTTACCGAAATAAATTTTGTATCGAAAATATTGCGCCGGGACCCGCACGGGGAAAACGTACTCCGGATCGAAAAAGTCAAAACATGAAAAACGCTCAGAATATTGCAATTTGGTTAGGAAGGAGTTTTCGGAAGAGTTTCGAGTTGTAAAAACGTAAAAATGATTGAAGTCGGTTGGTTCCCGATTATACCAAATAGTTTATAGATACTCGGAAAAATAATTTATAAAATCCATAAATCATTTATAAAACCATATAACAACATAAAAATTAATAAAAAAATATCACAATTATCTATATTTTATTTTGGACCTATAAAAATTAAAATACTCAAAATTTATCATATTTACACATCCAAACACAGATGTCACTTAACAGATAATTCACCAAAAATTCATATAATAATCACATAATATTTATTTATTGATAAAAATAATTATATGATAAATCCCGGATATTACACTGATTATGCAAGCTATTTCTTGAAGACTGAAGCGAATTACTGGTGGGAGTCAATCAGAGTATTAGAAGGAGAGAGTCATGTCCTATGGACTAGGTTCACCGAGTTATTTTTAGAAAGGTATTTCCCTGACTGTATGCGAAATCAAAAGAGATTGAGTTCTTAGAATCAAAGCAAGGTGGAAGAAGTGTGTCGGAGTAGGAGGCCAAGTTTACGGAATTGGCCCGATTAGTTCCTGAGTATGTAAGTACGGAGACCCGGAAGGCAAGGAGGTTTCAATAAGGGTTGAAGCCTGAAATTCGCAATGGAGATGTGGCATTGCAACTCAAGACATATCCTTTCATAGTCAGACCGCCCTATTGAGAGTGATTAGAAGTTAGCCGCTAAAGAAAAGGAAGATAAAGAGCGAAAAATAGATGACGTGGAAGAAAAACAAGATCAAGAGGAGGAATCTAGCCAGAAGTTTCAGAAATTTTTTGGAAGAAATAGGAATAAAGGATTTAGAAGACAAAGTTCCCTTCAAATAGGCCTAGTAACACCTCATTTAGTTCTAACCAAGTCAAGTCGGTTAGGTCACCTATATCGAAGTGTAAGCAATGTGGTAAAAGGCATGGTGAAGTGTGCCAAGCAAATATTGTAATGTTTACGAAAGCCAATAGTAAGGTAGGTTTCCAAGGGCAGAAGAAAAATAAGAAGTTTCTTTCAAACATACAAGTAAAGGAGTTATTAAGACAAGAATGTAAGGCATATCTAGCACAGATTGTGGATATTAAGAAGAAAGCACCTAAGTTGGAAGAAGTTCCGGTGGAAAATGAATTTACAGAAGTCTTTCCTGATGAATTACTAGGTCTACCCCTGGACCGTGAGAGAGAAGTTTCCATTGATTTAGTACCTGAAACCGAACCAGAGTCAAGAGCTCCATGCTATATAGCTCCAGTAGGAAAGAAGGGAATAACTCAATAATTCCAGGAATTGCTGGACAAGGAAATGATTAGTCCAAGTGTATCCTAGTAGGGTGCACCAATGTTGTTTTTAAGGAGAATGACGTGAGTATGAGATTATGTATAAATATCAGGAGTTAAACAAGTTGGCCAACAAGAATAAATATCTTCTACCTAGGATTGATGATTTAATTGACCGACTTAAAGGAGCGTGTTGCTTCTCGAAGATTGACTTAAGATCGGGCTACCATCAGTTAAGATTAAGCTTGAAGACATACTAAAGACTGCATTCAGAAACAAATATGGACATTACGAGTTTCTAGTGATGCTATTGGATTAACAAGAACACCAGTCGCCTTATAGGTTTAACGAACAGAGTGTGTAAGGAGTACTTGGATAAGTTGTAATTGTATTTATTGATAACATCCTCATCCAACTCAAGGACTAAGGATGACCGGGCCGAACACCTGGAGATTTCCCTACGAAGGTTGGGAAGGCAGAAACTGTATACAAAGTTTGCAAAGTATAAATTCTGGTTGGAATTAATTAAGGATTACGATTGTTCTATTAATTACCACCCAGGCAAAGCCAATGTAGTGGCAGATTCTTTGAGCAGGAAGAGAAAATTAAATGTACTTAAGGTTGTTGAGGAGTTAGCAAAGTAATTGGAGAAGTTGGAAACCGAAGTTCGAATACCAGGAGGTGATAAGAAGCAATTATATGAGACTACTTTCCAGCCTTAATTGATGGAAGGAATTAAGAAGTGTCCGGGAAAGGTGATGAATCAAGGATAGGATATTTTTATTGGAGAAGAAATGTGTACCCAAAAAAAAAAAGACAGGGTTTATTTAGGTTTTCCTCGAGAATATGGATTCCTAATGTGACGGAACTGAAAAATAAGATTCTTCAAAAAGCCCATATTTCTAGATTTTCTATTCACCTTGGATGCACTAAGACGTACCAAGATTTGAAGCAGAACTTTTGGTGACCAGGAATGAAACACCTGCCAAACGGTAAAAGTAGAACATCAAAGGCCAAGTGGATTGTTACCAGCCCTAGAGATTCCACAGTGAAAATTGGAAGGACTTGTAATGGATTTTGTTATAAGATTACCAAGGAAAAAATTGGACCGTGATGCTATTTGGGTAATTATTGATAAATTGATGAAGTCTGCATATTTCCTCCCTATCAATGAAAAGTATTCATCGGACAAGTTAGTGAAGTTGTATTAGGATGAAATTCCGGGATGTTTGAGCACTAATTTGAAAATGAGTACTGCTTATCATTCCCAGACAAAGGGTCAAAGCGAAAGGACGATTCAGATGATTAAAGATATGTTGAGAATGTGTGCTCTGGGATTTAAAGGAAACCAAGATGATCACCTGTTGTTGATTGAGTTTTTCCTATAATAATAATTATCATGATAGTATAGAATGCCACCCTACGCAACCTTGTATGAATGTAAGTGTAAATTCTCATGTTATTGGAATGAAGTGGGAGAAAAGAAGTTGTTAGGCCTTAAATTAGTTCAAAAAACCAGGGACGCAATGATATTGATTTGGAAAAGATTAGAAACGACTCAGGATATACAGATAAGGAATGCAGACTTGCATCGAAAGAATATGAATATGGAAATAGGATCATTGGTATTATTGAAAATGTCACTTTGGAAAGGATTGGTTAGGTCTGGACAGAAAGACAAGCCGAGTCCTAAAAATATCAGACTGTTTGAGGTATTGAGAAAGGTAGGTAAAGTTGCCTATGAGTTGGCGTTGCCACCGCAGCTGCAACATACCCATAATGTGTTCCATGTATCCATGTTGAAGCCATATATTCCTGATTCGTATCAATTATAGAGTACGAACCGATCGAGCTTCAACCAGATTTGTCCTATGTGGAACGACCTATCCAGATTTTGGATCGTAAAGAGCGAGTCCTTAGAAATAAGTCAATCCCCATTGTAAAAGTGCTTTGGAGAGATCCTCGAGTAGAAGAGTCTACTTGGGAGCTAGAGTCAATCATGCTTGATAAATATCCTCATTTGTTTAGTTAAATCAGATTCCGGGGACATAATCTTTTTAAGGGGGGAATGATATAACGACTCGTATATTTTTGTATTATTTAAAAGCGTAATTGTGGATTAATTAATTAAATAAAATATGTGTATTGGTGTTGTCAGCTGTGTGATGTTTGGTTATTATTTATATGTGGTCATTGGTTTACAGGGAATATTTGTATAATTAATTATTGAGCCGTATTGTTTCTGTTTCACTCTTAAACGTGGTTTTATGGTAGATTTATTTTCATAAATATTTAGATTGTCTCTAAAATTGTTTTTATAGTTTTATAATTTTAATAATTATTTATTGGATTTTATAAAATTTAAAATTCAATATTTCATTAATTATTTATCTTTAAATGATTTTCTGATTATATTTATTTGTAAAATCGGTATTTAATTCCAAGATGCTTCAAAAATTACGAAACTCATATATTATTAAGTTTGGAATATTTTGAGAATTTTAAAATTATTTTGGGAATTTTTGGGATTAGATTACCCGCATGTTTATTCGTTATTTTGTTAAATTCGGATATAGTGCACGTTTAAATAATTCGTATTTAATTACAAAACTTTTATTTTATTAACTTTCGAATATTCTGAGAATTTTGGTATTATATTTTTGATTTTTTGTTGAATTTTTATATGCACCTTGGTACGTTTAATTGAGAAGAGCGAGTCAGAATTCAGTCTGTATGAGTATTAGGAACACGTGTCAAAATCAAATAAAAAGGAATTAACACGTATCCCCTTCTTGTTGCTACGTGGCTGCAATTGGGTTTATCTCCTCATTTCTTCTATTTTCTGATCAAATCAATCTTTCCTCTCTTATGTCTCTACTCATCTCTCTTCGGTCTCTCTTCTTCCTCTCACAATCTCTTATCTCCTCCCTCTTCGTTTCTTTTCCCTTTCATTTTACTCTGATCACCGCCTGTGTTTTCCAGCCGTGTCCTCTTTTTCCGGTTGGTTCCTGCCTTCGATTCACTCATGTACAGTATATATATATATATGTGTGTGTGTGTGTGTGTGTGTGTGTATGTGTCTGTGGTCTGTGTTTTCCCGATTGTGTTGTCGCCCCTCTGTTTTCCGGCCATGATTTTTAGTTCTGTATGCAGCGCGTGTTATACGCGTGTGTTGGTGTTGATATTTTAACTGTGTATTTAATTTTTTTTGCATGAATTTGTTGTCTGATTTCGTAAAAATAAGTTATTCGTGCGGAAATGATTTTAAAAATAATCTGTGGAATTTCGCGTTAAAAACCCAAAATTTAATCGGGTACCCGCAAAATTTTGCCGCCGTTGACGATGAACTTCGGGGAGTCGACGATGGACCGTGATGATACGTTCTGAGTCCTAAATTTATAAAATAAATAAATTAGTTCGTATAAGTACTTTTCGGGATATAAATAATTATTTAGTTTATAAGTCGTATTGAGATATGGATTGAAAATTGTGATTTATTGGGAATTGGACGTCAATTATGTTTCGACGGGTAGTCCTATAAATAGAGGAGTCGCTGTCCAAATTTTTCGAAAATTATTTTAAATACGAGAATACTAGTCGAGCGTGTATATTTGTAAATAAATATTAAATGAACCCTGATTGTTACGTGTATTATATTAGTATGTATAATTACGAGTCGGGAATTGCCATCGTTGGGGTAAAGTGATTAGCGAGGATATGTCAAACATAACTGTTCGTCTAACATAGGGTATTTCGACTCTGTAGGTTCTAGTCGGAAAACCCGAGAGTTAATGTCAGACTAAAGATAGCCTAGTGTTCAGTCGACAAGCTCAGCAAGTTTCCAATTGAAGGACCTGAGTGTTGAAGTCGGATCCAGAGTAGTCTGATAGTAAGGCAATAAAGCTCGAGCGTCCAAGTCGGTCCAAGGTCAATCAGTAATAGTTGTAAATCTTTTTAATGTAAGTACCCTGAAATAATCTTTTACGGTTCAGTATATATGAATAAATGTTGATTTAATTTCCGTAGCGGATCAGAATGTTTTAAGTTACGTATCCCCTGTATTTGAAAATATTCGTTTAAATTATGTTTTGGGGAAAAGTAACTTCTGAAAATGCCTATCTTTAAATAGTGAATAAAATTGGAAAGGTTTTGTATAGTTAAATGAAATTAATAATTCATTCATCTTCCTTAGCTAATAAACTATAAATGTGAGCTCTCCATTGAAGATCATTTATTAAACTTGTAATTTGTACAGTGTTGTTGTCGAATTTGTTTTAGCTAATAACAATTGATTAGAGTGTAGCAAACTCAAGATTTATATTTATAAAATAATAGATTCCTCAAATTATTTTGTGACTATTTTGTTTTTGCACTTTTAGCGAAGATCTTGAAATGAATCGAAAAGAATTTGTAGGTCTCCTATTCAGCCTCCCTTCTACGCTACTTGGGACTAACAATACCCATAAGTTTGGATCGCCAAGAAATGTCTTTTACAATACTTAAACATCAACTCGGGATGAAACACTAGCCAAAGGTAGTGGTCAAATCACTAGTCGACTGTTAAAGTCTCTAACAAAATAAATTTATTATTTTATGAAACTTTTGAAATATTACTAAAATATATAGATATTAAAATCACTAGGACCATTAATATGTATAACCGATCATTCGGGTACTCTATAAGTTTTGTAAAAGGATAATTAATTTAATGATAAAATCATGTACGACATCTGCAAAAAATTGTTTCCCTATTAATTTTAAAATAAAACTTTCAATATAATTAAGTTCCTTAAAATTGATATTTTAAAAATTGATTATAAATCTAAATATAGTATATTTATTTAAATTTATTTATTTTTCTCTAATTTTTTACAATATTAGCGGTTCGATGATTTTATTTTTGGAAGTAGCAGCACGGGATCGAGTCCCGCTTCATTCTCCTTTCCAATTTTAAGATCATGCACACCTTTTAGTGAAAAGTTGAATCCCCTCTTTTCAGAGAACCAACATCGTCTGGTATCAAAACTACGTTGTTTCAATAAATGAGTTTTATATGTTATTATTCTCCCCCTTCATTTCATGCCAAATCCCACAAAAATTATTGGTGAGCTAGGGTTGTTTTGGCAGCTGCTAGCCTGCTACGGACTTCAATTTTTCTTGAATCTATAAGCATATATATATATATACATGATTATCGTTTCTTTTGTTCTGCTTGATATAGCTTCTATTAATTGATTTTATATTGATTTTTTTACTTGATAACATATATTTCTTTGCTCTATACCTACAATCAATTTATACATTTATATCGATTTGATTTGCGGCTTCCTGATTTTCTATTTTGTTTGATTTTTGTTTTGTATCGTGATTTTTTATTTGTTCAATTATTATTAATTTTTGGTTTGATCTTCATACAATTGTACATAGAGTATTTAGTTTCATTATATCGAGTGGGTTTATATTTTATATGATTAATTTTCTTTGTCTTTCTGCAAAATATGGTATTTTATTTGATTTTTCAAAAGTAGTTTTAGTTAATCTTGTGTCTCTGTTTGGATTTGGTCTTGAATTTCAGCTTGAGAAACTGTTCAAGAATATTGGTACTACTATAAGCTAGGCCACTTAGTTGTTTTTGTGTACTAGTAGCATTCAGACTTGCAGTTGAGTTATTATTTTCTCTCAATGGAGTCTGTTTCAGTAATTTTTGATTGGTGATTTTAAAATTTTGATATAAAACTATGCACATATCCATTTGGTAAGCCGTGGAATCTTGTTACAGTGTGAGCGCATTCTGTATATACATGTGTTAGTTGCAAAATGATCTTAGACCATCTCCAATGCAGGCCCAAGTGTTGCATCGAAAACAGTGACCCGAATCCTTCTTCTCCTTTTTGTGTTGGAGGAAAAAGCGAACTTGACTGGAGCCCAAGTTGGCGGGCTTGGCCAACTATAACAGCTTTTTAACTTTTTATTTATTTGATTATTTAATCACCTCTTTCCTGTCTACTTGCATGACACCTGTATTTGCTGTATTTAATTTGCATATGTTGTTCAAACCAACTTGGGCTATGTACTAGAGTGAATTGGACAACTTTTCTACAAAACCAATTCCTACTTATGTGGCATAAAATTGGGTCCCAAAAAAATGGACTTGGGCCATGCATTGAAGATTGTCTTAAGGAGAGTTCTTGGTTTTTGGAAGCAGAAGCATCCTCTGATACATGCACCTTTTTTCTCGTCTTTACATTATAATTGCTAATATATACACACATAGCAAGCCTTACATAAAATATCTTTAACTAGTATAAGATGGTTGAACCAGTTTTTATCTTCTATCTTGAAATTCAAGTGCTTGATGAGATTATATAAAATATCTTTAATGTCCGCTCGTATGAAATTAGTCTGTAAGGCTTAATAAACCGCTTAAAAAAGAATTTAAATATTATTTTACAACTATATTATCAATAAGCGTTGAAGGGTCGTAAACAAGAGCACGTGTCATATTTATTGTGAGCTTTCACTTTAAATTATATTAATGCAGAACATTGAGATGGGATATTAGTTTATAGGCCAATTTTATGGTAGTTAAAGAGTAACTATGTATTTCAATAAAATGATGTGAAAGCTTAAAGATGTACCAAGTTCAATCAAACAGTTGAGTTGTATTTGTAAATTGGTTTGAGGTCACTCTGTTGTCTGTACCAGTGATAACAACATCATTGAATACACTACTCCTTCAAAAATAGTTAATGATTGTATTAGGCCTTTTAGTATACTGTAAAGGGGTTGAATACAATATTAATAGTCAATTCGAATTAAAACTCAAAGTAAAGTAAGAGTTTTTGTATTAATAAAAACTGATTACAAGACTCTCTCAAAGGATGAGCAGATATCCTTGAGAGTTTCTAGATTATATAGAATGAAAGAACAATAATTGACACATATAGTGTTAACCTAATATGTGCTTATATGGTGCACAGTTACACAATCAATCTAGTTGATATGATATACATGAATAATGAAGCCTAATACATATCCAA